>NC_134105.1:50467121-50770151 GCF_040939455.1 Microcebus murinus | reverse complement strand
AGCTTATCTTTTGAAAAGACTTGTGACAACAAGCTTATAACTACACTCCTTGGAGAGTGCAGTTCACTTTTAAGATTTTGCTTCAGGCATCTCTGTGCAGCTTCATGGCACTTTTGTGCAGCCTCTCAGATTCTAGATAGGAAACTGGTTTGACATTAATTCCTAGCATGACAGCTTTTTAGATAACTTCTTTGCATTAAGCCAGACAAGTCTGCAAAACCTAGCACCAAGCTCAGTACGTGAACTCCTTTTTCCATGCCTCCTGGTTCATACGAGAGTCAGTATACCTAGCCAGTCAGTAAACATTTATTGATTTGGATTTAATAAGATTAAACTTTGTCAATAACTAGTGAAAACCAAACCAAGGGAACCTGTACTAAATGGAGCATTGCATGCAAGAACTGGGAAAGGGCAAAGTTCTTCAAATAAAGCATAAAGAATATCTGTGTTTTATCCTCCTCTCCTGTTCCTTGACTTAATTGTTAGACTGTTCCATCAATTTAAGGATAATATTTAGGCAGTTTCTTCAGAAAGGAGAGAGAGTTATGCTTCAGAAAATTCAAAAACATTTATATTTCTCAATCTGTCAATTTTTACATAAACCTTTTATGCTTTGTGTATCTCTCCCTCTCCATATAATATAGCATAGATTTGCAAACAGATTTTCAAAGGCTTTTTTTTAAGAAAAAAAGTGATTTTCTGCTCACTTACACTACTTGTAAAGGTACTAACCATGATATTAGTTTCCAGAGAACCCCACTGTGCTGCCTATGCCAAAAATGACATGTACTGTCCTTGGGTATCAGAACAGTCCATACTGGTTCTCCAGCAAATGGCTGGATTGCTTTTACATAGTCCTTTTCATCCCTAGTGAAGCAGTGATAAATTCCCGTGGGAAATGTTAGTATGTCTTTTTCTTCCTGACAATCCAGATCCACATGTCTTTTATCCTTTATACCTACTTTTATCCTTTATACTTACTTCAAAATACCTACTTCCATCCAAGATATATTGAATTTCATCATTCAAATGTACAGGTTTCTCGTAAAACACCATAATCTTTTCTTCTGATTTGTGAGTTTATCTTTGCATTTGGTTAATATGTTCATCCAGGAATAGTTGCTCTTTTTTTTTTTTTTTTGATCTTATCTAATTCTGAATCATTCTCGTATTTGTGAGGAATCACCATGCTGATGCAGTTGCGCCAGGTCGACTGGGCTCCAGTAGGTAGGGCTTCTCTGGGCGTCCGGGAATCTGTCCTGTAGATTACACTTCCGCCATCTTCCTGCCTCTCCTGGAGAATGCCCCAAAGTCCCAGGGGACACTGACTTGACTCAAGGCTCTCCCTTTGGTCTTTAGATTCAGACATTCCCACTAGTCAGGTACCTGGATTCGTGTTGGGGATCCAATAGTAACTGATTTTGAGACCCTGGTTAGCTAAGTCACCTCATGCCTCTGAGCTTCGGTTTCTTCATCATTAAAATGAAGCTTTTTTTGTGGGAGTTTGAATAACTCCATAGCTCTGAGGCCCCCTCTCCAGCCCCAGTGTGTCTGATAGAAGGAGCAAAGGACTCTGAAAGGAGGCCAGTTCTTTTCATTCTAACCGTGGGAAATTTAAAGTAATTATTGATTTAATTCACTTAATTTTTTTTGACCCTAAAATATTTGGTTGAGCAAGGCAAATCATCTTTGTTTTATCTTTCATTTCTAATAATCGTCAGAATAAGAAGTGAATAAGCCCCAATGAAAGCCCCAAGTGAAAGAATTTTTAGTAATATTGCTGCATTCTGTATTTAAGTGTTTCTCTAGAGTTAAGGAATTAATTGTTTTCTCAGATGTGGATGCAAGTTACAGTAAATTCTTGGCTCTTTTGAACTCTTAGAGATGAATCATTTTGGGGTAAGTTTTCTAGATGGTGAGAGTTTACTCTTTTAATAACCATATTTTTAAAACTTTATTTTGATGAAAAAGTTAAAAAATGTATTTTTTTTTGTTCTCACACTGAGGTAACTGAATACAATTTATTTTTTCTTTGTCAGGTTCAGTTGTGAATGTTTAAGTTCTACCACTTGCTGACTCTGCTGCCTGGGAACAGCAGCCCCTCTTAATCTCACTTTCCTCATTTTTTAAGAAATTGAGATAGAAAAACTTGATACAAAATAGGTTTTCCATAAATTATGGCTGTTATGATTATTGTAGTAGGAATTCTCTCCAGGGTCTATTGAGTTATGTGTTCTTGCGCATGTGTGTCTGTGTGTGCACAGATACACACATAGTGTGTTTGTTCCACACGAGCTTCAGGCTAGAATTCTTGCTGTGCTTTCTATTGTTTTTCTGTCAGCTTACCTGTTTTTTTCTTCTTGAAGCTATCTGTGTGCCTGTGTGTAGGGCCTGTTCCCATGGCATTTACAGGCTTGTTGGCATCTAGTCACTTGTATTTTATACACAGCTCTAAGTGAGAAGGCCTGGTAATGTATAATGTTTGTGAATATACATATATATACACACACACACACACACACACACGTATTTTTATAGATGGGATCTTGCTTTGTCACCCAGGCTGGAGTACAGTGGTGCGATCATAACTTACTGTAGTCTCAAACTCCTGGGCTCAAGTGAGCCTCCTGCCTCAGCCTCCCAAGTAGCTGGGACTACAGGTGCTCACTATACCTGGCCATTTGTGAATATTTAGATGAAATTTCTGCAGCATTTCCTTTAGTGAACTTATATCTTATGTGTGCTCCAAAACTATGAAGCTTAGCACTATTAAAACTAGAGAATATGTGCATGCTGGTTTTTACGTAGAAAGGAGTAGTATTGAGCCATCCAGCTGGGGCACCAAGAAAAACAACAAGACTTGTTTTTCTCCTATTCCCTCTCTGACTCCTACTTTTATTTATTTGTGTGGCACACATACACTAGAGGTACTATACCAGCTGGATATCAGCATGCAAACAGAAACCAAGTGATTTTCTGTGAGTTTTTAAAACCCCGTATGGGAATTATATTCATGACTATGATTTTATAAATTTCACGTATACTGTGTGATCAGTGTGTGTCCTTGTGTATACCTCACTTAATCTTTAACAACTCTTGTGTATTGGATGGTATTATCTCCATTTAAAGATAAGGAAGCTAATATTTGGAGAAATTAAATACCTTGTTCATTTTATAAATGAGTGACTCTTGTATGATTGCAAAGCTCATGCTTTTTACCACTGAGCCATGCTATCTGCTAGCTCCAAGCTAGTGACTCTAAACTTACGCAAACTGGGAAGCTCTTGTGAACTTGGGTGGTGGATGTATTGGAGTTGGGGTTGGGTAGATGTTTATATTTTTCCCCTAGTCCTCTGTAATGGGTAGTAAACTGTCATTGGCTATTCCTAGTAGCATGGTCACCCTTAGAGGTATGTGTTGTGCTTACATGTCTACTTTCATGCACAGATCTACTGCTTACAAAATCGTCTGACATCTTCCTGACTCTAGACAAGAAGGTTGATGGCAGCCAGAACAGTGTGCCATGGGGCAAGATGTCTTTAGGGCAAAATATATTATCGACTCTCCGACAGTAGTTTTCCAAATGCAGTTGACCCAACCGAATCCCTGTGAAAAGAATGCTAGATAGATCTTCAGTTTAGTTCAATTAATTAAGTACTTTAATATTAAGTATTAATTATAACATTAAATAAGAATGGCAAAGGTAGGCAGAGGCCCATGGTTCTATTTTAGGGGCACTAGGTAGCATATCTTGAGACACCAAAGTGCTGCCAACTACCTCTGCCCACATCACATCATTGTGTAGACATAAAATATTAAGCAGAGGGACTTCATGAGGAAGCATTTATTTTTCAGTTTCTTCTTCAGTGAACTCTGCTTTTTCATGAGAAACATGAAAGTATATGGTTTGGTTTTGGAGAAATAGTTTACTAGTTTCATTTAGAGCTGTTCTGGGCTTTATAAATGGTTCTAGTGTTGAGAGAAGTTGAGGAGATAAATAGTTCTGGTGTTGAGGGAAGTGGAGTGGTAAAATCAAGCTGGGGCATGGCCATATGCCCAAGCCAAGCAGATCATCTGTGTGCCTCCACATAAGGCTGATGATCTGGGTCCCGGCTGTCACTTGGTTCTTGTAATATCATGGAATCAAGAGTTGGGACAAGTACAAATGCTCCTGGACATTTTTTCTAGCTAGGCTTAGTATATAGGCCAGGGAAAGATTCTGCTACTATCCTGTTATTGCTGGGATGGTCGTTGAAAAGAGCCTTTCTATTAATGGTCTAAACACTTAAAATCACATAGTACATCTAAAAGATTTTATTAAAGTAGTTCTTTACTCTTTAAGTCATTATTTGTATCTGTGTATAATTGAACTTTAAAAAAAATTTTTTTTTCAGTCATGAAGTTGTATTCTTTCTTAGCATAAAATATTTTGACATTCTCTTTTTAAGAGACTTAAAGTGAGAGTAATTTAGTGCATCTTAGTGTCATGGTGATAGATGGGTAGGTTTCCTTTATTCCAAGATTGAATATCAGATGTTTAGTTGAATCACTGACGGATCAGTTTGACCCAGCCATAAGAATATACCTGAAAAACTTAAATAATAAGGGTTTTTGTTGTTGTTGTTCCCCAATCAACTGAGTCTATTTTGGTTTTTAGTTACTAATCAATATTCCACTAATGCCTATTAACAAAAAAACCTATATTTTGAAATAATAGGTCTACAGGCAGTTGCAAAGATAGTACAGAGAGTGCCTGTGTTGTATAATTGAACTTTAAGTGATATGTTCTTTTCTCTCTAATTGTTAAAGGTTCTAGATTTATAGAAAAATTAGCAAAGATAGAAGATGCTCAGTGTTGGATCTCTGAAACTTGTTTTGGAACTAGTTTTCTGAATTACTCCAGGTAAAACTGGAATAACAGCTGAAGTTCAGAGGGTGCTTGTCAGGACTGTGACAGTGTGGTGAGCAGGAGGTGGTTTCCCTGGAAGCCAGAAGTACCATTAGAAGGAGAGGAATGCTGTGGAGTTCTTTGGTGACTTTGGCTTATGCCTTTTGAGCCTTTGAGCTTCATGTAAGTGTAGGTTTTGCAAATGGTCCTGATAGTCCTGAAGCTACAGTTGTCAAAGTAACAGGTGTTGGCTGGGGGCCAGGTTGGCAGTTGAGCAGCTCCCCAAATAGCCGAGATTGCTCAGCCCACATGAGGTCCTGCAGACCAAACTAGCGGTGGGGAGGATCAACCCCATACAGATATTTGATTCTTTCTTTAAAACAGTCATTTGGAGTATTTTCTATGAAATGTCTAAACTTTAGACATTTAAGCTAATTTTATAGCTCACTACAACCTTAAACTCCTGGACTCAAGCAATCCTCCTGCCTCAGCCTCCCGAGTAGCTAGGAATACGGATGTGTGCCACCATACCTGGCTAATTTTTTCTGTTTTTGATAGAGATGGGGTCTTACTCTTTTCAGACTGGTCTCGAACTCTCGACCTCAAGTGATCGTCCCACCTCCCAGAGTGCTAGGATTATAGGCATGAGCCACTGCACCCGGCCATGCGTTCTTATTCATACATATTTGGTTTACAAAAATAAAATTACCATTTTTGTACACAAAAATGGTCAAATGTTGGTAATTTCATATGGTTCCAACCTAATGTTTTCTGTCACATTGAACATTCTTATGAACATGGATGTAATGGGCAAGTGAAATGAGGTGCCTCTCTTTGACTTCATGGGAAAAAGAACTTAATTTTCTCCTAAGAATGAGTGAATTCTTCCACAATCAGAGAGTTTTAGAAACTTTAAAAGGATGTACCTTAAAGGTACCTGCCAATTCCTACGTTACGACGTTGGAAGGTGTACAGTGTCAAATTTTTATTTTTAAATACTAAATACTCTTATAGTCTTTGGCCCTGTGGAGTTGAGGGTAAAGATAGAGACTTTTTGAGCCTAGTAATGAAAGTATAGCTGGTTCTTGCCATGGAAGAGGGCGCTGAATTGTTTTGTAGAGTCCATTCCAACCTGAAAGCCTGTGGTTCTCTAATACAGCCCCACCTCTCTTCTGTGTTGCTTCACCTCTTTGATCTTGAGCATGTAAAGAAAGCAGGTGACTGAGGGAGTTTTATCTGGAGACCGCATGTTGGCTTCTTGCTTGCCGAATTCCATATTGACACTGGCCCTAAGTCTAGGGCCTGGGAGACAAGGCCCCTCGTGAGCTTTGTGAAACGGGGAGTGGCAGGGGTGTGTCCCGGGGCCTTCTGTTTCTAGGGCAGCTGTCCTAGGTATCCACACTCACACAGGTCTGTTCTAAGATGGTCCTGCTGGATCCTGTTGAGTTGTGCTCCAGCCTTTCTGGATTTATTTGTGCATCAGTTACAGCTCCACCATACGCTGAACAAGATTATAAAGACTCACACAGTGGCTTTCTGGGGACTTTCCCTCTCTTTCTCCCTTAGTGTCAGAGGTGAGCCGACACAGTTGCAAACAATTCTGTCGTAGCATCTCAGGTAGGCTCTCACTGCAGGAAAGGCTGGAAAAACAGCAAGTGCCTGCCAAGACCGAGACAACTTCTCATTTAGGCTGAGTAGGAGGAAAGAACAGGTTGTTAGAGACTCGGTGTAAAATGAATCATGATCAGTCTTTCTGGTTTCATCCTCTAATGGGCCGGGGAAGGTCAGAAATCTTTTTTGAAACTGTTTTTCAGTACTCTCCCAATCTGATGCTTTAGGTTTTAGTCACAGTGGATGTGAGATTGTTTGGTGGGGTCATCCCCAAGGATGTCGGATACGTCTGCATTCTCATTCCCATTGTTAGAGGGGAATCAAGGGAGAAGCTCCCTCATTCCACGTTTAGAGGGAGTGGGGGTGCATATACCCCTTGCTAGAAATAGATTGGTCCTCAGGTATAAGTAGATTTTATTAGTTGATCATGAATTTTCCTGCAAACTGCTATGGCCTTTGGAACTGTGCATGGTCCTGCTAGAGGACATTCATCTAATGGGCACCTGCTATGTTCTAGGCACTGACTGTGAGAAACAAAAATGAATAAAGTACAGCTTCAGCCCCCAGTATAGTCTGATGGGTGATATTATAACACAAAGCCAGCTAAGGCTGTAATTAATGTGTTTAACGAAGTATTGTGAAGGCAGAGAGAGGAGAGTGACTACATTTGGCTCAAGAAGTCAGAAAGACTTCTGGGGGAAGGTGAGGTATTTGACCTGGACTTTGAGAGGATGAACCAGAATACTTTAGTTCCAATAGATGGGAGAGTTTTCAGAGAAAGCTCAAGAGGACAGAGCCTTGGGAACAGTCAGAGTTGAGGGGCACACATGTGGGTCCACAGCCCGAGGTCCCTACCCGTCTCATTTTGTAACTAGAAGGCCCAGCTCTCCCTTTGCTGTTGTTTCTTCCTTACTGTTCGGTGCACTCATCATGCTGAGTCACTACAACTTCTCTTTGCAATGATGCCAGGTACTGCCAGCAAGAAAACAACCCAGCTCTTCCCTGCCCAGTTCCCCCTGGTGTGGCTTCCCCCACCCTCTGCTCTCCCCTTCTCAAAGGTGGGACAAGAGGTTCTTACAGCCTTAAAAAGGAGCTTCATATGCGGTGCCTTTGTGTCATTTATTTCATCATTTGTTGAGCAAGTTTCCTAGGACCAGAGCTGGAGCACATTTGAAAGATACCTCCTGGGATCTCGCTGAAACTCCTCCTCACTGATCCCAGTTGGTGACCAGGAATAGGGCTGCTTTTGGTCCTTTCCTCTCTTTGCATGTATTTGCTGGCTTCCTAAGGTACTCCATCCCTTCCTTGGTTTTCTCAGCATTTATCTTTCCTCTAATTTCATACTGCTAATGGTGTCTGGGTTGCTTTATGCCAGCTCCTTAATTCCAGAGGTGGGCCTGAGTTAGGCCATTGGCTTTGTCTTTTAGTGTGTTTGTATTACTTGAATTCATATTCATATAGTAATTGTACACTCTGTAGTGCTTGAAAATCCTAAAGACCAAAGCAGGTTTGAATGATTCAAAGTTAGTCACTTCATTATGAAACAATGAGAGTCTAAAGGCAAACCAAGGATTCTTTGAAAGCAAAAATTGGTTTTAGAGCAGCATGTTTGATGAAGCAAATAGTTTGCATTTTGTGGTGCTAGAAATACGTTATTCCCTTTTCGTACCCTGCATCTTGCTGTGTAGTCAGAGACATGCAGATCCCTTGAAGTGAATTCCAGCACCACGATTTTGTAGAGACAGTTGATGTGGTAGAGCTTCTCAAGTAGACTGATTGCTGGCAGGAAGGGATGCAGAGGGAGGCAGGTAACGTTCAGGAGACAGGTAATGTCCCAGGGCATCATGAAAACATATATGAAAGGCCTTTTGGAACCCTGCTTTTAGGCAGTGTTGTGCAAGTCCCTCAGAAATTTCTTCACTTCCCTTGGAAACATGTACAAGATACGTCACTCTTAGGCAAAGATTACTCAGGGGCTGAAAAATGCTGCACTCATGAATAGTTTTGCTGAGCTGGAGACTGGTCACATCTAATGTCTGGATGGTAGCCATTGTTATTAAAAATAGCTTAGAAGTTCAAGGTAGAGGGATGGGAGCCCTGTGTTCTCTTCCCAGGAAAGGGAAATGTCATACTGGCTGTGGAGCTTTGAGTAAAACTTAACTTCTTTGCACCTTGGTTTGCTCATCTGTAAATGGGGCTAACTGTGGCATCCAGTTTTCAGGATGGTTTAGGATTAAATGAGTACGGTGTTTGGTATGATGCCTGGCGCACACAGCTAACACTGATGCAGTGTTTACTTATATTTGTTATTTTTCTTGTTATGACTGCTCTTTCCTGTTTGAGATTTCTCTGAGATTCTGTACTCATTTAAAAAGCATAACGTGGCTGGGCATGGCCACGGTGGCTCACACCTTTAATCCTAGCACTCTGGGAGGCCAAGGCAGGAGGATAGCTTGCGGTCAGGAGTTCGTGACTAGCCTAAGCAAGAGCGAGACCCCTGTTTTCTACCAAAAATAGAAAAATTAGCCAGGTGTGGTGGTGCGTGTCTGTAGTCCCAGCTACTTGAGAGGCTGAGGCAGCAGGATTCCTTGAACCCAGGAGTTTGAGGTTGATATGAGGTATGATGCTGACACTGCACTCTACCCAGGGTGACAGAGGGAGACTCTGCTTCAAAATAATAAATAAATAAATAAATAAATAAATAAATAAATAAATAAATAAATAAAAGCATAATTCTTTCTGTTGCTTTAGTCCTCATTAGCAGTGGCTTAAGAATTTTTACTGGGTGAAAGAAGCTTTGGTGTGTGGTAATTTCCTTAATTCCCTTGCCTTGTCCCTGGCTGGTGCATTGGGAGAGGACAGTGGAGAGTCAGAAGTCAGTGGGGAGATCAGTCCTAGGCAGAGGTGGGTGCTGGCTGCAGCTGCCCAGTGCCCTCTGAGTTATTTGATGATGAAATGGATGACTATTCCATTTTGTCAATTTGAAAAATGCCATAACGTCAGTAAGGGAACTCTCTGTGCTATCTTTATAGGTCTTCTGTGGATCTAAAATTATTTCACAATGAAAAGTAAGAGAAAAGCTCCAGCAGCAAAGCTGGCACACAGCAGCATGCCTGACACGGAGTAGATACTTAATACATGTTTGTTAAATGCAAGAGTTAGTAAGTTAGGTTTGAAGCTGATGCCGACACTAGCTAGATGACCTTTGTCTAAATTACTTCTTTTTATAGAACTTAGTTTTATCATTTATACAGTGTAGTAATATCTAGCTCACAGCATTGGTGTGAACAGTAAACGAGATGTAAAGAACCTTATCAGGTGTCAGGGAGGGGGGAGGAGGGGGATGGGTATATACAAACACAACTAGTAAGATGTGCAAAGTTTGGGGGATGGTCAGGCTTGAAGCTCTGACCCAAGGGGGGAGAGGGGGCAAGGGCAATATACATAACTTTAACATTTGTACCCCCATAATATGCTGAAATTAAAAAAAAACCTTATCAGAGGATCCAGTATATAGTAAGTACTCTAAAACGTAGCTATTATTATTAAAGATAGTATGGGCATTCTGTAGTTTTAATATTCCTGTTGTTGTTTTTTTTTTAGGCCAATATCCATCTTTTAAAATACATTTCGGTTGCTTTCAATATTAATAGACACACACACACATATATGTATCTAGATCTCTGTGTGTGCATGTTATCTATTAGGATAAATTTCTGGGAGTCACATGGGTTCCTGTTTTTTAGATCTTCTTATCAGATTGATTGCCTCTCGGTAGTTTCTAACAATTTACCATTCCCCACAGCAGCGTGGAGAACAGAGATGATAGGCAGAGATGGGAGGGTAGGGGAGAGGGAGTAGCTCCTGCACAAAAGGGATGCCTTATTTACGCTGAAGTTAAAGGTTGAGGGGCCCCTGAATGCTCGTCTGAGCTCCTAGAGAGTGAGCTAGGAGCCTGGTACTCGCCAGGGAACAACCTGTCAGCCTTGAGCCAAATGGCTGGGTGTCCCACTGCCGTGGTTGGGGTGGGCAGAATAGCTTTCACCCTGTGGCTGGGGGGAGTGGGGACTTGGCTGATTGGCACCCAGAGTGGACAGCTGCCGGCTCCAGGTAGAACAGGGGTGTGGAAGGGAATATATTTGCTTAGGCCCTCCCTCCCCTGGGAGTTGTGCAGGCGAAGTGCAGGTGAAGCAGGTGGGAGCCGGCAGATAATCCAGGCTTAATTAGAAATTGCCTTCCCCTATGCATGTGAGAACTTGAAGAGAACTTTGAGGGAATCTGGCATGGTGGTTTTTGACTCTTTTTGAAACCAAGGAACCCTATTCCAATTCAAATCCCACATGAAACCTCAATGTACTAAAGATATATAATTTTATATGTTCAGATTTATAAATACCACACCATTTGCTTATGGTAAAGTCAAGAGAACAATGAAGCTTTTAAGTTGGGTTCTGAGTAGGCAGCCCCAGTCATCTGCCATTTTCATTACTCAGATTACTTCTGAATCTAATTTTGGTTGAAATATAGAAAAGTTTGATTTGCATGGGTAAATAATTACACATAAGAATAGTTTTCTAACACCTTGCAATTTCAGGATACTCATTAATTAAATTGATCCCAAAGCCTGAAAGATAAATAGGGGGAACTGTGATTTCAAAGGAGAATCAAACTATTTAACAAGTGCTTTCATTCTCTATCACAAAACGCAAGACAGATGACAGTGTGTGCTCATTCTTTTATTACTATGCAACCCGTTATTAATACATTTGTTTTTGCACAACTGACTAGTCCCCTGTGATAAGAGCATGAGCCAGCAGATGTGCCTGAAATTTGCCTGGCATTTAATTGAACACGCTGCAAGTGCGCTGTAGTAGTATACTTGCTTGAACAATTCTAAGGGAGCAGACAAGTGCAGGCCTGAATTTTAAGAGTTCCAACTTCCTTCAGAATCAATGACATATTTGCAAGGTACTCAAATATAAGCTTAGAACTGGCAAGAGTAGCTTTATTCTGAGGTCTGCAGAAAGTGTGAACACATTGGTTCAAAATGTGTGGGTTCAAATTTCCTATAAAATTTGAATTTGTAGGGGTTCATCATAATTTCAAAAATTGTTAAAATATTAAGAATGAAATTTGAATGATTTTTTTTGGGGGGGGTGCAGAATTTTATAGCACTCAGAATCTTTTGGCTTCTCAGAACATAGCTTGAAAATCCTGATCTGTTACACATGAAGAGCCTCATTCATTTCCTAAATGATGAAATTAAGGCCTAGTGGGGAAAAGTGACTTTCCAAAGGACAACCTGAAGGTTACTGGGAAAGCCGAAAGGAGGTATACTCAGGGCTCTTCACGCTTCTCTAGCTCTTTTTCTCTACTGAACACTCGGTACCTAAGGAACCAGGAAGCTGGGCACTTAAAGGGCATCATCCCCTTAGTTTTGTGTGTGCATGTGTGTAGGAACGTGAATGCATTCAGGGAAAAGGAGGCTTCAGGGAAAAGGAGGAGTGCATGAAGTTTGGGGTCCCCAGCCTGGGCCTACTCTTCCTGGTAGTACTTTTTGTTCTAGAGCCTTTCTCACCAGCTTTTGTTGCATGGAAACTTAATCTATTCAGGTCTCAACTTTCAAACGTCCCTGCTCTGACAAGTAATGGTAACTAATATGATAAAGTGGTCTGAGTTAAAAGGTGACACTGAACTACAACCCTTCCTTGTTTTTGTATTATCATAAGCATCTAAAGGTATAGAATGCTTTCACCCTAAGTGGCTGTTTCAGGGATACTGGGATGTTTGGGGGCGGGGACTGTGTTCTTAATAGTCAGTGTTTTTTATGCTGTTAAAGAACCATAGTGTAGAAATCCAGCCTTAAGAAATAAGACTGACCCTCCTTCGGGCTGCTGCTTGTATGTTGCTTCTGTGAGAATTAGAAAACAGCCTTGTCTGTGTGGGGCAGCCATGTACCAGGGAGTGTGGCCTGGCTGCTGTTAACATTAATAAAAGGCAGGCTGGATTTCAGCCATCACTCCCTCACCTCAGTCAGCCGTTCTTGGCAGTGCACAACCTGCCCAACCATACCCTGTAGTCCTGATCCTGTTTACTATCTTCCAGCCAAATGTGTTGACTTTTTATTGTTTTTTATTATACAGAGAGCATACAGATTTGCTCATTGTGAGTGCTTAGTAGATATGAGTTAACTGATAATTCAGAGTTGACCAAATAGAGACAATGGCACTTTGCAGGGTAACAGCTGTTCCCACAGCAGCGGTGACTATCCATGTATTAATTTAAGGATTCTGTAATTCATTCATTTATTGATCCAACAGATTCTTCTTACATACTTCCTGTGTAGGAGGAGGAAGGGTGCCAGGCTACAAAGAGCACCATCTTTGGAGTCAAATCTGGGTTTGAAATTCATCTCTTCTGTTAATTATTTGTGTGATATTTGGCAAATTAGTAAACCTTTCTGAACCTCATTTATTCATTTACCCGTTTATTCAACAGATATTTATTAGGCGTTGATTATATTCCAGGCTCTTGGCTGGCTGAAGATACAACAACGAGGAAGACAGACAGGGTCCATTCCCGCATCTCTTGTGAGGGAGTGGACACAAAACAAACACACAGGCCAGTACGTTAACAGAATTCTAGGCTGTGATAAGTGCTCTGAGGAGAAGAAACAAAGAAGTGGTAAGATTAATAGGCATCGAGGAGGAGGAAGGGGCTCTGGAGACCGGGCTGGGTAGACAGGCTCTTCCGTAATAGGGCTGTCAGGGAACGCCCCTTGGAGGCAAGCACATAGACCCAAAGGACGGTAAGGAGCAGGTGCGCAAAGAGTGGCCAAGCCTGGAGAATTAGTCTGGACAAAGGTGGGAAAGACTTTGGTATATTTGAGGACATAAAAGTATGGACTTAGGGCGTGATGGGAGATGAGGTTGGAGACAGTGACGACAGAGCAATACCAAACGTTTGTTTAGTCCGTATTATGTGCCAGACACTGTGCTGAGTTCCTTCCCATACGTGAACTCTTCTAGTGCTGACAGAAATCCTATTAAGTATATAGCATTATTATTATTTTACAGATGAGGAGAAATGGAGGGAAAGAGGGATAAATAACTTACCCAGGATTTCCCAGCTGGTAAGTGGTAGAGCCGGGCTTTAAACACAGGCAGTCTGCTTCCAGACTCTGCCCATATCCGCTCTGCTGTCGTGCTGGTGGAGGCTGCGGCATGCCAGGCCTCAGTTTCTTCATTAGTAAAATGGAGCTAATATATGGACTAAACAGAATAATGTATGTGGAGTGGCTGATGTGTCAGTAGGCATTTCATCAAGTGGACCTTATATCTCGTGGTAGTGGCGGCTGTGGTCATCGCTCTGGGAGGATACGGGGATACATAGGGAACTAACGGTCTAGGGAAGGGCCATGTGTACTGAAAACCATGCTGCAAGGGGTCGTCGGGTAAGGGCCCCCAGGAAAGTGTGCACACAAACAGTGTCATGAAGGCTCTGAAGTGGGCCCAGTTCCTTCCACCGGGCAGTGAGGAGCCTGGGGCAAGGGGTAGGGGACCTTACTGTTGAGCCTTGAAAGATGGGCAGGTTTCACACATATGGAGCAGGTAGGAGGAGCATTTCTTCCAAGCCGTCAGGTGAGCAAAGATATAGTCTGTGCTCAGAGGCTGGAAAGTAGGGTGTGCCGGCAGCAGCGCTGGCCATTCCAAGAAGAGGAGGGAACCTGGTAACGACAGTGAAGGTAGGTTGGAGCCAGCCCTCGGTGGGGCTTGATGCCATTCTGAAGCTTTGGGTCTTTGGGAATGTGTGGTCCTGGTGTCTGCAGCTTGGCTTAAAGATCTACTTTGGGAATCTTCCTAAGTCCATGTTACTCTGGCTGAGCAAGGGAGGAATTTTTTTGTTTTGGCTTTTATTTGACATGCTGTCTGGCATCTACCTAGAGGTGTCTGCCTGCCCGCTGGGTCCATGCTGAGGAGAGAGGTACCACCCTAGTAAGAAGCTTTATTACCACACTCCTCCAGACAGGTGGTTTTGCAGGTGGTTGCAGACAAATTATTAGCACAAGCTTAGGTTAGATAGATCTGGGCTGTAATCTGGGCTCTGTTACCAACTTTTGACTTTGGGCCTTGTGTTTGGGCCTCATTTAGCTCCCTATAAAGTAGGGATTTATACCATGTCATATTGCTGTGGGAAGATCAAATAAGCACATAGCACTATGTGCCTGAAGTGCATAGTAACATGATAGTAGTGGGAATTGCTGGATTGCATGGTGTGAAAGGCTCTAGATACCCATAGGAAGTCAGTTTGAACCCACTAGTTTTCTTCTCCCATTTTTGAGGTTAGGAACCCTAATCAGTTAGCAGGACTTATTGGAGGTGCGTTTTAAAGCTATTTTAAAGCTATTCCTGGGCTCAGTGGGATATTACGCCATGATGTATATTTTTGTTGTTGTTCTGTTATTTTTCTTCAAAGCTTTATTTTTTTTCAGAGCAATTTTAGGTTTAAGAGCAAAATTAAGAGGAAGGTATAGACCCCACATAAATGCATAACCTCTCCCATTGTAAGCACCCCCAACCTGGAGTGGTACATTTGTTACAACTAACGAACCTACTACGTTGATACAAGGTCCATGGTTTCCACTAGGGTTCACTTTGGGTGTGGTACATTCTGTGGGTTTGGACAAATGTATAATGACATGTATCCATCATCGTTGTATCATACCTAGTATTTTCACTGTGTAAAATACTGAGTGAATTCTCTGTGTTTTGCCTGTTCAGTCCCTGCGCCCATGTGTATTTGCTGTCCTGGTCTTAGGCCATCATTATGTGGTAGGAATAAAAGCATCCTATGAAGCGTTTCTGATTGTAAGTGAAATATCTGCAGTTCTACATTCCAGCCCAGTAGATTCCATTTTTCTATTGATTGAAAATGTTGACTCTGCTTTTCTGCGACCTCAAAACAAATGGAGGAACAATTTTACAAGAACCACTACCCAGTTCCTCAAACTTATCGAACACCTACTTAGGTGCCAAGCGTAGTTCTAAGGTCAGTACATGAACTACAGAGACAATATGACTCCACTTGGCCTCATAGCAGTGTACAGCTGGCACAGTGATTTTCTGTGGGCCCTTGCTGGGTGTCTCATTGATGGTGGTTGGGCAGCTTTGGCATTTAGAGGGCATGGCCGGGAATACTAAGAATCCTATAATGTGCATAGGAACAGTCCTGTGCAAAGAAGAATTTTTCAATAGCCTGTATGACTTTCAGATGTCTCCCCAGCCATTCTTGTAGGGGAAAACCGGATTTGTAGTTTTCTTAGCCTAGAACCTAATTCCATTTTATATAAAGTACTTTTTGTATCATTTTGATAAGCCCTTGAATTTTCTGGGAATGCGAATACTATATAAATTGGTATACTACATAAAATACTATACTATTTTGTTGTAACTTCGCCAAAAGCTGTTTACCATTTTTGTAAATTGTTTACCAATGTTGGTATGCTTGTGTTTGCATTGCCAAGAAGAATATGCCAGTATCTGTCTGCATTTAGTTATTACATCTGTGGTTATTCTATTAATACTATTGATGCAAGTATTAGACTACTTTGTTATGTCTTCTAGTGTATTCATGACAGAGCAATTACATGTTTAATTACATATAACTTACAAATTTCTTTAAGTTTTCCTTAATAGTCAGGACATTAAATTGATTACTTTGAAATTGTGTGTGAATAATTTATACTATTTTTGATTTTCATTTCTGGTCAGTACAGGGAGAACCATAGGTTGAACACATTGGAACCATGTCCCCTGGCAAAGTGCATAGATGTCTCTGGGGAGAGTTTAAGTTTCATTTGGTTTTAAGTCATGCTGTGATGTGTGGCCTTCATTCTAAACTTATTTGAATAGAGAGTTGTTTTTAGCTGATGCTTCTATAGTTGTAGAAAATGGGAGTATCTGAATGGATGTGAAGTGGTTACAGTGGTTTAGTCACAGCACCCTGGGCCTGAGAATCTTAGCCTGAGGGCCTCTAATTTGTGACACATTCACCACAGCCAGCCAATGGGAGTGTCCCCATGTCATCTGAACCAAAGTGGTTTTGGAGAGTGTTAGAATGTTGGCAGTTACCATTATCTGTTACTGTTCAAGGGTGATTTTTGCATTTTCAAGCTTCCACAATTCTGATGAATTCTTGCAATCAGTTGCAGTCTAGGCGTAGTTTATAATGAGCTATTCTAGTGAAGGGGCAGTGAGGCTGGAAGTTAGAGGAACAATGAACCTTTCCACTTGAGGCCTTAAACAGATTGGTGTTAGGACCAGCAAGTGGTAATCCTGGAAACCCAATAAAATGTTTAATAATGTGTTAATTATGTCATGTGTCAGTCTCTGTAGGCCAAAGTTGATGGAGCTAGGTGGTGGAGGAGGAGGTTGGATTGGTATGGGACTGAAGGGTGGCAAGTAGAATATGAAAAAGCTCTCATTGTTTTCCATCCCGAACGCCCATGTTGTTATTACCCATGCTGTCACATTGCCTGGTGTTCCAAACTTATATTGATAGTAGTCAATACGTATCTTGTACTAAGTACCTCATTTATGATTTCTACTGTGCTTGGTCTTTGACAACGTTAGATGAGAGGGCACTGGTATTAGATATGCAGAAACTTGAGCCTCAGGAACTCAAGTGCCCAGGACCACACAGCTCATAAGTGGCATTGCCAAGATTTAAATTCAGGTTTGACTGATACTCAAACCACTCCTTAAGTCTTTCCATATCTTTGTTCTGGAGTTGGTGGTCATGATTAGCTTGTTTGCTCACCATTTTCTGCCCAGATTATAAGGCAGATCTCATTTGGCCCAAGACTTGGAGATTTATTTTAACTTTTTGATGTGTAATATATGATTGTATTTAAATGAGGAATGGTTAAAAAGTTCCAGCCCCATTAATAATTTGGTAACTTAAAGCATTAGACAAGCATGGTTAACCAAAAACCTAAATCATACCAAATGTTTGAAGTGGTGAAGGGGAGGGGAGATTTTTACACTGTTACTAGTCAGCTTTAAGAAATGTGTTTGTAAACTGAGAAGTCTAGGTGAGTGACATTTGTACTACTAATGTTTGACTGGCTTTGGAAATTCCCCCTCTGTGACTTCTTGTAAGTTTGGCTTAATAAACTGACAGGGGATTCCAGCCCTTACTGTGTTGTTAAAGGTAAGGATACAGAGTGAATTTCCATACCTCTGATGACTATCCTGTAGTTAATTATACCTGCCAATGAAATTATCAGGCTAATGAAACAAATCTTGTTTTTATACAGGGATGCTGTGATTAGTTGTTTTTAAGGAACTAACTGGGGAAGATGTTTAATGGTGGGGTTTTTTTTTTCCTCCTTAAAAACAATCAAGAAGTAATACCACCTTCGGCTCCTTGGGGAATTTTTTGTCACTGAAAGGATTGCTGAAAGCCCTATTTCACAGGAAGGATTGCCAAATGCCTCAATGTCTACCCGTAGGGAGAAGATTGAAGGCAATGCTGCTCCACATGCCTGTGCAGCTCTGTGACTGAGGCCAATTACTTAATCTCTCTGCTGCCATTGACCCCAGTTGTGTTATAGTCAGTAATTTCTTTTCTGAGGGCAGATTTCAAGAATTGTCTTCTTAGTTGGAAAGGGAAGAGGGAATACATCTGGGGTCAAGTCTCAAGAGGGAGGCTGTCTCAGTTCCTGTTCTAGTTGGCCCCCGTTTACCCCTGGGGTTTCTGTCCTGGCCTCTCTTCCCCCTTCCCTTTGAGGTTTCTGAGGTTATCCTGACCAACTTTGCGAGGGACAAGAAAGAAAGGTAAAGGGAATGAACTGGGTTGGATTTAGCCACAGATCTGTCACTGGGCCTGGTTGAGATTTTGGCTCCCATACTTCCCTATTATTTTTGGAAATAGACAGGATCCACCTATTGATGTTAACGACAGGGACAAGTGAGGGGTAGTAACACCTTTATGTACTGGCTTTCCTTAGCTGACATCTTCTTAGAAGGAGCTCCAGCAACCCACAGTACAAAGGGGATAAGAAAGGGATAGGAAGCTGCGGTGTTTAGAAAATGTTGTACTACTCCTGTAAGTAAAATCACAAGAATTTCCAACAGATTTCATTTCAGCCACTTATTTTCTTATGCCTAGGTCACAAACCAATTTGGTGAGAAGAACCCAGTTTTTGGTTTTAGATGATCTGGGTGCATTTTCAGGGTGCAATTGTCACTTGCTAGCTGTGTAATCTTGGGTGAGTCACTTGAATTCTCTGAACCTGTGTTTCTTCATCTGTAAAATGGGTAGGGTAACATCTTCCCTAAGCACTCTGGCAGGTCACTGAGAATCAAGTTAATAGATGTGCAAGTGCTTTATAAACTTCAAAGGGCTGTATCAGCTGAAGGGTAGTTGTTAATGCTTTCGGGTATCAATAGCCTTGGTGGCTGTGGAGAGAGAAATGAGGGAGTCATATTTTTGACAGCTGACCCAGGGATCCTATAATCCAAAGCTCAGAAATCCTTACTTAGGTTTTTTTTCCTACTGCAGCAGTCCTGTGCTGGATTTTGGAGTGTGGTCATAAACACATGCTATACTTATTAACGGGCTTTGGCACTCTGTGATGCGAGATTACTGCACAGAAGATGAAATGATAAAGGAACATCTCATTATATTCAGATGTGTGAGTCATGCACATTTGTGAGTTACTTTAAAAAGTGGAATCATAATAGAAGTGGGCATAGGTTCAACTTACATTATTTCTCTTGGCTTTAGCAGTTTTCAGGTTAAAAGTCACTGGATACATTTAACTGTCTTAAAGCATAGCATTTACAAAAAGCTTTTAGAACTTAGGCTCTGTGTAAAAGCACCTGAGTTTGAAACTGTGTCTCTTATTTTCCCTACTAGTTGGATATTAGAGACAGTTTTGCACTGAACACGTCCCTGTGTACTGCTCTGACACTTGGTGAATCAGAAAGCAGGGAGATGTGGACTCCTGCCACCCTGTTGGCTTTCAGGGAGTTTCATGGCATTTATTCTGCCTTTCTGTTTTGTGGTGGGGGGGAAACTGAGAGCCAGAAGGGGCTCCCTGACTTGTCCAAGACCCAGAGCTAGATTGTGGCAGAGGCAGGCTTAGGACTCCATCAGTCCATATCCTGCTCATGACATGGGGTTAGGCTCCAGCAAGATCCAGTCACTGTGCTGGACTAGAAGGCTCCCACTGTCACCGTTTGTTCCACCTAAATTGCAGTGCCTTTGGTGTATGGCACTTCCCCCTGGTTTAGTCCTTTTCAGACTTGGAAATAATGCTTCAGGGATTATCCATAATACCAAACCTCTTTATGCTTAAAAATCTTGCTTGATTCGTTTAATCAGGAATGATCATAATGAATTTTACCTTTCCATATAGGGCTACTTTCCCATTAATTATTTTGGTCATATTTGTCACTCTTATTAGTACTTTTTTCATCTGGTGTTGTTATTTATTGAGAGACATTTGAGTTGTTACTCTGTGCCAGGCTCTGTGCTGGGCAGGTGCTGGAGGTGGGAAGGCACCAAGTGATGCAAGGACGTCATCTGAGAACCTGACTATCTCCTGAGAGAATCTGGTGTGTCAGTCAGGCCCCACCTCGTGTGATTTAGGACCATAATTGTTTTTATAGTAGATAATGGAAGGCTGAAAGAGGGAAAGACTCATTACGAAGAAAAGTAATGCTTTTGTTCATTTCTGTTCTCAACCTAGCTATGGAGGCATCTATTACCAGTAAATAATGGCACAAACTGGCAAATGATTAAAGTCAAGGACATTGTTGCCCAGGCAGAGCTTTTGAAGGTTGCTGCCATTTGAGTTGGTCCTTAAAGAAGCATATATTTGTTAACTGCAGAGGATAAGGTAATTGATAATTAATGCGTATGTGCCAAGGATCTCCCATTGTATTAGGGATTTTAAACATATTAGCTTGTTTAATCTTCTCGGGAGTGGACTTTTTAGGTTGAAAAATGTATCAACATACAGAAGACTGTGTAACTTATGTATATGGTTAGAGAAAAATGCCCATGTACTCACCATTCAGGTTAAGAAAGAGAACATTACTGGTATCTTACAAGTCACCAGGTGTCCCCTTCCACTGCAGTCCCCTCAGAGGTAACAACCACCCCCACTTTTGTGCTAATCATTCCCTTCCTTCCAGTGTGTCTGTCCTTCAAGCAAGCACAGATGTGGGTGTACGGAAAGGGCAGTGCTGCTTGCCGTCACTAGACAAAGGCGCTCAGGAAGAGAGCTTCATGGTCCTAGATTGAACTCATTACTCCCAGGTCTGAATAGAAACTCTGAGTCAAGTCAGGATCCAGAGTTGAGAGGTCTCAGGGACCCCTTTGCGGAAAGGTCATGAGTGAGTTGGGGGGAACCGAGCTCCTCACCGGTGGCGGTGTCTGGTGAACTGCAGCGGGTCCACCAGTTGGGGACCTGGAAGAAGCACAGTCAAGGGGAGTGGGCTGCCACATGTTTTGTTTCTGCTTCTAAGCTCACCGTGGTTATGTGCAGCTCTCAGGAGTAAGCCAAAACTGAATACTTCTCCTGAGATGAAATGGTCTTGTGCTGATTCAGGCAGTAGGGCACAGAGGGGAGAACAAAAACTTCATCACTTTGTGATTAAGAAAAGCCAAATTCAGTTAGGAGTCTGTTCTTAGCTTGCCAGGCGTTCTGGCGCTTGGTGCAGTCTGTGGGGGTCTTGCCGATGACAGCCCTCCCTCCACACAACAGATTCTGGAGTTGCATGCATTGCCTGATTTGGGACCCGGAGGTTGGCCACAGCTCTCATCCTGAGATCTCCCGGTTCCATCTCCCTTTACTTCCCTTTTGTTTAGTTTTTATTTCCAGTGTTGGAGCACGTCTTCTACTAGCTTCTGGAGAGGCATAGCAGGTACATTTCTTGAGATCTTTGATGTCTGAATCTGCCCTGATTCCTCCTTCGTACTCTATTGATGCTTTGGCTGGTGACAGACTTCTGGGTTGGAAATTGTGTCCCTTTGGAGTTTTGAAGGACTTGATCTGTTGTCTCCTTGCTTTAGTGCAACTGTTAAAAAGCCTGAGCACATTTTCAGTCCTTGATCTTTTGAATGTGGCCAGGTTTATACTCTTTTGGAAGCTTGTAGACTCTTCTATTGTTTCCAGTGTTCTGCAGTTGCCCAGGTATGCCCAGGACAGGTCGTTTTCATCGTGTTGGTGGGCCTCTTCAGCCTGACAGCTGTGGCCTGCGGTTCTGGGAAATCTTTCTTAAATGGTTTTGCTGATGCTTTTCTCCCCTCCATTTTCTCTGTCTTTAGGAACTCAGATGTGTGACCATTTGTATTGGCCCTCTTAATTTATCTTTTTTTTGCCCTATTTATCTTCCAACTTTTCTGTTGAGCCTTTAAAAGTTAAGATATAATTTACATAAAGTGCACCAATCCTGAGTGTTTATTTTGCCTTTTTTTTGAGACAGAGTCTCACTTTGTTGCCCAGTCTAGAGTGAGTGCCGTGGCGTCAGCCTAGCTCACAGCAACCTCAATCTCCTGGGCTCAAGTGATCCTCCTACCTCAGCCTCCTGAGTAGCTGGGACTACAGGCATGCGCCACCATGCCCGGTTAGTTTTTTTTTTCCTATATATTTTTAGTTGACCAATTAATTTCTTTCTATTTTTGGTAGAGACGGCGTCTTGCTCTTGCTCAGGCTGGCTTCGAACTCCTGACCTCAAGCCATCATCCGCCTGCCTTGGCCTCCCAGAGTGCTAGGATTACAGGCATAAGCCACCACACCCGGCCGTTGCTCTTTTTTTTTAAGCAACAGGGTTTCACTTTGTTGCCTGGGCATGAGTGCAGTGGCATGATCATAGCTCACGCAACCTCAAACTCCTGGGCTCGAGTGGTCTTCCTGCCTCAGCCTTCCAGGTAGCTGGGAGTACAGGTGTTTTGCACCATTCTTGGCTGATTTTTGTATATTTTTGTAGAGATGAGGTGTTACTATGTTGTTCAGGCTGGTCCCAAACTCCTGACCTCAAGTAATCCTGCTACCTTGGCCTCCCGAAGTACTAGACCTATTTTACTTAATCTTAACAATTGGTGTATACTTGTGCACTTACCACTTTAAACAAAATGTAGAATATTTCCATCCACCTAGAAAGTTCCACAGGGCCCTTTTCCAGTTCTGTTTTTCATTTGTTGTTGTTTTTTTTTAATATTCAAGAGGTCCCTTTTTGTTTTCTGAAATGTTACTTTTAAAGAAAGAAACATTTTATTCTTCATAAATAAAAGATATTCTTTTATCTTTCTGAAGACATTAATTTTTAAAGTTTTCTGTTTCTGGGTAATCATTTATTTTCTGCAAGTTGCTTTTTTCTGTCTCCATCAGAGGCTTTCCGCAGACATCTGTTTATCTTGGCTGTTCATAATTAAACATGGGGCGGGGGTGGGGGTGAGGTCAGCGTGTGTGTGGAGCTCATGAACTTTGAACTTCACTGAAGAGTGAGCTGTTAATTGGAGAAACCCCTGGGTCACTATCTTTATGTCTGATCTGGTGGGTTGGCCACAGTCCTCAGACAACCATATTCCAGTCTCTTGCCTAGAGGGTCAGGGACTGGCTGCCAGCATTTCTGGAGCCGTGTGGGGAAGATGGTGAAGGCTGCAGCGTCCAGGCCCTCAGCGTGCGGTGTGTGAGCAGACGTGGACTTTCCGTGTGCGTGAGGTCCCTGTGCTTCGCCTGACATCTCTAGTCCCATGACCCTTTGTCTCACCCTTTCCAGAAAATAAACCTCTAGACCTGTGTTGCTGTGTAAGAAAATAAATGCTAGCTACACAATAGTCATTTAAATTATTTAACATTAAATAAAATTAAGATATCATGTCCTCAGTTATGCTAGCCACATTTTAAGTGCTCACTGGCTGCCTGTGACTAGTGGCTACCATTCTGGATGGCACAGATACAGAATTTCCACTATTACAGAAAGTTTTGTTGGACAGAGCTCGTGGAGACTTTTGCTGGGGTGGAGGAGTGGGCAAAAAGATTCCTTTTCTTGAACATTTCTCCCCAGGCCTTCTCCTAACCCCAGTTACTGGTGCTTCCTTCCAATACCTGTGACTCCTGAGGATTCTGTGGAATATAGTGATTTGGTTCTCAGCTTTTGCTATTGTCAGCTTGGGATTTGTTTTTTTGTGGGTTATCTAAGTCGTTTTTCTACACACCCATCTAATTTCCAGCTTCCAAAAGTTACTTGCAGTTTTCTGTTTTCCTGTTCCCCTCACATATTTGTGGATTTGGTCTTAAAAAAGCCTTCATTATTAGTATATATATATATTTTTTTTTCAAAAAATATGTAATGTATTTTAGTGGGATTTCAGGAGGAAATTGAAATTGGATATTTGTGTTCAATCTGCCATTTTAACTAGAAATCCTGACTCATTTACTCTTCACAGCCCTATAAAGTATAGGTATGGTTATTCTCATTTTACAATGAAGAGAGACAGGTAAAATAATTGATTCAAAGGCACATATCAAGTAAATGGAATTTAAACTTGTGTTAGACTTAAAAATATGAGATCCTTTTCATTGAATAGTGTTGCACCCCACCTATACACCTTCCCCAAGTTGTAATACTATAAATATAGTTGTGTTTTAAATATCATGTATTAGCCCAGATATTTCTGTTATCCTTACTATTAATAAAAGAATCAGCCTTGAGTAGTTCTGTCTCTGAAAGATTCTTTTCTCCCCAGTTGTTTATTTCTTATGTTCTTCTGGGACTTTATAACCTCTAAACTTTGTGTTAGCATTCTCTTTAGCAATTCTTGAAGTGTTTAGAGTCAAAAACATCACATTGTTCAGTTTTAAGCCTTTTATTCAAACTATCTGTGGTCATCCTCTCATATTAAGTTTTTTCCTGTACCTGTCTGTTCACTTAGACTTCACTTTCTGTAAGGCAAAGTGAGTAGATCCTGTTTATCCTTGAATACCTACTGCCTAGCCTCTTGACTGAGGTAGGGGATTCATAAATCTTTGGTTCAGTGCCATCTCTTATGTTTACCATTGCATTTGCTTCCTAACTGCTGGTCTCTGCCTTCTGTCTGCTGCTCTCCCAAAACGACCTGCGAAATTGGTGTTTCTCAAAAACTGCATTCATTGGCTTCCTCTAACCTTCGTTATAGAGTCCTGGCTCCTCAGCATGGTAGAGATGGTCAACCATGGTCTGCTGCTGCTGCTGCTTGTTTTAGCACCATTTCTGGCCACCTACACCCACATATACCCTCCATTGCCCACGCTGCACTCCAGGGAAGGGTCTCTGCATGCTCTCAAATCTGTGCCTCTACACATGCTCTTATTTCTGCCTGAAATGTGCTATCTTCAGTTCCACCCATTTCACTTATTTAATATCTATTATTTTTCTGCAGATCCCAGCCCCACAACACTCTCCTCTGTGAAACTTCACCTGATCCACCCTTATGTAGAGTTAGAAGATCATTTCTGCTCCCAAACACATCCATTCAATAAAGTCAGTTCAACCTCCATCTGTCCATCCATCCATCCATCCATCCAAATGGACTCTTGCCATACATATTATTCTGCACTTTGCATTTTCTCCTTAATATAAAACTTATCATGTTGTAACTGTTGAATGACTAGTCAGTTCTCCCTGTTAGCTATTGGATGATAGAAATTTTTTACCTGTGTGTGACCAGTTCCTAGTGTAGAGGCTGGCCCATAGTAGGCGCACAAAAACTATTTATTGAGCAAAACTGAGCCCCTGGTGTTGAGTGAATCCCTGGCAGTTGACTTCTCCTTTGTCATCTTTGAATACCCTCTGTAGGGTGATCATGTGTTCCACTTTCTGCCTGTTTTCCCAGCATAATTATGAATAGCCCCCTATTTTCACTTTTAAATGTCTTCCAGTTTGGATAGTAAATTATATGGCCACCCTGCCAGCCAAACGAGCACATCTAGGGAGAAGCCCGTTTTACTTTATGCAGTAGAACACCTCGTGTAAGAAATACTTGGGGTGTGAGGTTGCATTTGAAACATTGAGTCTAATTTCTCTCCAACCAACCAATCAGAAAAGCCCCAAATTACACATTGGAAAAGTCACCTTTGATATGTCTTCCAAGTCTACATGTTTTATTTTCCAGAAGAACTGGTGGGTTTTTTCCGGAAATACTTCTATAAGGAATGGTTTGTATTTCAGAAATGGACCTTTGTCCTTGCTCTGCCACTTCCTAACAGTATGCCCTTGGGAGGAAAGCTGTTTTAGGTTCTTCCAGAATGTTTGGGGATGAGAATGGTCCCACTTTACAGGGTTAATGTGGCGACTGAGGTCATTCATGCAGAATGATTAGCACTGTTAGTGGCCTAATGGGTGCTTAGCAAATATCAGCTTTTATTGTTGTTCTGATCGGGACCATTTATTATCTTTTGCAATAGACATCAGAAGGTGATGTTGGGAGCGTTGGGGGAGGAGTGAGTAGGATCTGCCCCACAGCCTTCTGATTGCAACGTGCGTGTCCTTAACTGCGTGTCAATGCGAGATGCCACCGCATTGCAGAGGATGGGAAAAAAAATCAATAGAAGAAATCATGTGAGGATCGCAGAGGAGAGGGTAGAATGACATACCTGTGGTTGCTGGTTGAGTCAGGGGTTACCTGTGTCTACCTCAGATTTAGATTGGGATTAGAAGGGATGGGCCTCAGAATCACCTGGAGAGTTTAAAAAATATTCTTCTGTGGGTTCCACCCTTGGAGGCCCTGATTTAGTAGGTCCAGAGTAAAGATTGGAATTCATATGTTTTTAAAAGCTCCCATGTGATTGTGATGTATACCTGGGTTTGTGAATTACTACATGAGGTGATCATGAGGTGCCCAGTAATTCTGTAAAACATTTCCTAATCATTTGCTTTTTTTTTTTTTAAATAGGGTCTCTCTCTCTCTGTCACCCAGGCTGGAGTACAAGTGGTGTGATCATAGCTCACTACAGCCTCAAAATCCTGGGCTCTGTCAGTCCTCTTGCCTCAGCTTCCTGATGAATAGCTGGGACTACAGGCATGCGCAACCATGCCCAGCTAATTTTTAATTTTGCAGACATGAGGACTGGTCTACAAAATTTTGTAGACATGGAGGCTGGTCTATGTTGCCTAGCCTGGTCTTGAACTCCTGTCCTCAAGTGATCCTTCCTTCTTGTCCTCCCAAATTGCTAGGACTACAGGCATGAGCCACTACACCAAGCCCATTTACTACTTAATGTAAGGCAGGCGACAGTTTTGTAATCCTCATTTTAGGAGTCAGAAAATGGAGACAGATTATTGTTAGTGTATTAAAATGGAGAGCCTGAATTAACTGAATTAAATTTTATGAGTTTTGAAATTTAAGCCCAACATATATCTATGTTGTTGTTATTCGGGATCCTTGCCTATATTTTAGGTAATTTGAAATGAAATAACAAAGAAAAATATGAAATCAGGAGCAGTCAAGAAGTCCTGTTAGAAATGTGAGATACTAAAAATATAAACCTAGGTATGCTTGCATTTAAAACTAAAAGGAAGATATTTTCTCCTGATGTTGAAAAATGTCTTCAGCTTTTATTGTAAAAGAGAAAGAACTTAGGTAGGTTCACATCATGGATATTTGGCTGGCCCAGGTCATTCCTTAGATGATTTAATGGGCATTGGCTTAGGAGTCAGTAGGCCTGGGAGGAGTCTCAGCTCTCATAATCTTCTTTGTGAACCTGAGTTACTTAACTAGTCGTTTTGGCATATGTTTTCTTATCTGAAAAATGGAGATAATGTTGTTGGCCTGTATTCCATATAATACTGTTGGGGGCATAATGAGGAAATATATTCAGTAGGAACGTAAAGCTGTGATCAACACACGGAGTGACCGTATGTTCTTATTTGCCTAGGGCAGCCCCAGTTCACACCTGTTGTTGGGTGTAATTATTAATAGCACTGTCTGTAACTCTCAGGTGTCCCAGTTTAGATGGCAAATTATTTGGTGACCTTGTACTCATAACACCCATCTATTGTTTACTCTTAATCTGTCACAATGGATAGGTTTTTCTGACGTCATTCCTGTAGCCCCAAATCACTCACCAAATAATTTCACATTTCTTAATGCTTTCTGGTAATTTTCTTCAATTTTATGTAAATATCGTCTCTCCAGCTACATTGGTCAGTGGATAAGAATTGTTTCTTTGTCTCTCTGCTCCTGCATAATTTTCTTGATTTGTCATGGTTTTAGCATTTTAAACACTTAAATTGCCCATTTTGGCTATGTCCTATGGATGTAAATTCCAAGTGCAGGGAGAGGACAGAGGAATCCCTAGGGGAAAATGGGTCGGTGAAAGAATACTAAAAATGAAGAAAAGTACAGTTCTCACACTGATGTCCTTGGTTTTTTTGGAATCTAAATGGCCTATGTTGATATTTCTAAGTGCAGTATAATTCTCCAAGTAATGAGGACTACAGAAACTCCAGTAGATCAAATTTCAAATGCTCCACACTTCCCTGGAGAAATCTGTTTTAGAACTAACGCCAGAAAACTTTCCATTTCTCAAAAATCATTTTCTCTCCCCCCTCTCCTTTTTTTTAAGAGATGAATTCTTGCTCTGTTGTCCAGGCTAGAGTGTTGTGGCACAATCATAGCTTACTGTAACCATGAACTCCTGGGCTCAAGCAGTCCTTCCACCTGAGGCTCCCAAGTAGCTGGGACTACAAGCATGTGCCATCACACCTAGCTAATTTTTTATTTTTATTTTCCTGTAGAGATGAAGGTCTTGCAATATTGCCCAGGCTGGTCTCGAACCCCTGGCCTCAAGTGATCCTCCCATCTTGGCCTTCCAAAGTGCTGGGATTACAGGCACAAGCAATCACCCCAGCCCTCTTTTCCCTTTTTTGACGATGAGAATAATGCATTTGATCATATTTCTCTTTTCTTTTTGACCAATAGGAAACTCAAGCCAAATTTGTGGCCTATCCTAATGTCTGTGTGGAAAGCAGTAGCAAATAACTTTGACTTTTGGTCCTATATTATAATTTCCTTAGTTCTGGATTTTTATTTTATTTTTAAAAATATATTTCTGTTTTATTAAATGTGTATTATAAATTGCCTTAGAATCTTTTGGATTAAGTCAGAGATTCAATAAATAACAAATATAAAGATAGCATTATAGTTTCAACATCATTTTCATGGAATTGTTTGAAATTTAGAAGACAGAAGCTTTCGTGTCACAGAGACCTCTATTGTCTGAGAATCAATAAAGAGTATCCCCTGATGCACCGTCCCATTGAGGAGGCCA
This sequence comes from Microcebus murinus, assembly GCF_040939455.1. Classification (NCBI taxonomy): domain Eukaryota; kingdom Metazoa; phylum Chordata; class Mammalia; order Primates; family Cheirogaleidae; genus Microcebus; species Microcebus murinus. The sequence goes on along the minus strand of NC_134105.1, from coordinate 50,741,328 downwards.
CCTCCTCCCAGGAGAACAGGGCTAAGGGAAAGGCCTGCTGGGTGGCTCTCACCTGTAATCCTAGTACTCTAGAAGGCCGAGGTGGGAGGATTGCTTGAGCTCAGGTGTTGGAGGTTACAGTGAGTTATGATGATGCCACTGCATTCTGCCTGGGGCGACAGAGCGACACTGTCTAAAAAAAAAAAAAAAAGAATAGAGCTAAAGAAAACAAATTTGCTCCATATGTTGCCTATTAAAGATCTTGGATAAATGATTGATAATAGTGTATGGAAGTATTAATGTGAAAACAAGAACTGAAACTTCAGTTTCTTTTCTCTAAATGATTCTCATGACTGTCTCTCTCTCCATCTCTTTCAGCTTCTCTTTCATTTCCCCCAGCTACCCTTTCTTCCTGGTCTTGTCCTCTCCCTCTTTCCATCCTAAAACCTTTGTATTTGATCACCAGCCTGTATCCCTTGCACTTCATTCTCTCCCGTCTGCTAAACACTGCTTCTCCCCCACCTGCTTTCGGCTGTGTCTGCCTCTGAGGCCCTCTCTTCCAGATCACTGCAGACCAAGTGGTGTATACATGGGCCAGCTTACCTGTCCGTAGCCTCTGTGAGCAACAACTAGCTACTCAATAACTAGGAAAGGAAACACACCATTAAATACTAAACAGTAATTTGGAGAAAAAAATAAAACATCACATTTGATTGGAATGCTGTATGTTGTATTTGTATAGTTTGATGATGGTGAAATAAAAGCATGGCAGTAGCTAGCGTAATGCTAAACAGCAGTAGCAGTAGAATCCCAGTTCTTGTGTCTTTTGTTTATTCTAATGACTAAATGTTTATTCTAATGTTCATTCATTTATTTAGCAACTACTTACCTGTGTCTGTGTTGCCACTGGGCTTTTGATGTTAGAGCTTTGCAAGGCCTTAGGACCTGATCTGGGAATTTAGTGCTTGCTTGCTTTCTGGACTGGAGAAAGACTACCTCTAATTACCCAACTTCGCCTATACACAGAAGCTATATTTACAAAGACAGTGTACACCGACTATTTACTTTATTTAAACAAGGGGTGTGTATATGTTTGCCATGACCGTTTACATAATATATTATTTTCTAAAGACTGTGGGACTATGCTTCCATTTTAGCAAGCTTGGAATGAAACATAGTCATTTGAATGTCTGATTATGATTTTTCAAATGGCATTTTGCTAGTAAAAAGAGCAAAAGCCAAAAGACTGGGTAAGATAGGAGCCTTAACCACCTTCTTCTGCTCTGGGGTTTTTGAAACCATCTCCCAAATGCACTAATTTAAGCAAAACGTAATTAATGTTGTTTTCAATCTGCATAATAAAACTTTTACTAATTGGAACAAATGAGAAGGAAGACTTGCCTGAACGCGTTGAAAGCTTGAACAGCAGAATACATGAAAGGGAATAGTGTACCTGGAAATGGTAGCTCAGCAGAGACATCCCTATCATGTTGCGATTAGTAAGAATTCAGCTGAATATGTGCATCATTTTGAGAGGGTTACCACCATAAAAATAAGGCCTGGGAAAATTAGCCTTATATATGGCTTATCAGAGGTTTTGTGTTTTAAAGATTTGATAGACTAATTTGTGATTAGTGCATAAAAGTTTTAACCTGAGCAGTACTCGACTTCTCTTTACATTACCAATGCTACCTAAAGATAAATGGGTATTTCCAAAGTGTTCTTTCCGTTAAGGAGGTCAGTAGTCTGCTTTGTCACTGTTCTTTTTCTTTACTAGATTCATTTTTGGACAGATGGTGCAATGCTAAACACTTCTGAGTATATCTCAAGTTCCAAACTGGAAAAATCTGATTTAGAAGGACTCAGGCTAATGAGAATAACAGAGTAAGGGTCATAATTGTATTTCAGTCATCGAATACAATTTTGGTGTGAGCTGGGTCTTCCTAGCTTTTTTTGTAGTTCTTACTACCTGGTAGTAAACAGATGTGTGCATTTTACAAGTACATTTTATTTCACTTGGAGATAGCTCCTGTGTCTTTTCAGGGGCTGAATCTGTACAATTAGAGGGATCCTGGCAGGTCAGGGCTGGGAGAGCACTCACAACACATCTTATTTGTATGCTTTTATAGCTGAGAAACCTGAGGCTCAGACAGGTGAAGAGATTTATTACCACAGAGCCTGTAGTGGATCCAGCACTTTTTCAAAATTCCTCCACAACGTGGTGAATACTGGCATGCACTGAGATAGTGGATGCTGGGAAGGAGGAGGAGGAGTGTGGTGGTGGTGCAGGAATCCCAGGTGGTTTGTACGTAGGTGCCGCTTTAGGTGCCTATTAGAATTCCAAGCAGAGATGTTGAAGAGGTAGTTAGCTATTTGAAATTGTGGTTCTAAGATATAAATTTGGACATCGTCAGCATTGTAAGTGGCATTGAAACCATGCAACTGAATGAGATTGCTTCTGTAGTGGGTGTAGCTAGAGAAAAGGTGAAGATCAAGGTCTGAGTCCTTGGGCCACCAGGATTTGGAGTTTGGAAAGTGGGGGAGCTCACTCCAGCCTCTGAAAATGAGGATGCTAGAACCTGACCTCGCTCCGTTACAGTAGGGATTGTGTAAGATACTATGAACACACATTGAAAATTACTTAGCACTTAATTGCATGAATAAATACAGGAATGGGGGAAGTTATGTACAGAAATCACTTTTTTCACTTCATTTTTATTCTTAAAATCTGTTTTAATGGATTTGGGTGAGGTGTGTGCAAATTTCATATGTAGCAAAGGTTCCCACTGTGCAGGTTATGTAACTTGGGGGGTAAGGGGGGTTGGGGAGTTTGTTTGGAAAATTTTACAGAGGGCCTACCATTCAGCGTCTGCTTTCAGTATGGTTATTTCTGTCTTTATTAATCCAGAAAAACATGTAGCAGTGGGATGCATGAGTTATTACTGTCAACAAGGTTCTCATACTGAAAACATTTAACACTGATATTTGACACATGTAGAGACACACATTTCTATAAAAAATATGTGTGTGCACAAATATGAACTGGATGCAGTTGGCATTGTCTGTTTCTGTGAACAGATATCTGCTTGGGTTCCCAGATCTCAGGAGCTGTTGGAACTTGCCATCGTCTTGCTCTCTGCCCCTTCTCCGCTGTCATCATCCTCACTCTGGGAATGAGGCAGGGTTTCCTGAGAAGTGGGCTCTGTTCTGGGAAGACCCTGTGGCCAGCTGCCAGTGTGTCACATAACTCAACTGATCACGCAGTGCAGCCGGGAGAAGAGAAGTCTTGCAAAAAGATCTGGGCAGAAACAGGAAAATCAAGTGGATCAAAGGGGAAGAAACAAGAAGCCCCAGGCAAATAAAGGCAGAGAATCATTTTGGAGGGGGTTGGGGGAAGGGAGCCTTCACTGCTCCCATGGGTGACTTTTATTTTCTCTGTCTCCTTGGGTTATTTTCTTTGTGCCCACCTGCTGTTATCAGAATTGCAAGGATTTTCCCCAGGTGTTTGGGTTATTGAGTAATAGGTAAATATAACTCTCGCTGGACATTACCTTCCAGGACACCTGCTCTGCACCTAACATTGCAAAAATGCCCTCTTCTTCCCCAACTTTTTTCAGTACCTTTTTAATCTGATGTGATTATACTGAAATCATAGATTTTATCACCATGCTGTGTGTATCCAATTTGCATGGGTGGGTGGGGGGAGGTGGAGAGAGAGAGAAAGAAAATTTGACTATAAGTGAATGAATAAATGAATGAATGAATGCTTTTTCTGAAGACTATGGTATATTACGTCATCTACCCAGGAAAGAAGGTCTTGTGACACTGATGTTCTCAGATAAATTTGTAGAATTTGAGAAATGAAAAAGTACATAGAGATCATCTGATTTAGACTTTTTCAAATAATATTTTCCATTAAAAAAGAAGTCTCTCAGTAAAATATTTGAAAGTTGATGACTCACTACACTTATTAACATATTAAAGGCTTGAGAGCTCTTGCTATTAAAAATATTATTTAACTTTGTTTAGCTAGTGTTTCTTCAATCTTTTCACTGTGGATATGGGCCCTCATTTTTCTTCTCTCCTTTTTAGAGGGATATGTGTATAGAACAGTTAATATCATTGTACGAAGTACAAGGTTCCAGAACATACTTTGAGAATGCTTGTTTAATCCTTACATTTAAGTTGAGCTTGACATTTAACTCTGTTGGTCTGTGTCCTGATTTGTAATATGAGTAGGTTGAAAGAATTAATCATTAATGTCACTCTGGCTGTGACAGTTTCTGGTTCTGATTCATGAATTAAACCAACATTTAAAAAGTTACATCTGTTTTTGTTTTAAAGAACCTTGTCTTTTTTGTTCCTTACTCTAGCCATTGCATCTAGTACAGTGCCTGGCATGTAGTAATGTTTTGGTAAATATTGTTGAAGAATACATACCTGTTAGGTTCAGAGCCAGCTTGGCTTTGAGGCCATAGAGAAGAAATGAACTTGTTTTTGCCGTCAGGGAACTTGTAGTCAAGTTGGTAACTTTCTCAAGAGCATTAAATGTGCCATGGGGAGAACCCAAATTAGATTGTGATTGTAGTTATCTGTGTGTAAGATGAGTACACTTTGGACATGACTTCTCACCCTGAGTGAGATATGTAGATTATAACACGAGTGGGTTGTGTTTAACCCTTTGCACTCGCTTGCTTTTTTCTCATCACCCACACTTGACATCCGAGTGCAAAGGGTTAACATAGCTTTCATGACAAGAAGTGTCTTTCAGAGTTACAGTCACAGCAGCTACCATATAGTCTTTTTACCCCTGGCTAGGAGTTTATGATACTAACAGCACTAGGAGATAGGGCTAGTATTTTTCCCATTTTATAGATAAAAGAGCTGAGGCTCAGAGATTTAGGGACATGCCTAAGTTGCCATACCTCCTGAGTGAAAAGCCAAAATCAGGATCCAACGATATGATTCTAAACCGTGTGTACTTAACCACTAGGTCATAAAAAGGAATGAAGCACTAGTACATGCTATAACATGGATAACCTTGAAGACATTCAAGGTGAGGTGAAAGAAACAGACACTGAAGTCTGCATATTATATGATTACATTTATATGAAATGTCTAGAATAGGCAAATAGATTAATGGTTGCCAGGGGGTGTGGTAGGGAAGAATGGAGAGTGACTGATAATGGATATGGGGTTGCTTTTTGGGGTAATGAAAATGTTCTGGAATTAGATAGTGGTGATGGTTGCACAACTTTGTGATTACACTAAAAGCCACTGAATTGTACACGTTAAGAAATAAGTAAAAATTTAAACACCATTATAAGGTAATATAAGAGAATAGTGTTTAAACTGTATCTAAGTTTTGGTTCCAATTGATCAATAATTCTTCTGTAATGGAAGCCAACATCTCGTCCATACCTACCATGAACTTGAGTTTTTTTCACCTGCTGGTTGGATTGAATTGACTGTAACTGGTATATTGTATCTACATAGATTGGGGGAGTACTTCTGGAGGGAGATGGGCATGGTTAGGGAAGGCAACCTAGAAAAGGAAATGTTTAGGCCCGGCACGGTGGCTCATGCCTGTAATCCTAGCACTCTGGGAGGCCGGGGCGGGCGGATTGCTCGAGGTCAGGAGTTCGAAACCAGCCTGAGCAAGAGCAAGACCCCGTCTCTACTATAAATAGAAAGAAATCAATTGGCCAACTAATATATATAGAAAAAAATTAGCCGGGCATGGTGGTGCATGCCTGTAGTCCCAGCTACTCGGGAGGCTGAGGCAGAAGGATTGCTTGAGCCCAGGAGTTTGAGGTTGCTGTGAGCTAGGCTGACACCATGGCACTCACTCTAGCCTGGGCAACAAAGCAAGACTCTGTTTCAAAAAAAAGGAAATGTTTAGGCGTTTGTTCCTTCCACAGGCATTTATTGACTATATTTGTTGTGCCCCAGCACTGCCGTTTGGTGCTTTATATGCCCAGATAACAGCTATAGCTCCTGCCTTCAGGGAGCTCAAAGATACACTTCCATGGGCAATTACAAAGCAGGATTATAAATGCTGCTGCAAAGGTAAGCACAGGGCGGCCTGGTTGCATTGACTTGGCAGATGGGACAAGTTGGGGAAGCTTTGATGGAGGAGATGATACCTGAACTGTGAACTGAAGGATGAGTGGGAACAGCAGAGCTTTGGGAGACAAAGGTGTGCTGGATTATAGGAACTGCAAATAACTCAGGACATTAGGAGTCCAGGGTACGAATGGTGGTGAGCCATGAGAGGCTGATCACAAGTAGCCTTGTAAACCATCTTTCCTAAGACAGAGCAGGAACTAAAAGAGTTCAAGTATAAGACTTTCAGATTTGTGGTTTAGAAGCAGAACTGGCTGCATGTGGAGACCTAGAAGGAGGGCAGGAACTTATGGGAAGGTTGTTGCTGTCATCTGGGAGAGAAGTGGGTGGAGCTAAGAGAAAGATTAGGGCTTGCTCCTCAGGTGGTGTGTCAGCAGTGAGTATGACTCCAAGACCTCTGTCCACTGCACCATCGTCTCTTCATTCATTCCAACCCTGGCTGCCTCCTAGATCTTATCTTCTACCCCTCTTCATGGAATGCTTAGGTCTTCTGCTTATTGTCCCTAGAACATGCTCGGCAATGTTCTGCCTGCAGCCTTTGCTTGCACCTTTGTCTTCACCTGGAATGGATTTCACTTCTCCTCTTTACCTGCCCAGATCTCTGGCTTACAAATCCTTTGAAATCATCCTGTGCTAGAATGATCTCTTTCTCCTCTGAAGTCATAGCACTTAATATCTCTGCCACTCATTGGCACATAATTACATTTTACCTTGTCCCATCTCTTAATTGGTTTGGGTTGCTAGTAATGCATGAACTGTTGCAGCCGGTAGAGTGATAGATATATCCATATGATAGCTTAAATAGTGGGCTAGCAATGAACTCTCTTGAACCCCTACTCCCAGCCCTAATTTCCTGTATAACTGGGGAAATTACCTTTTCTTCCTCATTAGAGAAGTAACACACATTTGTTGCAGAGCACATAGAAAATCTTTAAAAGTATGCAAAATGAAATAACCACTAATTTTACAAGCACCTTGTGATAATCACTGTTAATACAGGTGATTTATTCTTGTAATGTCTTTCTCACCTTCCATTTTTCCCCCTCTCTTTTTAGGATTACCTGTGTGCCTATACAACAGAACTGGGATCATCCTATAGGTGTTAATTTTGTAATCTTTTCCCCTTAATGTATTGTGAGGTTGCTGCGGTTGAAACGGGGATTTTAAAGTCCGCATTGGCACGTGGGGCTACATTGTCCTCCAGAAAGGTTGTATAGGTTGAGTATCCCTTATCTGAAATGCTTGGGATCAGAAGTGTTTTGGATTTTAGATTTTAGAATATTTGAATTATGCTTACTGGTTAAACATCTCAAATCCAAAATCTGAAATGCTTTTTACTGTGATCATTTGTCCCTTTTTTCTTTATTTCCATTTCCTTTGTCTCCTAATGACTTGGATTTGAGTTCTATTTAATCAATACCTGTTATCTTTCACAAGTCACTTAGTATTTCTAAGCCTTAGTTTGCTTGTGAGTAAAATAAGAGGAATGGTACTTCACATTTTTGTGAGAATTGAGATCATGTGTTAAAAGTACTTTTGTAAAATGTAAAAACATACAAAATTATATTTATTGATTTTTGTGTTAGTTAATGGTCGTGAGCAGTTAAGCTGACTTTGCTCTTTTGGTATTCATTTGGAGAAAGGCTAAAAAGGCAGAAGTGCCTTTATTAATATTTATTTTGGTGCAATGTGGGAGCCATGAGATTTGGCATGTAAGGACCTGAGTGTGTGCCATGTTTCTGCTCCAGACTGATAGCTCTGTGTGCAGCTGGAATGTACTGGACAAGCAGTTTGGGCCAGGATCAGACATGTTCAGGGAATACCTGGCTGGACATCTCACATCTGAGAGCTCGGTCAGCTGATAAAACATTCATGTAAGCTCAGGGAGATTGTCTGTTAACTGGAAAGTAGTACAAGGGAACTTTTAAATGCAAATTCCACTAACAGAGTTTTCCCCACACCCTCATTCTATACCTCACAGTCTTGTAAAATGAAAATTGGTCAAAATCATGATTCCAAGGACTCAGAAGGTCTGATGTGGTTTTCTGATCCATCAAGGGCAGATAAAATTCTATTCAACATGATTTTTGTGCATTCTGCCGTATTCATATCCCTGGAGACATAGGTACCTTATGTCTATCAATTGTCCAGAACACTGAATTCTGGATAATAGGGAAGCAGGGCCGTGTAAACAACTCCACTGAGTAATAGATGGCCTCCTGGCCTCTGATTTCTGCTTTCCTTTTTATCCAAGGACAAGATGTTACAGAAATAATTCGGAGTGAGTCCCAAGGGCAGCCCCATGAGCTCCTCCCTCTGACTGCACCGCGGTGGAGGAGGATGAATCACCAGCAGCAGAATGTCCATTCCCCCAGTGCTGTTAGTAAATGTCCCCACCAGACTCTTCAACCAGGAGGACAACAGCTTTGGGAAATTTCTTTCTGACTCATTTCCATCATGATTCACAGAAGAAAACCTCTGGCTTCTCGTTTTATTTTTTCAAAGAAAGGAGTTTCTTCTTTGTGTGTGGATGAGTGTGTACGTAGACAGGTGGGGTGAAAGTATGGATCCTCCAAACGAATATTCAGAGTAGGTCTTACCAGTAGCAATATTTGAGCGATTTGCTTGGTTAACTTTTATTGTCTCAGTGTGCAGTGCCTACATAGTCATCAAGGGCTAGATGATTCATTAAAAATATTTAAAAAGGAGGATAGTATTTTCACAGGTGAATGCCAAGTGTCCCGTGGCCATGTCTTTCCCCGTCATCTTCTGTGTCGGAGAACCCCCACCCCATGTAGCACACCTTCACAGACAAGGGACTTTCTTGGGTCTGAGGAATTCCTGTGAGCCCAGGGGTTTGAGTTCTCCTTGGGAGTTGTCTCCTCAAGGAAAGTCCGGACTCCATAGTGGGGCATTTGTGGTCCCCTGTAGCCTGGCCTCAGCTTGTTTCCTTTCCTCATCTCCTCCAGTTCTACACAGACCTTCTATTCAGTCTCCCGGCAAGTTTCTGTATGTTGCCTTCCGTCAGTTCCTGTTCTCATCCTATTTGCATCCTCCGCTCCCTACAGACCCAGACCAAGTCTCCTCCTCTTCTATGGGGGGGGACAAGTATCACAGGCCCACTGTGGGCCACTAGTTCTACTATACCTCTTTATATATTTTTCCCCTAGAGTTTAAACAATCCTGTAAAATAATTATTATCCTTATTTGCAAATAAGAAAACAATCACTGAAAGTTGAAAGGTTTTCAGACCCAGCTACGAAGTTTGGCCTGAATATTTAACCACCACCATGCTGGTTTTCCCTGAAGTCTTTTGCATCAGACTAACCACACCAGCCCAAGCCCACACTTTCTCTGAACGTGCTCTTTTGCCTGGTCAGGTGTGTCCTGGGCTTTGGCAGTCAGTCTTGTATTATTACCATGTCATGTTCTTGGGTGCCTAACTCTTCTTCGGTGATCTTTTTCCTGTGTTCTTTTCTTCTCACTGAGCTGTGCCTCGCAAGCTTTACACATTGAGTTTTACTTATTTAATGATGTCCAAGAGCAAGTGATGGTTCCTCCTACTAGTTTATATTTAGCCCGATTAGTCATTTACATCCTACCATAATATTTACCCCCCACTAATTGCTAAGTAGTCTTAGCAAATTATCCTCCCATCCTCTCTGTACTTTTATTCCCAAGAATTCCACTTTTATTCCAAGCTCCATAGCTGAAGTCTGTACTACACCACTCCTCCCCCGAAAACAACAGAAAAATTAAGAGGAATGAAAGAAGACCAGGCATTGCTACTAAATAGTTTGGTGCAATGAAATGGATGCCAGTTTGGCTAAATTCAAGCATTATCCGTTAGACGAGGGCTATATGATAAAAGAATTATGGATGTAGGCATGGTTTGGACCTGCTTGGGACCTCACTTCAAGGGTGCAGAAAGTGTCTCATTGAGGTTCTGCCTTCTTATGTGCAGAGTAGAAAGTGAGCATTTTCCCTGAGAAGGGATAACTGCATCTGATCACCTTTTCCAGTTCATTGGTAGAGAAATATATTAATAACTGAAGACTCCTAACCTTCTCCAAGACTTTAATAGCTTTCCAGCCTTCCCTAAGTTCCCATTGATGGTCATGCACTGAACTCCTCTCCTCATTCACAATGGTTATTTCTGTGAAATTCATTGCAAATTTTGCACAGATGCCAAGTACAAAGAATGGGTTTTGAATTCTCTAGGTTCTGTGAAGTATCACTAGACGTGATAAAGTTAGAAACTGAGGATTGTAGGAATAAATCATGGGTAAGAATAGTGGTTATTGGCAGAATTTACAAATGGATCTTCCATGCTTTGTGGGTGTAGTTTCTACATGTTCTAGATCTCTGTGGCACCATTCTATGGATCTAGGAGGTAACCAAGTGAAGAGCTTTCTGGGAGGAAAACCTGCTGTGAAGACTGAGTGTGGCATTGTATAGTGGATTTTAGCTGTTTATGTTGAAACATCACGGGCTACATGTTGATGAAAAAAGGAAATGATATTCTGGAAATCAAGGGAGTTCCAGATGAAATATACCTATTTCATGTTGAGCTTGGGAAGGTATACATGTTAAATAAAAACAAGGAATAAGGCCGAACACAGTGGCTCACACCTGTAATCCTAGCACTCGGGGAGGCTTGAGGCGGGAGGATTGCTTGAGTTCAGGAGTTCTAGACCAGACTGAGCAAGAGTGAGAATCTACCAAAAATAAGAAAATTTAGCTGGTTGCAGTGGTGTTCAGCTGTAGTCCCAGATACTTGGGGGAGGGTGAGGCAGGAGGATTGCTTGAGCCCCAGAAGTTTGAGGTTGCAGTGAGCTACGATGATGCCACTGCACTCTACCCTGGGTGACTGAGAGAGACCCAGTCTCAAAAGAAAAAAAACAGCTAGGGAATATAAGGTAAATTTTATTATTTTTGTTATTTGAGACCTTTATTAATAGGTGCTTGCAGTTTGTTGACTTTTTTGAAAAAATCAACTTGTAAACTTTTAGTACAAATTAAAAATGAAGTTGTTAAAACAATCTCGACTAGATAGGAAACAATTTAAAAACCTTTAAAGGTATCTTGAGAAAAATCAGGCTTTTTAAAAAGCCATTTTCATTATTACCAAAAAAGACGTTTTTAGGCAAAAAAAAAAATCTTCAGGTAAAAACCCCATGCTGCATCGATAATGCAGATCTAGTTAACTGGTCGGAGGGCAGAAAGCAAGCACTTAAGGCCTTCAGCTCCAATCTTTTGTTCATTTCTTATGGAATTTAATATTCATGTCTTTTTGTTGGGTGAACACACCGGGTAGAGATGTAAGCTGGCATTTACTCAGAGGAAGTAGATAAATGTGTGGTAGAAACACAAGTAATTAGTGAAATTTAGTAAGGGACAGAAGGATTCAGGATTCTTTCCTGCACATTCCTTTAAATGGTTATCTTCAAGCTTTGTCAGATGGTACAGTGGCTAGAGAGTCTATGTCTTTGCATTATGAAATTTTGGAAATACAAATTATTCTCTGTGTTAGGGTGTAGCATAATATGGTTTTGAACATTTGTAAGTTAGGATTTTGTTTCTGTTTTTTAATTTAAAAGTTTTTAAAAGCCTTGTTTATACTCACAGAAAACTGATTTCCTAATGGGCATGAGCTTTTTATTTTAGCGTTAAGAGATTTAGAGAAATCATCACAACAGCCCTGTAAAATAGATACTCTTATTATTCCCATTTTTTCAGAGGAAACAGAAACCCAGAGAGGTTAAGAAACTTGCATAAGGTCACCCAGACAGTTAGTGTTAGAGCTGGGATCTGGACCCAAGTTAGGGTGACTCCAGGACCAGCTTCTAACGATTTCTGTAAGGAACTTCAGAGGTCATCTAATACTTTTTCATTATGCAGAATTTAAGCTCAGAGAACTTAAGAGGCTTGCTCAAGACCAGGCAGGTCCTAGCAGAGCTTGTTGGGAACCTGGGCCTCTTTCTGGTTGGTGATTTGTCTTACTGCCTGCAGGAAGAAGCTGGCTCACAAATTCTGTCTGTCATCAGACCCTGCTACACCTTTCCACGCCGTCCACCTGTTCCCCTCCTGATCTTCATTCTCTTTCCTGCATATCTGTTCTTCTCTCCTTCTGACCCTTTTCCTGGAACAGCTGCACCCTTCCTGTCTGTCTTTTTCAGTCTTCTCCATTTCTCAAAACTAGGAGCAGACCCCCCCCCCCCATTACTCCCCCGCCGAAAGAGCATTCTTACTGTTTCTCAGCGGTCTCTCTACGAGTCTTACCAGCTGTCAGTAGACCATAAGACTTTTGGTGCACTCAGATTTATTTGTGCTACTTCTTTGGATTTCCCCAAAACCCTGCACCTTGCCCAAGACAGGGTGGTAAATAGAGAGGGCATTGAGGCTGGAGGCTGAGAAATGTGTTTGAGACCTAGTCTTGCCACTCGCTGGCCAGTTGACTGTGAGAACCTCTGAGCTGAGTTTTCTCATCTGTGAAGGGGCTGTGAGGCTTGAATGTGGTTATGGATGTGAAAGCATTTATTTATTTATTTTTAAGCCATAAAGTACTGTATGAATGGAAAGCTTTATTGCAGTGGCGCAAGTGCTTTGTAAGTATTTTTGGAATGAATGTTTAGAAAGCAACATGCTGTAAAGACAGGCCATTCTCCCCACCCCTCATCTTGTGAGTGTCCACCTCTGCCACCATGTTTTTCCCCCTGGGATAAGGATGTGGCTGTCTTCACTAAATCTTCTAGTCAGTGCTGCTTAATAACATTATTAGTGATCATTAGTTTAAAAGAAGAACAATTTAAAAAAAAATTAGCAAAGTAACTTGGTACCATGTGGCTTTTAGAAAGACACTTATTGACTTTAATTAAGCAAAGTATTACGTTTACTTTGATCAGAAGCTGTCTCTCAGGAAAGCAGGCTCACTGGGAGCAGTGCAGAGCCCTGAATCATTGAGTTGGCATTGATTATTTGATCATCCCTAGTTTATTGTAAATGAAGCAGCGCTTACAGTTCTGGGGTATTCCTGGAATTGCTGCTATAGTTAGAAGTGAGTTATTCTGTGTGGCAGGAGTGGCATATAGAAAAGCCATAATTCTGACTTGCTGACTGGAAAAAATGGCAGATTTTATATTTACAGGATGTCATCCTTTTGGCTGGAATCCATCAGCTTTATAGTATCTTGTGATTCCAGGGCTTGGTAGAGCAGCGGGGGCCCGGGAGCAGTGGATACAAGTCATTTTCATGGCTCTGCGGGTGTGAAGCCACTGATGGTGTGGCTGAAAAAAAAATAAGATAGTTTCCCTGGTGGCTGTGTGTGTTAAGCTTCAAGGAAGTAACATGTTTACGTGGGGTGGGCCTGTGCCACGTGCCACCAGACTGTTCCTGCCACACCTGCAGTGGTTGGTGCTAAGCAGCGTGCTAGCTGTGGGCAGGACGCAGGCAAAGCAGGGGCGTTTGATGGTCTTTTTAGTGACAGTTCTTTCAGTCTTGGAGTGAAGGGTTTACTGCAGTGGAACAAGACCAGTCTCCTAGGTAGATGTTAGAATATGAAAATACCAAAAAGCTGGAGAAACAGTGGTGTTGGTAACGGGAACATTTTAGAGCAGTTCTTCCCCCGCCATGGACAAAGCAAGGTCCTTGGAATCAGAGTTACGTGTTTGACTCCTGGCACTCTCACTGATTAGCCTAAAACCTCTCATGCTTTTTATGAGAATTAAGTACGTGCCTAACTCCATGCATAAGATGTTGAAGATACTCAGTACATATTGGTTTTTTTTTTTTTTTTCTCCTTGACTGGAACTGTATTCCATCAAGCTGTAATCAATTTAGCAGAAATTATGGTCAAAATGTGAGTGCTTACTGCATGCTAAACTCTGTTAGGCACTTTATATGCATTAACTCGTTTAACTCTTAAAAGGCCTATGAGATAAATGCTATTTTAATCTCCCCACTTATACCAAGAACACTGAGTGCTAGGAATATTAAATAACTTGCCTAAGATTACAGCAATTAGTAGGTGGAGAAGCCAGGATTCAAACTCAGGTCGGTCTGATGCCAGCCCATGCTCTTGACTGCTCTGCTGTGTCATCTGAGCCTTATGAAGTGGGGCTTTGATTTGTAACCCGGCTTTTGCTCAGAATTCCTATTTATTCTTTGCTCTTCTATGCAGGTTCATAACCCACTTTAAGTCCTTTGCCATGAAGATTATGTTATATGCTTTAACACCTAACACCTTTCTGAGCACTTTTACCTCTCTAGCATCCTTTGATAAAGGCATTGTAAGTGCTTGATGAAGACTTTTTGAAATATATATATATATTTTTTTTAAGACAGAGTCTCACTGTGTTGCCCCAGCTGGACTCGAGCTCCTGGGCTCAAGTGATCCTCCTGCCTCAGCTTCCTGATGAAAGATCATTTTGATCCTTAAACCAACCCTTTAAGGCAGGGTGTTCCCTCTTGGTTAATGGGTAGATAAACAGGCTCAGATATTAAAATGACTTGCTTACAGTTGCACTTGTTAGTTGTATAGAGTCAGAACTTACAACATCTTGGATCACTTTGCATAATGTTGCTTTGTTCTTTATCACCTTCATCTTTCATTTAACAGCTACTATTTAACTTATTGATCACCTACTATGTGCTGAGGATAAAGCACTAAAGGAGACAAAATCCCTCTCCTTTTGTAGCTTACATTGTTGTATTAGCTTTCCTCACTATCCTTAGGATTGAGGCCTGCTGGAATAGTTTAAGATCTTTAGTATTAAAATTTTTTATAGTATTAAGCAGGTGCTTTTATGGCATTTTCTAAATTACATGTTTTTATTTTTTCTTTTCAGTTTTTCTGAGTGTACTACTTAATTGATCACCATTTTATTTGTATTTCCATTTCACAGATCACAAGTTTTGAGTCCTTTAAGGCATACATAAAATAACTCATTGTAGGTGTGGTGGTTTCTTTAATGAAAATAATCATATACTCACAATATTTTATTTTGATTCTTGTCATTCAGCTGTCACCTAGTCTGTTTTTGCCATTGTAAGTCTAGTGGTAGTGACCGTTGACAAAAGCAGTAACATTCTGATGAGCATATTTATGAACATTAAAATGATCTAATTTTTTATCTACTATCCAAAATTTAATTTTATATTCTTCCCTTGCACAAACACCAGTATTTCAAAAGATATCCTTGAAAATTTAAGAGCGTTTCAGTCTCTTTAGACAGAGATTTCTGGAATGTTGCATCTTGGATAATATTTGTTATATTTTATCTATTGCAGTGAGGCTTTGTTCTGACTCAACAGAACTGTGTTTTGTTTCTTTTACTTTTCCCACGTTCAGAAAGTATCAAATATACTTGTCTGTTGCATAAGAATGTGATAAACTAAAGAAACTTCAATAATTTACAAAATTTCCCTGATATTCTTTCATGTAAAGCAGCATCTAGAAAATTGAGCAACAAAAGTAATCATCTGTCACCCAAAGAAAGGTGTTTTCTTTCCAGTCCTTGAACATTTTATAAATCAGGGTGGAGAATGCACTGCTATCATCAAAAAGCTTTTGATTATTCCTCTTTATCCTTCCCATTTTCAAAGTGTCTTTATATTCATTTGAGTTGGGAATTGAGTCCAGCAAATCATATTCTTTTTAAAGGATGTTTTATAATTTCTACTCGTCAGTTTTTCTAGCATTGAAGATTTTCCTTTTGTATCTTGTAGTAGGAAACTGATTTCTTGGAATTATCCAAAGTGTTTATAAACTGATCTTGCTCCCTTTCTACCTGCTCTAAAAATAATCAGCTAGATCACATTGTCTGGTTTATTTTGGAAGAAGTGTTATTTGGATGAAGCAATTACACAGACTCTGTAGCACTAAAGAACACTTGTTATTCTGAATGAGAACAGTATTCATTTCATGTAAAGTGGACCAGCAGTCCTAGATTCAAAGTGCTTAGTACAGTGCCTGCCATCTACCATGTCTTTTAAGTGCTATGTGGGTGTTTTTTATTTTTATAATTAGAATGTCAATTTCCCTGAGAGCAGAGGTTTTGTTATTGAATCAGCATACAAAAACATCATAGTAAGTACATACTGTCTAGAAATACTGTTGCTAATGTTTTCTCAAAGAGTTTAATCTCTAGGCTAAGCATCACAAATCTATATACCATCTTATTGTCCTGTCCAGCAATACTGGAGGTCAGTTTGAATATTAGGTACAATGTGATTTCAATAAAGTGTTGCTTGCAGTGGAGAAATAATGTTAAGAAAATCAAACTCTCCCTAATTACAGATTTTCATAGAATCCCAGGTCTAGAAGAATCTTAGTGATTTTACTCTGACCCTTGAATCTTCCATGAGGACGAGAGACACTCCCTGACTCCCAAGTTCAAGTAGCACATGGTCTGATGGTGCATATTAAAAACTTTGTAACAAGGTTTATACAGTAGCCTGTCTGAAAGGAGCCTGGGGCTGGTGGGACTTACAGGTCTTCTCCTGCCCTAGAAGACTGAGTCTGTGTCCCTTTCCTGGCTTGAGACAAGCTCTCTGGGCTATTTTCACTCATCCTTGGCAGCAGCAGATGATAGTGTGCTGCAGGTAAACCTGGGATAGAAAGGCTCCAACGTGCTGATAGCAAGTCCTGCCGATGAATTCACTACTGCTGTTCTGTGCCAGGTGTAAAAAGGAGTTTAATAGAGGGTTTCCCTGTTTATGCAGCCCTGTTTATGCAGCTGGAGAGACCAGGCTAGTTCCTTCCTTCGACAGGGCCGAGGCCGCCTTTGCCTTCTCCCTAATGGCTTCACAACCGGCTCCCTGGATGTTCATTATGTCTTAGCTCAATGTACCTTCCCTCCTGAGCCCCAGACTAGACCACATTCCCTCTGCTGTACACTCTGTTTTTCCTTCAGAGCATTTTACCTCTTTGTAATGACCTCTTTCTGCACTCCTTTGTTTGATCCCATTGTTCCTATGATTTGTAAGCTCCGTGTGGGCAAGGACCATATTGCTCTTCATGGTGGTCTCCTGATCTAGCTTAGTTTCTTGCATGGAGAGCTGCTGAAAAATACTTGTTTTTGGTATAGATTTTGGGATACAAGTGTAATTTTGTTGCATCCATAGCTTGTGTGGTGGTGATGAAGTTCCTGAATGTAGCATTTGAAGTCCTATCCTGAGCTGAAGCAAGGTGTTAGCATGTAGCTACTTTCTAATTGCTGTTTTTGATGCAGGGCAGGGTGTCTTTTCAAATAATTAAAACAATTGATGATATTAATTTTTAAAAAGCTGAAGGTGTAATGATTTATTCTCTGAATCTTGTTAAAATTGTCCCCCCCCCCATTGTTACTTATGCCTGTCTCACTGCAGAAAGCCTTTCCAAACTAGTCCTTGCCAGCCTTGGTTACCAGGGGTAGCAAGAGGCTCAGAGGATAACGTTGTGACACTCTTACTCTGTCTAGGTTGCTTTTGCATTTCATTTGTGCTGTCTCCCACCTTCTATTGTAAGGCTCTGCAGGATGCTGGCCTTGCCGCCTCAGAGGTAACCCATCCCTCACCCCCCAGCCCCCACCCCCCTATGCCATGGAATGCCTGGGACTATGCTCTTCCTAAACTGGATTCTGATACAACAGTGTTGAACAACCAGACAGAAAACTAAGGGAGAAATCATTGTTAACTTGGAAACCAATTTTGAATCACTAAGGTTGTAGCTTCTTACTTGCAAAAATAATTTGATTCTACTGTTAAAAAAGAATTTGTGAGAAGCAACAAGGAAAGCTTTTAAGATACAGCACTATTCACGGGTGAGCAGGCGTGCGTGCGTGTGCGTGCGTGTGTGTGTGTGTGTGTGTGTGTGTGTGTGTGTGTAGACCAGGTTGAGAGAGGGGGAATTCTGAAGCAAATGGGAAATAAAAGTGTGCGTTGTTGGACATCTCAAACTGCTGTTCACAGCATCAGGAGAGGGTTGTTGACACACAGTCTTCACTTACATTGGATGGGCATGCTACACCAGGGAGCTAAAGTCTCTGACTTCCCGAAGCAATGAAATTAGTATCATCTTTGATGTTTACAACCTAAGACATCTCTCTGTCCTCTTGATGGCCTCAGTCTTTTTGTTTGTTTGTTTTTTTTCCTTCTTCCTCCCAAATGCTTTTTCCTGCCTGCTTACGGTTTGGGCTACTTCCTTATTGAAAGTGTCCTCTTAGTTTCAGAAGCAATTACCTCTGCAGCTGATTTATTTATTTATTTATTTTTGTCTTTAGCTCAGCTCTGAATGGGCTTCAGAAAGTAGAGAAGACAATCCATTCTGCTCTTTGAGGAACATTGGACAGCCGAATAAATGCAGGTATGTAGATTTGCATATTTTTTAAAAAAAGAAAACAAAATATCTAGCTTTAAAAAAGAATAAGAAGACTTTGATCTTATACCTGTAGGGCTTATCTATACTCTTGCCTTTAATTTTTAAAAGTTGATATTTTTATTCGTTCCCAATTTTGAGTGTGCTGGTTGAAAAAAAAGAAGAAAATCTCAAGATTACAAAAGTATAGGAGGGTATGGAGTATATTTCCCTAATAATCTCTCCTAGATATTCACCACTGTCGACAATTTCTTGTATGTTCTTCCAGATTTAATATGCATAATCAGAAGAGCTCTAATGTCTGTATTACACTGTTTTCACTTTACAGTATGTCATGTACATGTTTCAGTATCGATTACATATAGCTGTATGTCATCCTTCTTAACAGCTGGACAGTAGACCCTTGTGTTGATATGCCTTATTGTATTTAGTGAGTCCTCTTCTGTTGGACATTGTCAATTATGTTTTTTTCTGTTTCAAACCATGACACATCTTGTAAATGTATAATTATACACACTGGCTTGATTTATTTCCCTAGGGTTAAAGGATATAACAGTGCCATTGAGTTCTTTCCCTGTCATATCTATGAAGAATCTCAAGGACAAAACTTTATCTCATATTATGAAGTAGGCTTTTATCTGTTTTACATCTTGATTTTTTAATGTGGGATGGGGTTGGAGGCTCAGTGCTGGGTTTTCAAATGGTCTTGCCTGTTGATCTGAACATCAGGGTAGATTATAAGCTTAGTCTTTTAGCTAGGTTTCCAAAAGATTATGGTTTTCAGATTTATTTTGGAAGTTGAACAGTTAAAATCAAATGTCTCTCAGTTTGTAGCATTGAGGCATATCTGATTCATGCCCCTCTTTTAAGCATCTCACCTCAACCGGGCAGCTAAAAGACTAAGCAAATGAATTTGGTGAGAGAATTGTGACTGCTATCTGCCCTATATGACTTTTCTCTTTTGAGGGAGTTTCTTTGGGTCATTTCACAAGCACCCGCTGTGTGTAAGGCCGTGTGCTTCCTACTGGGGATACAGAGATGAATGGCACAGTTCTTGTCCCCAAGGAACTCATAGCACAAGTGAGTGAGAGAATGGCAGACAGACACATGAGTGGAATGGTCATATTTCCTGTGGTTAGTGCAGTGGGATGCATTTGGGAACACAGAAGAGAGAGCCTAGAACTTAGAGAATGGGACAGAGGTTTAGAGAAGGCCTCCTGGAGGAGGTGATATATGAGCTGAGTCCCCAAGGAAGTTGAAGTTTGCCATGAAAGGGACAAGAGGAAAGTATTCCTGTAGAGGAATCAGCGTAAGTGAAGGCAGGAGGGTGAGAAGCAGCACTGGGTTAGGGGAGGGTACCAGAACAACGTGAGTTTTATCTAGAAGGTGAAGATGGTGAGGCTGACTGGCCAGGTGATGGCAGGGCCCTGATTCAGAGTTTGAGAATGGATGTGTAGATTAATGGGAAACCATTGGAGGATCTGATATATGTTACAGAGACATTACTTTGGGGGTTAAGTGCCGGTTGGGTTGGCAGGCAGGAAGAAAGTAGGGGTGTGGGGTCAGGGAGGTTGGTTTGTAGGCCGCTGGTGTTGGGGCAGGGGGAAGAAAGGATGTGGAGGGCTTTCCCTTGTTTCTCCTCCTTGTTTCTCCTGGCCTTACCCAAGGCTGAGTCGGTGAGGTTGGTTCTTTGGACCTAGTTGCCCTCCCTTTTGAGGGTGCTCATATAAATGACTTACTTGCAAGCTTCTCACTGTGGGTTCAAACCTTTCCAGAGTAAGGCAGGACAGGGTGCTGCTGATTCTCCTGCCTGCCGGGGAGTAATGGGAACCTGGCTCCTATCATTCATTCTCATGGCTCTTCCGTGTGATTTAAGAACATGTGTCGGTAGTCATATTTTGCATATTATCTCAGAGTGGGATGTGAAGATGGGTAAAACCTGGTTCATGCCATCTCCAAGCTTGCTGTTTAGTGAGAGATAGAAATAAAATTAAAGCTCTGTGATTCCTGCTGTAGGTCTGTTCAAAACTGATGTGATTCCAGTAGAGGTAGCAGCAAAATTAGTATGTTAATCTAATGATGTTAATCCCTTAACATCCAGTAGAGGTAGCAGCAAAATTAGTATGTTAATCTAATGATGTTAATCCCTTAACATCATTGGTTCCAGAATGGACCACATTTGTCAGCTACAACTTGTGTGCAAATAGAGAAAATAAATTCAGGCCCTGTCTAAAGTTATTCTGGTTTTTGAAAATAAGGTCTGACTATATTTAATTAGTATGCCTAATTATTTTCCATGGTTTCATCTCTTGTAAATTCTGACATGTTTGGTTTTCAGGAAGCGAAGGGGCGGGGAGAGGTACTTATCCAATACCAGAGTTTCTGCTTGCTTACCCTCGTAGCACTCTCTTTTGCCACATGAACATTGAGCATGTAGAGTGACCACAAAGCCTTGTTTTCCTCCCACAACAGTATCTAAATATAAAAGAGGACTGCAATGCCATGGCTTTCTGTGCAAAAATGAGGAGCTCCAAGAAGACCGAGGTGAATCTGGAGGCCCCCGAGCCAGGGGTGGAAGTGATCTTCTATCTCTCGGACCGGGAGCCCCTCCGGCTGAGCAGTGGAGAGTACACCGCGGAGGAGCTGTGCATCAGGGCTGCGCAGGAATGCCGTGAGTACTGGCCGCTGCCCAGGGCTTGGGAGGTTTCGGTGGCACTCTGTCCCAGGAGCAGATGTGGGGTTTCTGCCCCTTCTGGCTCTGCTGAGCAGAAAGAGGTGTGGGCTTTGGGGTCCGGGGTTCCACCCTGCCTTTGGCACTTACTTGCATGTGGTTTTAATTCTGAGAGTTTCACCTTTTACTTTGTTCATCTGCAAAGTGGCTTACTGCTGCTCTATCACTGATGAGCTGTAGGGTACCAGGGGATGGCGCTTGGCTGCCATGGAGTTAAGTTCTCATCTCCCCCACATCCATATGGTTGGAACAGCACCAGCACTAGAAGAGCTGGTATGTAAAGCACCTAGCACAAAGTCCAAGCCCCCACAGGTGGCATCTCTCAATATCTTAATAATTATTTGAAACTTCTGACAAGTTTGACCCGTCCTTCTGCCGCTGTGACCTGCCCTCCCTTGTGTGATGCTGAGTTGAAGTGAGAAACTGAGTGTCCTTTGTGGCTTGGTGAGGTTGTCAAGTTGTGAAAAGGACAGTGAGGATGTCAACAACACTATCCTTTTTTTTTTTTTTTCTTTTTTTTTTAAGTGAGGCTTGTCTTAAAGTTAGCCCATCGCCCTCAGAAGGTGGGAAACCAAAGTGACTTAGTAAACAAAGCCTCTTTGGTTATCCTTTGAACATGAGGACATTGGCAGGTTTTGCCTAACTAATTTTAAATGACAAGTAAAGTTAAACCATAGGAACTTAGTCACAGATGTAATCCACTTAGATTGTGGTGATGGTTGTACAAATCAGTAAATACACTCAAAGTCATTGAATGAAACTAAAAATGGACAGATTTTATGGTATGTAAATTATATCTCAGTAAAGCTGTTTTAAAAAGATCAACTCATTTTACGACGATGAGTGAAAAAACTAGCTATGATGCCAGACAGCCTTATCCACGCTTTATTTACACCATCTGTAACCCTCACAACAACTCTGCGGAGATACTATGGTTATTTCAAGAATCGCCTACCTTGAGTAATACAGCTTGTCTAGAAAACCCATTTTCTTCCTGATATATGGTCTTTCTGCCTAAAATGCTTTTATATACAGGGTTCCAATAAAAGGAGAGAGGTTTGTGCTGTAGGGAAGAGTGTAGTAGACTCTTCCTATATGGAGAGACTCTTCCTATATGCCATACCCGTAATGTGGCATAAAATGGGCTGAGCTGTAGGTTTTTAGTGGGAAAATACAGTAATATTTTAAAGGTATTTTGACTAGGTAGCAATGTATACAAGTAAACCAGCTTTAGACAACAGCAGTAAATGTATTTGTAATTAGCAGAACAACTGGATGTAAATCACTGCTTCTAAAGTATTTTTCAGGGCTTTGTTTTTTTGTTTTTTGCATTCCCTCCTTTCCCTTGAGATTCAGTTTCCAGTGTGTGTTCTCTTAGCCAAGCCTCTTGCCATCGGCACGGCAGGTACAAACCTCATTCAGTTTGCTAGCAAGGATCAATTCTGCAGAGATG
This sequence comes from Microcebus murinus, assembly GCF_040939455.1. Taxonomy (NCBI): domain Eukaryota; kingdom Metazoa; phylum Chordata; class Mammalia; order Primates; family Cheirogaleidae; genus Microcebus; species Microcebus murinus. The sequence goes on along the minus strand of NC_134105.1, from coordinate 50,718,684 downwards.
ATGGGCTGCAGTTAATGAGGGACCAACGAACTGCTGGGAAAAGAGAGAGGAGGAGAGAGCCTGTGCCTCTCCTGTGACTGGGCGCAGCGTCTGTCAGTTTGGGGCGTGAGTTTCTACCTGGTCTGTGGAGGATGAGTGGTATCTCTTCTGTAACTGGCTTGGGGAATATTGCAGAAGTTTGTTAATTTTAAAAAGATACACACACACACATACACACACACAAACACACACTGAATGCCACAGATTCTTGTAGCTCTCACTGTTATAGCAAGTGACGTTTGGGGGCAGTATTGTTTTCTTTCTTCTTTTTCACCTCTGTGTGGTGAAGTTTGTTCTTTTGGCATTCACTGCTTCATCCCCTCAGCAGCTCTGTCTTGGTTTTTGAATCTCAACTCCGTGTTTTACAAGATGAGTAACCTTGAATTAGACTCAGTCTCGGGAGGCTACAGTTTCTTCATCGGTAAAATAGCAAAAAATAATGCTTATCTTATTAGGTATCAGGAGGATCAAAAGATTACATTTAGAGTGTGTTAGCCTGATGCCTGACAGTTAGCTGTCAGTAAATGGTGGTGGAGGAGTATTGTTACTCAGTACTTTTGTGTAAAAAGTGTATCTTTGATCTTCCTGTTTATGGGTAGTAATATTGTTAGAATGAGACCTGTGTTAGGATTACAGACAGTTCCATGATTACAGATAAGTTACACTTCAAATATATATGTGTCTGGTGCATGTTCAAATATGGATATGCAGAAAGAAAGGCCGGGTTTCCTGGCCAGTCCACAGAAACCGTTTTATGAGTGAGAATCTATAGCATACTTGAAACATCATCCTAATAATACTGGATCCAAAAACTATTTGCTTTTGTTCCCAAGGGAAAATGCTCTTTAATCTTCTCTGTTTATAAGGAAGAGTGTGACATCTGAAGGAATAACTTCACATTTCTTGAGAAGCATGGATTGGGGCATTCGGGACAGGACTTCTAGATGCCAAGGCGTCCAGAGCTTCTAAACTCAGTGTCTGCGTTGGAGGGAGTCCCTGCCTAGGAGAGGGTCAGGGAGGGGCTTGTCAATGTCAATCTCACTTCAGATGTCCGATTTGGCAAACAAGTGCCAGTTACCTTATATTCTCCCACTTTGTTTTGTCATTTAAGTTTATTGTTTCTCAGTTTGAAGCCTGGTTGCTCATGAAAATATCAGTAATAATTGATTAGTGGCAGTCTTTATCCCCAGCCTGTTTAAATCACAGGTCTATGTAATTTTAATCATGGGTGTGGAAGTGAGTGGCTTTGTAATAATATCTGTTGTCTTTTTGTTATTCTTGCACTGAAGGAGGTCACTAGTGGGCTGGGGAGCCCAGCGACTACTATGGGACCAGCCTTTTTAAGTGTGTATCTTCTTGTTAGCTCGCTACTAATAAAAAATATTTATAACAGGGTACTTAAGTATATTTATTATTAATGGTAATAGATTTTAATCACTGACAAAAATCATTTGGATTATTATTTATTCTAATATGAATTTTGTGTACTACTGCCAGGGAACTTCTTTGTGTGTTTAATGTATAATTACTATGTGTTGGATTATTTAAGCATTTTCTATAGGAAACACATTGAGGATTTTCCAAATTCTGAGAATGTTTCTGACTGATTAGCAAGGTGCACATCAGGCAGGATCTGTGAACTTCTCAGATGTCTTTCTTCTCTTTTAAGCAGATTGGCTAAGACTCTGTCATAGATATCTGTCATGAGAAATACCATCAGACTTTTATTTTTAAATGTTTTTAATTTGATTTGCCAGGAGCTACAGCTCGTATTCCTGGGGTGTCATGGTTCGTGATTGTTTTGATTAAAACTGCCTGACTGAACATGGCTGGAAGTCGTACTCGCCCTCAGAGGATACGAGTAAACCCAAATACCCAAATTCTTTCTGGATGAGAGAATTCCTTATCTTTGCCTATGTTGTGCTTTGGAAACAGATGGCCAAATGTACCTCCCTTTAATTTTCTGATGTGTCTTTTCCTCTTCCCCAGGTATCTCTCCTCTGTGCCACAACCTCTTTGCCCTGTATGACGAGAAGACCAAGCTGTGGTATGCTCCGAATCGCACCATCACTGCTGATGACAAGATGTCGCTCCGGCTCCACTACCGGATGAGGTATGGGGAGCACAGGGCTGGGGCCTGCCTGGCTGCTTGGCTGCGCTGGGGGGCAGCGGTTAGCTCGGGGCCCTGAGTCACTTACCAAGAAGTATCGTAGTCATTTTTGTAGTTTGTAACTTTCATATTTGCTTGGTATGAGAAAGGACTTCATCAGTATTTGGAATACAATTCAAGATGAGTGTGGTCACCCTCCCCTGCCACATTTTAGAAAAGAAATCTTTATGATGGGGGGGGGTGTATTTTGAATAGAATTTAGTATCCTACAGCAGAGTTTTTCAAATGGTGAATCATGGTTATGAATTTAATTTAGTGGGTTGTAACCAGAATTTAGAAAACAAACAAAAGAAACAGAAGAGAGTACATAGCGTTAGTATATATATATACATATCCTAAGAATATTGTTTTTTAAAAAACTTTTGAGATATGTAGTATATGTATGTACCAGGTCATGATATAAAATATGTTTTTTACTAAAAGTTGCAGCTAAGAAGTTTGAGAAACATTGCCTGAAGTGGTAACCTAAAAATTCTAGGTTGGTCTTGTTCTCAAGGAGTGGATGTTTTGACTTCTCTGGAGGATGTTTGACTGTAGGGCTATAATTCTTCTTCTGATGGGTACTTGCCTTTTCTCCCATATTGCACATTTTGCTAAATGTCATAGTGTTTCCCAAGGTGATACGGTCAGTCCTTCAGTAGCTGCAGCTGTTGAGTTTCTAAGCATATTTACTCAGTAAATAGAATTTAAAGTTTGTTAGTTGAATACTAGTTAAGCACAAGTTAACATGTATTTAGCAGTGGAGCTTATAAATAGGGTAGATCCTTTTGGGAAAGTATCTTAACATAGATGTAATTAAATCAGTAGATTACCTCAGATGCTTATAGAATGTGGGGACTTGCTAGAAAAGCCCTCTGGAATCTCAGAGTCTCTCCTTTACTCTTCCCCAGTATTTTAGCTGCCATTTTTGGGGGAGACAGTTGGTAGAGTTGCCATCATTCCAGAAGTCAGGGGTGTTTTTCTCAGTGGACCCTGAATCAATATCTAATGTTCTTTTGACAGTCATCCTAGGGCTGATGACCTTTTCTCTTCTTTCTGTACTTACCCAAGGTGTCACCTTGAGAGGAAAGCTGAATGCTATGTGAGATTCACACCCCAGGTTTAGGAAAACATTCACCCCACCCAGCTGAGTCTTTTGATTGTATTTGGATTTGTTTTTCAAAGTGTAATATTGCTTTCTGTGGCGTGGGGTGGGGAGAATGGCTTGAAAATGTAGATGCTGCTCAAAGTCTGGCAGGGTGGCATGCCTCTGAGTTCTAATTCTTTCCTCTAAACTCTGCCTAGAATCTAGAATGATAGCATTTGGGATTTGGAAGAGACCTGAGTTTACCTATTCAACTGTTGTTTTTTCAGTAGGAAAACCAATACCCAGAAAAGAAAAGTGAGTTAACCCATAGTTACATCTAGTGAATCATTAGGTTGGCACTAGAATTCTCTTCAGGGCATTATTCTTTGTTGGTCATATGAATGCTTCACTATTAAAAGCTGCTTTTGCCTGTTGCCCATTTCTGGTGTCTGCCAGGAAGTGCATGGCTGCTTCACTTTTAGCACCTTGACTTTGTACCTGACATTGTTTCAACAGGATATTGCTTTGTTACCACAGACTCTTTGAACTTGGGGAAAAAAAATACCACCCTAAGGTAAAACATTTGCATGACAACAAACTACAAAAATTTTGAAACCTTGTAATCTCACCACTAAAGAAGGTATAATATGAAAATAAATGTTGGTGATTATTTCAGTAGAATCCCAGTTCTATTTTGGGAAATATTTTTTGTACTTTATTTATGGTTTTGTGTGTTTAGGTAGTGCTTTTGATAGTTACTGCTGTATAATATATCTTATATTATATAATAATATATGACAATCATATTCTTTATTCCTTTTCCAGAAATTTTTTTTTGCTTTTTCAACGAAATGAATTTCACTATTCATTAAAAAAATTCTCTAGAAACCTAAAAAGGATTCATGTGTACAATATCTGCACATAAACTTAGAATGTGCAATCATTTGTAATATAATTTTCTAAATGTACATCTCTGATAGGTCTGTCTGTTTCTCCCTTTCTCCTTTCTTCCTCTGCATCATTCTGAAAAGAAATGTGGGTAGCTATCACACTACATTTATTTATGACATTTAAAATTTTTTTTATTGGCATGTTATAGTATCAGGAATTTGTGTGTACTAAGTTTGAGCACCTTGACAGATAATTTTAAAAAGGAGTGTGGAATTTCTGTCTCTAGTGTATCCTCTAGTTTTCAATTAGGGGGGTGTTGATTTCAGTAGTCACTCATTTAAAGGTTTGTTTTTATTTTTGGCATCTTATTAAACAGACAGCTGTCAGCAGAGGGCAACCTCTCCCTCCCTGGTCCTCATTAGAGACTCTATTATATGTTCAGAGAAAACTTACCTTTAGGCTTAGTGCTTAGGGGCCTACAAAATGTTCTAATTTCACTTAAAATCAGAAAAAAAAATGACTAGACAATTTGTAGAGATCCAACCTTATTTTAGACTCTCTGGTCTTCTGTTTAGCCTTTATTATAGTGGAGAAGCTAACACATTATGTTTGATCTCCTCAGCCTCATCCTGTCTGAAGATCCAACCAAAAGGCTTCTAAGCCAAAGACAGCCCCACAGGGCTTTCAGATAGCAGCCTAGAAGAATGCCCTTGTTCAGACCTGATTGGAGATTGTGTTCTGCCCAGAGGGAGTATCTTGGGCCTTCAGCTCTACCAGGTTCAAGGACTCTTCCTCATAGAGACTCAGTAGGATGGAAAAAGAAGGCCATGGCTTGGATGGGCTCTGGTGACATCTGCCTTCAGTGCTTCTCTTTCAAACAACATCCCCCATCCTTGGGATCCTTTTCTTTCTTTGTCCCAGGAAACCTTCCATGTTGTATATAAATCTCATTCTCTTATCACTGCCTTCCTCCACCATTAAACAGAAGTGACATTTCCTGTGCCATTCTTGGGGCGGCCCTACCTTGAGCCTTTGTAGCTGGTGAGGCTGTTTCACTCCTTACTTCCTGCTTGTCCATGGGAGAGGGTCCTGCTGAGTCCTCCTGGGCGTGTGCTCTGTTCTGCCCTTGAAGAGCAGCGCCAGGCCTGGGGACAGCATGAATGCCAGCTTCTAGGTCAGCTGACAGCCTTAGACTTCTCCTGTTCCCCGTGTGGGATGCCCTCTCACATGTATGGGAACCCGATGTGGTTTACGCTGCATGCGGCTCTGCAGATATGTGGTTCTTCCTGGGTGCGAGAGAGACACCAAAGCCCACAGTCAGATTCTTTAGTTGCTTTTATTAGTTACAGGGAAGATAAGGTGTATAGAATCATTGAAAGTTATAAAATGATGATTTTTACCTTTAAAGTAACTTCTTTATCTTTTCCATTCTGTGTTAATTGCTACTCTTCAAGTTTGTTCATCTTTTGTCTATCTGTCAAGCACGTGTTCAGCACCAGTTACAGTATGTGCCATGTGCTGGAGACGGGGTGGAGCACAGGACAGCTACGGCCTCTGCAGAACTCATGGCATTGCTCGGACACTGCCACAGGCGTCTGCTTGTCTCTCGGCCTCCTCTGTTTCACCCCATCTTCATGGGGCTTCCTTCTCGGTGGATCCTGCTTCGCATCAGCTTGGCTTCTGTTCTTTTCTTTGCCTGCTGTGTATGCTCCTGGCTCTGTAGCCTGGCATTTATTTACTCTGGTCTCAACTTCCTTTCCTGGACCCTTTTTCCCCCCTCCTGTCACCTCCCTTGGCAGCAGAGGGCAACCTCTCTCTCCCTGGTACCTCATTAGGGACTCTGTTACGTGTTCAGGGAAAACTTACCTTTAGGCATAGAGCTTAGGGGCCTACAAAATGTTCTAATTTCACTTAAAATCAGAAAAAAAAAATGAATATAATCCAAGTTGGATTATATTCATCTTTATATCAACACAATTGTATGTATAGCTTTTAATATTTTTTTATGGAAGAAGGGAAAAGTGTCTGGGAACTATGAAAGTCATAATGTAGTCCTGCTTATGACACATACCCCACTGTACGTGGCTTTATAGTTGTTGGGCGTGACTGACTGCCCGCCAGACAGAGAACTCACAGAGAGCAGGAGCTGTGCCTGAGGACCCTCCGCCTCCCTGGGCCTAACACAGGGCGTGGCATGTTTTAGGCTCTGCACACACAGCAAAGACAGATGTCTGAGTTTAATGACAGCTCTTTTTTGGAGGGGAGGGTGGACTTTATTTGTTGCTTGTCCATGACATTATTTCAGCAGGTACCAGCTGAGTCTGTAGCTTAGAGATGGCCTGGACCAGCTTGGCTTAGTTGCTCTCACACATTCCAGAACTTGGGCTTCCCTTACAGGTGGCAGAGGAAAGTATAGCTGACCCTTAAACAACTCGGGGGCTGCGGGTGCCAGCCCCGCACACACAATCGAAAATCTGTGCATAACTTTTGACCCCCCCAAAACTTAACTACTATAGCCTGCTGTTGACTGGAAACCTTACTGATCACATAAACAGTTGATGAATGCACAGATAGACTAGTATCTACATATATTTTATGCATTCATGACATGCCTAACTTAATTTTTTTGGTATATCTAGGTTGTGTGGTTTGTCTGTGAGTTTTTCCAAACTGTTGCAAATCTCCAAAAACTTTTTTGATATATTTATTGCAAAACAATATATATATATATGTGTATATATATATATATATATATGCAGACCCACACAGTTCAAACCCATGATGGTTGTTCAAGGGTCAACTGTAGCAGTTAAAGAGAACAGGCTTGTTTGTAGTCTTAGGTTACCTAGCTTTGGGGAATTTTGGTTTTCCTCATGCATAACACAGAAACTATGAAACCTACCTTGTAGAGTTGCTGTGAGGATTAAGTAGTATAATGCATATAAGTGTATATAATAAACTTATTTCACAACACTGCGATGCTTGCAGAGTGTTCATGTAGTTCTCTTTTAAAACCCTATTCATTGTCTAAAATACACCTTCACTTTAATATTAAATAACAGCAATCTGGGAAATAGGAAATACTGCCATATTAGCTAGATATCTTGACTGTGTTATGAAACTACATTTCAGAAATGTTAAAATGTGAATGAAATAGGTCTTGGATTCAAGGCAGAATGGCCTGGGCCGTGCAGCTGATGGAAAGGGTGCAGGGAGCTGCGGTTCCGGTTAGCAGGTGTCTCCTATTTTGGAAGAGCAGAGGGGGAGGGGGAGGTCTGAGGAGCTGTCTTTGTGATCTTCATGAAGTCACTTTATGTCCCTGAGTTATAGAGGAGGTGTTGTCAGGACAGTCCTCACAAAGTGCTTGTAAGAATGAATAGAAAAGGGCCTTATAGACAGTGAGATGCTGCAAGGTGCAAGGTTGTCTGCTCGTTGGCATTTCAGGGTGGTTCTGTGTCTGGAACTGACCACTCTCAGTGAGCCAGGGTGCCCCTCCCATGAATTCCAGGTCCCCTTTACCACATTTGTTTTTTTTTCTTCTTGCCTTCCAGGTTCTATTTCACCAACTGGCATGGGACCAATGACAATGAGCAGTCGGTGTGGCGACATTCTCCAAAGAAACAGAAAAATGGCTATGAAAAGAAAAAGGTTCCAGATGCAACCCCTCTGCTGGACGCCAGCTCACTGGAGTATCTGTTCGCTCAGGTAGGAAGTGGGCTCAGGAGAAGCTACGGTTTGTGGGGTGGGTGAGGCGTTGTCGAGCTCAGATTCCCTGGTGCCGCTGAACTTGGTGGTGCTCAGAGGCTTTTTGGCCTGTCCTGTGGAAGTCCTTGCCACACTTGGACTTGCCTAAGTGAGGAGGGGGAAGCCAGCAACTCAGCATCCCAGGGGGCTGGGTACCCAGCTGTGGGGGTTCCAGGCTTCACCTCTCTCCTGTTCCTTTCTTTTCCCCTCGTTTCATTTCCTACCATTGTACTTTCCATCTGTAGCTCCTTGTGGTCAGGGGTCAGAGGGAAGCTGTAATTGAGGGAAGGTAGGGTTCAGCAGGGCTAACCTAAAGGCCCTTCTCAATCACAGTAGTGTCTGGGGAGGAAGGAGGTGACCACTCTGAGTCACAGTGGTAGTAGGGTGGAAAGATCAGACACTGGAAAAAAGCCAAAAGAGAAGTTAGAATCACCTGAAATTACGTTGTTCTCAGATAACCAATGTCTTTGGTAATATGCTTCCTGAATTTTAACATGCGAATTTATAAACTGTGTACTATGTAGTTTTTGAAAATATCTTGCTGTTCATTTTGTTTTATAAACTGCTTTTGTATTCGTCCTATTGTTTGTCCTTCAGATGTCAATTAGAAATACTGATCTTTGTTGTTTTAGTGACTTCATAACAATTCATTTACACGACAGATATTGACTGGGTGCCTGTGTCCTGTTGCCTAAGGCACTTACACTTAGGAGGTGGAGGTCCTGGGGTGGAGGAGACAGACCTGGTCTCTGCACGCATCAGATGTATCGTCAGGGAGGACAGAAAACAGGCACATAAAATGATACGTAGATAATGTATAAGAAATTGTGAGAAGTGCTCTGGGGGGGAAGGCTTTATGATGCAGAATATGGGAGGGGCTTTGAAAGGGAAGATCTAATTTAAATAGTGCCATCAGAGACTGTCTCTCTAAGGAGGCGCCATTTATAATGAAGAATAAAAAGGAGCCTAAAATTCAAAGAGAGGAGTGTGGAAAGTATTTCTTCCATGTAGGGTTTCTCAGCGGCACTTCTGACGTTCTGGGCTGGATAATTCTCTGTTGTGCTGAGCTGCCCTGTGCATGGTAGGGTGATTCCCAGCACCCCGGGCCTCCACCCACTAGGTGCCAGTAGCACTCTCTCCCTGGTTGTGGCGACCAAAAGTGTCTTCAGACATTGCCAGCTATCCCCTCGGCTGCAGATGAAATGCTGTGCTGTGGGGGGAACAGAATGTGGAAGGCCCTCAGGCGGTGGAGCTGAGAGGAGAGGCACTGTAGCTGCAGAACAAAAGGAGCGTGCTGAGGAGTGAGGCTGGTGAGACAGGGCAGGTCACACAGAGCCTGCTAAGAGCTGGAAGGGGTGATGTGTTCACCCTGAGTGCAGCGGGAAGCCATTTGAAAGGCTTGATGTAATTTTTTTTCAGTAGATGATGATTTCTTGTTATATGTCAATTAAACACCTTATCTATGTGGAAAGTAGATTTGTCCTGGCTGCAAGTGTACACTCCAAACATACCAGCTGAGTGAGTGAGCGTGACAGTGTTTCTAATGAGAGAAAATGCTGGTTTGGCTTGGTGGTGTAGCAGTGGCACTGGAGAAAAATGAATAGATCTGCCATTACTTCTGAAGATAGAATTGATATGATTTGCTGTTGGGTTGGATGTGGAAGGTGAGAGAATTTGAGGAATCAAAGATGATTTCTAGGTTTCTGTTTGGGGTAATATTGGATAAATAATGGAGTTATTCCCTACAGAGAGACGGTTGGGAGGAAGAGGCTGGGGAAGGGGTAGAAATTAGGAGTCCTCTTTTGGAGACGGCTGTGTGACAGAAGTAGAGATTTCAGGAAGGAAATCGAGGAATGAGGCTGGAGTCCAGAGGAAAAGCTATCATTTAACTTGTCACCTGTTCCTAGACATTTTTTATTTTTCTCAAGTTTTCTTTATTATGCTATCACTCTGTAATCTTGTGAACAACTATGCATATACGTGTTTATGTGCATGTTCTATTATTTCCTTAGGGTGTACTTTTACACATTTAATTTTTATGTCAGAGTGAGAGAAGTGAGATAATGCACAGCCCCAGGCACATACTATGTGGAAAAAATAAAATGATCTGGCCATTTTCAGATTGATCTTTTTGAATTCAACTTCCCAGTTTTATGTATCCATATTTGAGATTTATTCCTTTACCTTTCCTGGGAGCAGAGGTATAAAGGAAGGCTGTACCCTACTTCAAGGAATAAGTTTTGCATTAAAATCTTACCTTTTGGAGGCTCAGGAATGAGTTACTTGAGGTAGCTGTACAGTGACTGTTTACAGAAAATCACAACCAAACAAAACAGTTTCAGGTTGTGTCCTGCTCCTCACGCATTGCTGGTGGAGTTCATCGTTGTTCCTCAGAAGTTCGTGGAACTGGTCCAGTGGCCTTTCCTCACCTGAGAGAAACAAGAAGCCTTGTCATGGAAAGAAAGGGAACTGCAGCAGTGACAGCTCTCTCTCCAAAACCCATCACACTCAAGTCTATTCGGGGACAGCGAGTGCCTGCCTTGTGGAGGAACACCTCTCCCAGACTTTCTGCCCCCGCTCCAAGCTAGAGAAAGGCTGGAGAGTTCACAGTCCTCAGAGTTGTGTGTACTATCAGCTGGTCGGTGAAGGCCGAGTGGGGCTGTAGCACGGTGTTGAACAGCAGCGGCCCAGGAGTTGGATCTAGGTTTAATCTCAGCCCCACCCTGGCCCCTGTGGCACTCTGTCCTTCTGCTTGACTTGGGTTTTTGTAACTACCTGGCATTAGATATTTCTGTTCATTTATCCTTTTCTTTCTCCTTAGAATGGACTCTTTATGAGGTCAGTAGCTGTATCCCGCATCTAGGATAACACCTGGCCCAGAGCTAGTTCTCAGTAATTACCACATGGGCGACTGACTGACTGACTAGGATTATTTAACCTGTTGGTGCTTTAGGTTCGTCATCTGTTAGGGATGGTGGTGTTAGCATCTGCCTCAGAGGGGCTGTTGTGCGGATCAGGTGACATAGTAAATGAAGGGAACCCAATGCGGCGTCTCGCCCTGAGGTTAGGGTTTAATCAGTGGCAGTCAGTGTTGACATTGCTGTCACCACTCTGTACAAGGCAGGAAGTGGGCATGGCTGGTTAGCCTTGTTTTTAGACCCCCATGGGCCCTTGGAATGCTGTGCACCTGCATCAGTGAGGGGGTGCATCATGGTACCTGTCACTACTGGAGACTTGAGCAGCAAGTGCAGGAAAATGTACATGTGCCGGGGGTGGAGTGTGGGTTCCTTCCTCTTCCTCTAGACCTGTGTCAGAATGGGAGGCAGCGCCCTGTCAGCTCTACACCCAGCGCCTAGGCGAGGCCATCTCAGCTTGTGTTTGTGGCATTAATGAATGATTCAGCTCCAGCCGGATGTTACCTTCCCTTGCTCTGGCCTGGATCAGGCCTAGGACACAGTTTTTAGCATCCTTTATATGGTGAAAGGGCTTCATGTGTCTGTACTGTTCACCAGTACCTTACATAGTGCTCAGTGATTATTTGTTAAATAAATGAATTAACCTAATAAGGGAAATAGCTTCCGAGCTCCTCCATGCCCAGCTTTGTTGAAAAAGAGCTTTGAGGCTGGGCGTGGTGGCTCACGCCTGTAATCCTAGCACTCTGGGAGGCCGAGGTGGGCGGATTGCTCGAGGTCAGGAGTTCAAAACCAGCCTGAGCTAGAGCAAGAACCCGTCTCTACTATAAATAGAAAGAAATTAATTGGCCAACTAATATATATAGAAAAAATTAGCCGGGCATGGTGGTGCATGCCTGTAGTCCCAGCTACTCGGGAGGCTGAGGCAGTAGGATTGCTTGAGCCCAGGAGTGTGAGGTTGCTGTGAGCTAGGCTGATGCCACAACACTCGCTCTAGCCTGGGCAACAAAACAAGACTCTGTCTCAAAAATAAAAAAATAAAAGAAAAAAAGATTTGATGCTGGAGAGCTGTCCATCCGCCGAGTCTCATTGCTGTGCCACTTTTCTCGGGAGCACCTGACCATGTTGGGGCCTTTCTCTCAAGATCAGAAATGGGTGGGCTCTTGAAACTCAAATGTCGGCTCATTTTTTTCCTCACCTCTGCTCCACAGGGACAGTATGATTTAGTGAAATGCCTGGCTCCCATTCGAGACCCCAAGACAGAGCAGGATGGCCATGACATTGAGAACGAGTGTCTGGGGATGGCCGTCCTGGCCATCTCACACTATGCCATGATGAAGAAGATGCAGCTGCCGGAACTGCCCAAGGACATCAGGTAACCCTTCCTGCTGGCTCATTGCTTGTGGTGATGGCTTGTTTTCACATGTTCTTACACATCTCGGTTTATTGCTGGTGTTTGCCCGACCCCTGCTGTCTGCAAAACTCAAATCTTATTTAGAATGTTTGTTACTAGTAGCACAATTATAATTTGATTTTGAATATTTCCCGATAATTTCAGAAGTTTGTACTAAGGTGAAATTTCTGGGTTGGGGGTGCCGATCAAATTGGTGACCACGTGCCCTGCACTTCGCTGCTTACCTGTGTGGATGTTCCCATCTGTCACTGCATTTTCTCCTTGGTGCTGGACCTGTCTTAAAATCCTTCTCAGTATAGCTCTGTGATCAGTTATTGCCATCCCCACCCTGAACTCTGAAGGAGTTCTTGTTGTTCACTAGAGAGTTGTTAATTCCGATGTGAGATTTGATCCACTGTTATCTTAAGAAAATTGTATTTACTTAAAAGTATCATTTGAGATCAAGTCTTTGTGAAGGAATATTCAATCTGCATAACTTCTACCTATCTATGAAATTGAATAGTTTTTTCTCACCAGTGGGCTATTATGATTGTCATGAATGAAGACAGTCTCACTCGGAAGAGCTTATTCATAGCTGTATTGTCTGTGATGGGCGGCAGGCATCTCCTTGTAACGTTACCTCCTGTCTCTCCTCACCTTGACCGGAGCCTAGAGCAGATCACACGCAGCCCCTCAGTAACGCAGGGACTGATTAGATACGTGCCGAGCTGCCACCTTCTCTTTTTTCTGTGGCCTTTCCTCTGGGCACTGCCTCTTTATTTGTTCATGAGGCTAACGTGAAAACTGACAGCTTTTCTCTAATTCTGTTACATTAATAAAAATTATAATATTTGTTGAAGATAAATTCCAAACTTCACAGTTTCCCACTGTTGTGAAACCATTCACGCAGCAGGGATTCCCTGGGCCAGGTGCTGTCTCAGGCGCGGCAGTAACAAGCAGATCGGTCTCCCAATTTGGCCCCCTTTGACCTTTTTCTTTCTTTCTTTCTCTGGTATTCACATTCCTCTTAAAACTCACCTGTTCTAGCAGAGGATCGGTTTCTTGAGATTCTGTTTGTCATAGATACTCCTCCATTAGCAGCTGGTGGGTAACTAACCTTTCAGCTTGTTGATCCATTTACTAATATACCTGGGACATACTCACATGGCAAACATTACATCTTTTGAATTTAGTTAGCCTTGGCGTATTTTCCCCATTTTTTTATTAAAAAAGTGATCTTTATAGAAAAGTTATAACTAAGACATGCAGGTAGGACATACAAAGCACCTATAATCACACCAAGAGATAATTGACACCTTTCAGACTGTTTTGTAACTGATGCTCAATCTTAATACCAGTGGGTGTATGCGTGTACTAATGTGTGCCAGGACAGTGAAACTAACAAGCACAAATACAGACCAGTCAGTTTTTCGATGATACCTGAAGGAATTCCCATTTCAGTGGAATGTGTGGACCATGTGCTTTGCTTTTCTCTCGGTCTCTATTCGCCTCTGTCTCCTTACGATTATCATCCTCAGGGCTCAGGGCTCACTCCGTCTAAGGTTCTCTGGGAGGATGTCCCTCTTTCTCCTTTGGCAACACATGGAAAGACAATTCATAGACTTAAGATTTGTTTCTAAACTCTTTACAGTTAACCTGTGTGTGAAAAAGAGATATATTTTCCTCCTTTCTTTTAGCTACAAGCGATATATTCCAGAAACATTGAATAAGTCCATCAGACAGAGGAACCTTCTCACCAGGATGCGGATAAATAACGTTTTCAAGGATTTCCTAAAAGAATTCAACAACAAGACCATTTGTGACAGCAGTGTGTCCACACATGACCTGAAGGTGAAATACCTGGCTACCTTGGAAACGTTGACAAAACATTATGGTGCTGAAATATTTGAGACCTCCATGTTACTGATTTCATCAGAAAATGAGATGAATTGGTTTAATTCCAATGACAGTGGAAATGTCGTTTACTATGAAGTGATGGTGACTGGAAACCTTGGAATCCAATGGAGGCAGAAACCAAACGTAAGTGGCTATTGGCAGTGAGTCAAAAGAGAGCACCCTCTGTCACATGGTGTCTGCTGCTCATTCTGCCGGGATCATCTGTTTGCATGTCCATCACCGCCATAGGCTCAGTTTATTTAGGTAGAGACCACATATCATTCATCTTTTGTCCATGTGTCACAAGGTCTAAAATAAATATTTGTTGAGTTCTGTGGGGAGATAGGGAAATATAATAACATATATAATATGTAGTAATATAAGAACAGCAGAAATTTCCTGAGTGCTTACCGTGTGCTAAGTACTTTTCTAAGCATTTTACAGGCATTATGCATTTATTTCTAAAAATAAAAAAAACCTTTGAGGGAAGTACTGCTGTTATCTCCATTTTACAGATGGACACAAAGAGGCACGGAGAAGCTGCCCAAGGTCATAACTAATAAGCATGTGCCAAGAAATGAACTTAGGCCTCTGGCTCCAAGAAATTGGTATACTGATTTTGCATTATGAGGCTTTTTTATGAGGTATTTGTTAGATGAGGCAATAGTGTTTTAAGAGCATGGGTACTTTTAAGTCTGCATAGAGCTGGTTTAAATCCTACGTTTATACCTTACATGGCCTTGGGCAGGATATTTCACATATATCAGCTGTGTGATTATTCATCTGTCAAATGAAGGTACTTACTATCTCTAACTCATAGGGTGGTTAAGAGAACAGAAGAGCATTTAGCACACAGCTTTAATGTTGAACAAATTGTTATAGCTGCTGTAGTTATTACTACTGTAAATAATAATGTTGAATGTGAGATTCAACATTATAATAATAATTCAACAATAATAATGTTGAATGTGAGATTTCCTCTTGTTTTGTTCTCATGCTAAAATAACAATGCCTGACACTTACCGAGGGCTTTCTAAGTAGTAGGTACTGTGTTAGTAAGCACCTGTCTAACCTCAGGGAACCTTGTGAAGATGTGAGCCCTCTGTTTGATGGATGGGAAAATGGAGGCTCAAAGTGATGACATAGCTAGTTAAGTAACTGGCAAAGGTAGGAACTTAACTTAGATCTCTAGTCTCCAGGGCTCATGCTACACAAAATGTTTACACTTATGCAGATATGTATTAGTTCATGTGTAGATTATTCAAGCATGGGATTCTGTGTCTTCTCCTGAAAATTTGGACTTCTTGAGTACTGTTACAAAGTCAAGATAGTTGGTGATAGGAGAACGCTCATGTTCTGTCCATTTGTAATTGGGAAGAACATGTTCTCTGTGTTTTTTTTTTTTTTTTTGAAAACACTTGGAAAATGGTTTAATGATGTTTTACAACAGAAATGAACTATACAGTTACAGTAAGTTTAATATATATATATAAATTACAGCAGACAAATGCATCTACACAAAATCTATCATTTCATTCTGATTCACTGTCACCTACACAATCTCTCCCAAGCCTACAGCCCCCTGCAGGCAGCCCCAGGAGAGGAATCACATAAAGGAAACAGCACCGCTCATATTGCCCGCCTGTCTGTGTTGAAGCACATACAGTAGCCTGGAGGTGAAGGGACCTGAAACATAGACGCATGCCTAGTGAGCAGTTATTTCCCTTCCTGAGTTTACGTGCACATTGTGCATTATGTAAAGTCATTGTGCTCGTTAAGGTCTCTTCCAGGTGTGAAACCCACAGGCGCCAACTCCCCCAATCCCTGTGCAGGGCCAGGCCAGCTGGCTTTATCCTCCTTGGATGTACGTCCTATATCAGTTTGCCAGAACCACTGACCTTTTACCAATGGAAAATGAGAAAGCCAACTTAACCCTGTCACTTTCATGTATCTTACCAGGTTGTTCCTTTTGAAAAGGAAAAAAATAAACTGAAGCGGAAAAAACTGGAAAACAAACACAAAAAGGATGAGGAGAAAAACAAAATCCGGGAAGAGTGGAACAATTTTTCTTACTTCCCTGAAATCACTCACATCGTCATAAAGGAATCTGTGGTCAACATTAACAAGCAGGACAACAAAAAAATGGTAAGTTTGCTCCAGAAACCCTTTAAGTCTGGATCTGGTGGTTAGAAGGAGATGTTGCTGAGGGCATGAGTCTCAGAGTTCCTGTCCCAAAGAAAAAAACCTAAGGATTTTTCTGATTTAAGCCAAAAGGTCTCTATCACTGAAGCATTGTCAGTGTCAGTTTTTAAGTTACGCTGGTACATTCTGGTGCTTTTCTTTGGTCTCACAGATGTAAATCTGCCTTAGAGTTCGCTGCCCCTCCAAAGACGCTTTACCATCAGTGTTTAATTCACAAAGCTAGTGGCTTTGAAGGAAAAGAAAACCAGCGAATGTCAGCGATTTCCCCGAAGGGCTCCTGTGCAGCCTGTCCACTGAGCGGCCGGGTGATCGCGCATGGGTGGGTGGGAATCCCCCCTTTGCACTCAGCAGACTGTCCGGCGGGCGCAGCGGCGGCCACAGCAGCCGTCCTTGCGGTGCTGTCCGGCACACCCAGGCGGCTCTCTGGTGGAGGAGGGGGTGTTCAGTCTCACTTCCTCCTTTCTGGTATCACTTGAGGACATGATCTAGACTGGCAGGCTAGTCAGGCAGGGGAAGTGGGAACTCTGCCAAAATAAGCCTGTTTGTGCAGGGGGAGGTCACGGCTGACTGCACGTGGAGAACAGCCGTGAGACGGGGCACTGTCCCGGTGAGTGGAGTCACCACTGGAGAAGGGCAGTGTTCTGCTTAGAAGCTGGCAAATGCTGTCAAAACGATGACACTCAGTGCTGGGCAAGAGCCTGGTGATAGGGGTTGGGGTGGACGGTCGCTCTCTTAGGTCCAGAGTAACTCGTATTTTTGGTATAACCTTTTGGAAAGCAGTTCGGCCACGTGTGTTAAAAGCCTTGAAAATATTTATATATCTCTCTGCTCAGGAATCTAGGGACTCTATTTTCCAGAAACAATGTGAGATGCAAGCAGTGGTTTGTGAATAAGAATATTTATTCTAGAAGTATTTACAGTGTCAGAATACTGGAAAAAACCTAAATGTATAATAATGGGAGAATGGGAAGATAAATCAAAATTTGCCTGAGTAGTAGAATATTTTACAGCCAAATTGTGGAATTTTTTAATGATCTGGAAAAAATGTTTTTGTAAATGGGAAAAAGGAAATGATAAAGCTTTACCTGTAGAATACTACCAATTTTGTTAAAAAGATTTAAAATAGATATGCATGTTATATACACATGCTCTTAGAAAAATAATCAAATATTAACAGCTGTTTATTTATGGTGGCATTATGAGTGGTTTTAATTTTCTTATTCCTTCTCCCCTACCCTCACTCCCCCCCCCTTTTTTTTTTTTACCAAAAAACATACCTTAATTTTATCAGAAAAAATGTAGTTAAAAAAAAGTGAAGGAAGAAGTAGAAGAACCAGATAAATGTTAGTAGGGAGGTGAAAAAATGGAGGGAGGAAATAATCAGGGCTATTTATTGAGCTTATCATGGCTGTTCGGCCCCGTGTCACATGCTGTGCCTGTGTTGTCTTACTTGGTCCTTATAAGAACCTTAGATGGAGGCATTTGGGCTCCACGTCAGACGGGAGTCTGAGACTGATCAAGAGGGGTAGAAACTTGTACAGGGTCACTCAGTAAGAAAGTGGCAAGCTTTAGCCAGTTCTCTCTGGCTCCTGCCTGTACTTTTGCCTGTGTGGCTTTGTTTTCTAAGGCATCATCATCCCCCAGGGAACCCAAGGGAGTGAAGTTTGGGAGGAGAAGCAGCAACTTTGACTCATAAAAATACTAAAAGGCACCTGAGCCTTCAGAGAAGGGCAAAATGACACTTAAGAATAACTCTGGTGACAGCTGCAATGCCAAAGGAGGGGAGAGAGGAGATCACCACAGGAATGGCCCTCAGGAAGAAGACTGTACACAGTGTCCTTTCAGGTGTGACCTGATACCCACTAACAGATACTCCGAAGAGCAAATTCAAAATGCTGTAGAACCAAGGGGCAGGGCTGGCTTGGGCAGCCCCTCATCCAGCCACACAATAATCAGGACCACATAAGCACTTAAGTTTCTTGAGAGAAGAAGTCTAAATAGAAACGGGAGCTGCCAAGGAGATGCAGAGAGAAGTGATAAATCAAGATATGATTTGGTAACATGCTGGCATCATGCCTTCCTGAAAGACCAGCAGCCAAAGTCCTGCCTGATGAAAGGGCTTGGTGGAAACTCCATGGCTGGAAGGGACAGTGGGGGCGTGAGATACTAAAGAGGAGACATTAAGCAGTGGCTAACCCACAGGCTGTGAAGCCAGCCACTCTGGGTTTAGATCTCAGCATAAAACTATGCTATTAGTTTTAAGCATATGTAAAAATCACCATTTCTAGAGGTCAGAAAAGGTCAAATATTGGCAATTTCAAATGTTTTAACCTGTGTGACCTTTGGCAGGTTACTTAACCTTTTTGTGCCTCAGTTCCCATCTCTGTAAAAGGGGGATAATAATATACCCACCCGTGGGGTTGATATGAAAATTAAGAGTTGATATTTGTAAAGTGCTCAGAATAGGAAGTACCTGGCACATAGTAAAGGCTAGAGTTTGTAAAGAAAACAAATGGGGAGATCAAGTATTTCTTTCTTCCTGCCTTCCTCCTGCTCCCTGCACAGCACCGTAGCTTGGCAGAGTTGCTGGCCCATGTGGCCAGGGTGAGCTCTGACGTAGACGATGGGTGCCCCTGCTGGGTGCTGGACTGGACCGTGAGCCAGGCCAGGATGGGGCACGCTCACCAGACACTGTCTGCTGCTTCTCCTCCTCTTCTCCATCCCCTTCCCCTTCTACTGGTCCTCTCCTCTCAGCCACCAGCCTCTCCTGTCTCTAGTGCTATATGGAAAGAATTACTCTTAAGTGTCATTTTGTCCCTCTCTGAAGGCTCAGGTGCTTTTTAATATTTTTGTGAGTTAATGCTCCAAATCATAGCTTTGCACTCATCAGGAAATGTTTTTGGTTGACCCCACAGCTTCTCTTAGAGGGGCAGCCTCTGCTCAGGATCAGTGATCAAGACCAAAAGTCCCATCTGTCTTCACCTCCAGGTGTTTCTCGGTACACCTTCCTTCATGGAAATTCCCTCCCTCTTCCCACTCTGAGTAAGACTCGCTGCCTTCTCCAAACCCTCCGAGGTCCCTGGACCTAACCTAGCAACCTCATTGTTGTGTCTGGACCATCACTCAGATTAAAACCCAGAAGTTTCACCTTCGAGACCAAGTCTGCTATGAGATGAAGCACCTGGGTCTGTGTTTCCTTGCCCATAAAGCAGGAATAATGGTGACTCAGTGGGCCGTCGTTTACTGCCCAGACCAGGCACACACCCTCTGCTCCTCCTTCCTCCACTTTTACACCTCTGCCACCTTCATTCTGGCCTCCTGCTGTCTGGACCCAGGGACAGCTCCCCACGGGGTCCCCTACCCCCCAGGCCCCCACCACACACAAACTCCCTATACGTCTGACAGTGCCGAGGTGGCAGCTGGGAAAGTGTGTTGAGCAGCGAAAGGCCTGTGTAAATGCAAGGGGTATAGTTAGTATCAACAAACAGGTTTTCCCTGTGTGGTGTCCATTCTGTTTTAAATATCTTCTCAGCGTGTGCTTCTGCATAGAGTCGGCTGCTTAAGATGACAGACACGTGATATGACCGTGAGAACTTCTCTCTCCCCAGGAACTGAAGCTGTCTTCCCACGAGGAGGCCTTGTCCTTTGTGTCCCTGGTAGATGGCTACTTCCGGCTCACGGCAGACGCCCACCATTACCTCTGCACCGACGTGGCCCCCCCGCTGATCGTCCACAACATTCAGAATGGCTGTCACGGTCCAATCTGGTTGGTTCTAGAGCCCTTTCATTTGCTGTTGGTGTGAAAAGAGCCCACATTTTAGTGGCAGGCAGGGTGGCCTCTTCAGACCCAGATGGTGGCAGTCGTTTAGGTTGGGGCCAGTTGACCGTGTCGGCTTGTGCTTACCAGGGGTCCTCGTCTCCTCCTGCTGTCCAAGTTCTGGTCAGGCCTTCCTGTCATCTCCTACCCTGCTCCCTGCGGCAGCCGCTCGACTCTCCTCCTTTACCGCGGTCTCTCCTCCTCACTTAACGCCCTTACCTCTCCATCGCTGGCTGAGAAGTGCTGCGCTTCCTCACCCCCTGCTGCGCCAAACCCTCTGGGCGATTCCAGAAAGATAGGACACCAGTCTCAGCGTCATTCAGTGTAGTGAAGGGCATGCTCAGGCAGCTTGTGATAAAGTGCCAGATGCATGGTGGGGACTGTGGAGTGACACAGCCCTGAGGCCAGAAGGGACTGCATGGGATGTTTTGTCCCACCTGCATCTCAGGACTGGTAGGCTGTGCTCGAATGCCTCTGGTGACAGGGCGCTTGGCCCTGCACGAGGCAGCCAGTGGGTTGCAGCTCTCACCACGGCAGAGGCGCATGCCTTTCTGATGCGAAGCTGTAGTCGGCCTCTCTGTGACTTCTGCCTGCTCGTCTGCGTTCTTTCTTTATAGACAGTAAGGCTTCCACTGACTTCTTATGTAGGTTAGTGTCTTTAGACCAAGGAAAATACCTGCTGGGTTTCTTCTGAGTCTCTCTTTCCAGACCACAGTATATCTGGGGGAGCATCTTTTCGGCTGCCTTCCACATGACGTGCTTTGCGCCTTCCTCCCCATCCCGGCTGCCTTGTGGACAGGTAGCTGGTAGCAGTGCGGTCCCTGTCCTGGAGAGACTCACAGGCTTGTGGGAAAACAGACAGGCAAAGAATTGCAGAGTAAGGGCTTGAGCATAGAAAAGCACCTTCCTCCAGCGTCCTGGTTGTGCTTCAGGGCCCTGGCACCGGCTCGCCCTGGGCGTGAAAGGCCGTTCCTCCCGAACCTGTGCGGCCTTACTTCTGTCAGGTGTCAGCCAGGTAGCACCTTAGCTGCAAAGCCTTCCCTGACCAGCTTGTAAGATAGCACTGCTTCTGCTCTCCGTCCCACGCTCTCTGGCTTACTTTTCTTCAGTGTCAGTTACTCCCTCCTGACATACTGTGTGTATTTATGTAACGTAACATTTGTTTCTGGTTTGCCTACCTTTACCTCCCGGCATGCGGGCTTCATGCAGGCGCGGGTGGTGTCTGCGTGGCCCACGGCGGGGCCTGGTGCATCGCAGCAAGTGTGTGGTGTACGAGTGAATATCTCCCATTTGGTGGGAGGCTGGGTGGGACTCATGGGCTGAGGAGCCTTCTCAGAGTGGCAGCATGCAAATCGGATTAAACTGTGAAGGATCCGTGTTGGCTTGTCAGATTTAAAGAGGGGAAGGGGTATCTCGCATGAGGGGTATCAGCATGTACAGAGGCTTGGAGGGTTTCGAGACCATGGAGCTGCTGGAAGGCACTTAATGTCTCTGCCTTAGAAGCTGTTGGTCACATCAGCCTTCTTTCACCGAGTAAGCAGCGCCCACTAGGTGCCAGTAGCCTCGTATGTGCATTTGTTTAGCCGGTGTTCACTGCCCTCTCTGAGCCAGAACTCACTGGTCCTGGGATACAGGGAAGTGTGAGACAGGCCCATTCCCGGCCAGCATCTTTCCTCATTGATTTATTCATTCAATGCGGAATTCATCAAGCACCTACTATGAGCCATGGGGATATAACAGTAAACAAAATAGCCTCAAATTCCTGCATGTGCTCCAGTTGGGCTGGTGGGGGACGGTGGGGAGGGGTGGGGTGAGACCCCCACCACTGCACCATTGGAAGCCCCTCATCACCAGCCATGGGGACTCCTCTGGCCAGAGATGGCATCTGTGGGTACGTGGGGCTAAGCTGGGCTCAGTGCCTCGGGCAGCAGGCTGAGTCCATTCTAGACCTCGGAGACACCGTCTGTCCCGAGGCATCTGTGTTTCCGTGCGCCTGGCATATCACACCAGAGGTCTTAGGATCCAGGCAGGTGATGCAATGGTGCCTTGAGGCACTCAGGGAAGTGGCTGTATCCCAGGGGTTTAAAGTGCTGTTTGGCCTGAGCTCTTTCTCCCTCCGCCTCCTCTTCTCTCTAGCACAGAATATGCCATCAATAAATTGCGGCAAGAAGGAAGCGAGGAGGGGATGTACGTGCTGAGGTGGAGCTGCACCGACTTTGACAACATCCTCATGACCGTCACCTGCTTCGAGAAGTCTGAGGTCAGTCAGGAGACTGGCTCGGGCCAGGCCGTGTGGCCACAGGTGTCCAGTGTAGCTCCTGGACGTTTGGCCCTTGGCAGGGTCAGGGTGGAAGCCTGGTTCTCTGAGAAAAGCCCTCGGAGGGCTGGCAGGGGCACCTGCTCTCCCAGAGGAGTCTGCCCCTGAGCAGGACCCCTGTGTCATCTCTCCCTGTGGCCCTTTCTCCCTTCAAGGGACCGATGGCAGGGGTCCACTGTGGCTCTGGAAGGCGAAATGTGACCAGAAAAGCAATTCACACCAAACACTTGCGAAGTTTAGTGTAATTACTTAGCATGGTTTCTTTTAGACTCAGTGTCAGAATCCTTACACACCCAGAGCTGTGTCTGTCTGCACCATTGCCCAAGATGCCACCTCATAAGCACGGCCTAACAGTTTTTTCCAAATGGCAGCTTCAGACAAATTGCCATCCCGTGTTTTGACAATGAATAGGGGTGTCTGTCAGAGATGGAGGCGTAGCTGGAAGCTGGAAGAGCAATCCTAAAGCCTCAGCTACAAGCCAGGATCGTGGACTTGGCCTCACTAGGCCACAGATGCCTTTTTTATTCATGTAGTTTAAACATGTGAAGTGGAATATTTTAAAAGACAATGAGTTTTACAGAATTAGCCTACATAAATACACTAGCTTTGGTTAGGCTCGACAGAACTGGGAGAATGGAGGGGGAAGGAGAGGGGCCTTTGAGATGGAGGTCAGGGCATTAGCATCCCGTGGACCTCAGAGACGGGAAGGAGAAATACCAGAGAGCCCCTGGGAACTGGGCTCCGTCTAGACTGGGAGGAGGAAATGGCAGAAGGAACTCAGCGCTGCCCAGTGTCCCGGGGAGCTGTGGGGGAACTCCACAGCCTGCCCGGCTGTCCGGTGCAGCTGGGCCTTGGCTCACGTGGGCGAGGTGGCTCAGAACCTGCCAGGCTTGCTGCCTCCACGGGGGTGCCTGGCCTCTTTATTCATCAGTCTTTGCAGGAAGTTTGGTATTTTTAAGATGATGAGACAGCGCAGCGCCTCCTGAGGTGGGATTGACCTGTGCTGGACCAGGTGTGCCAGGAGCATGGCCTACGTGTGACGTCAGATCACGGGGGGAAGATAGTAATCGCAGAGGTGGTTACTCCTCCCGCCTACTTTAGCTTGCCAGGCACTGCACGAAGCATGTTACCCACATGTTCTTGTTTAAGCCTGTGATAGCTGTATGAGACAGGTGATATTATCCCATTGCACAGACACAGTAGCAGATTTGAATATCATGTGCTAGTTTACACCTTAAGTAGGTCTTTCTGGCCCTGATTCTTAACTATTAAAATGGTTTACTTTGTACAAAAAGGGCCCACGAGGGAAACGTCCTGCTTATACTGCCTTTCTGTGCACCATAGAGCCCTGAACCTGGCAGCTGAATGGCAGCCCCCAATGTGATTCTCCTCACATAGATGCATGTTCTGGAAGGGTTCAGTTTGAGGGAGTTCCTGGATAGATTTTGCTATCGTAATTATTATTTTGTACATAATATTTACTAGACTTTTTAAAGTACTAAGTTTTTCAGTGCACCATGTCATGTAATCCCAGGAACAATTCTGTGAGGGTGGTATTTTCATGAATTTCATCTTCAGCTTACAGGTCAGAAACCAAGTGACGCTTTGGTAGAAATAGGTACTCTGTATTAGTGCCTTCTCCCGGGCCCCCTTTTCTTATTTAGTTATTTATTCATGGGTCGGTTGGTTTATTGTTGATAAACTTCTAAATTTTGAATAATTTAAAGTTTACAGAAGTGTTACAGAGATAGTACAAAAGTCCTATACACTCTTCACTCAGCTTCCCCCAAGTTACCAGCTGATGTGCCCACGGTTCATTTGCATGACTCTGTTTTTAAACAAGCACTTTCTGGTCATCTCCCAAATGGCAGGTGCTGGGCAGCCAGAAGCAGTTCAAGAACTTCCAGATCGAGGTGCGCAAGGGCCGCTACAGCCTGCACGGCTCAGACCGCCACTTCCCCAGCCTGGAGGAGCTTATGAGCCACCTCAAGAAGCAGATCCTGCGCACGGACAACATCAGCTTCGTGCTGAAGCGCTGCTGCCAGCCCAAGCCCCGAGGTTCGTCTCCCTGTGCCTCTCGGTGACTTGCTGGGACCAGATTGACCAGCATATGCTGGCTCGTTTGAACAAAGTAGCCGCTTCCTCCTGTTTCTGGGTATTTCTCGTGGAGTTTTATTATACTCTGTCCCCAACTCCTTGCATATCAGCATTTTCCGTAGAAAAGACATACCCTTTGCTCAGCATCTCAGTTAGGCTGCAGAAGGAGGCATGTTCAAGATTAGTAAGCAGAAAATTACTTCTTCCTTCTTTAAGATAAAATGTCTTGAGAGCTCCCTTGTCATTAGTTTATTTATCTGAGAAGTGTTCAGGACATCTTTGGTGGGCCAAGAACTATGTTAGATGCAAAGAGTCGGAAATGCATGAGACCCAGTCCCTGCTCTCTGACCGTTTCCAGTCCACTGCAGAGCATGTTCCAGGTGAATGAGGCCACTGCAGTGTGTGATGGGCATTTTAACCAACACGTATGTATCACACCCCAAGGTCAAAAAGAAAAGCATGCTCAAGATCCCTGAGTCACAGGGCATGGGAGGCTGCAAGGAGGAGGCAGCTCTTGAGCAGAGTGTCAGAAGATGAGCAGGAGGTTGCCAGTGAGATCAGAGTGTCCCAGCAGAGCCGAGAACACGTGCAGGACAAAGCAGCGGGCACAAGCTGGGGCTGCAGGGAAGGTGCAGGTACAAGGAAGGGGGAGGTGAGGCTGAGGCTAAGGTTTGGAGTACGGGGGCCTTGGGTGCCACTCCCCAGAGCTGGGACTTTAACCTGCAGGCACCGGGGGCCGTGGGAGCATCAGGGAGTGCAATGGAGGTGAGGGACGAAGGACTCAGCTGCTCTGTTTGAAGTCCCAGGAACAGCGTCACTGATGTCCTGCAGGTTCATCGCCTCTTAGAATGCAAGGACTGGAAGGACACGTAGGGGTCATGTGGTCTAGTGCCTCACTTTGTAGGTGAGAAAACTAAGGCCCAGAAGAGTGACATGGGTCTCGTTGAGGGTCAGGGTCAAAGAGGGGTTTGAGTCAGGTGTAACCCGAATGCCAGATCTCCCGAGTCATGGTTTTTTGACATTTCCTCACCTCAGGATGCCGTCCTGCATGTGTCAGACCCTTCCTGGAAGGGGTCAGGCCTCAATGAAGGGGCAGCGCAGTTGCTCCTGAGGCCCCAGGAAGTGTCAGAAGATGCTCCGAGGAGTGTCTTTATCTGAGACACGTCTCGTTCTTCTAAAGGCCTGCGAGGGAGCGGGCGGTGGCAGCAGTGCCAGGACAGCAAGGGGCCTGGATTCTTGATGCTGGAGTCACTCTTTGGTCTCTCAGCAAGGGGCTCATTGCTGAACGTGGTGAAAGAGGAAGGACTTGCGTTCTTGTTGATCAGATAGGGTTTCCTGCCAGCCTCAGAGTATAACTGCAGCCTTTGTTTTTATGCTTGAAGATTTTCCGCAAAAGTAAAAACACATCTGCCACTTGGCCATGAGAACTCGGCGCGAGTTAAAACCTTAAAGCCCAACAACTCTGTTTACTCACGTGATCTCTCCCTGCAGAGACTAGAAGTGGTTTTTACTTTCCTAGGGGTTGGTGGTCTCTGGTTGAGGCTAGGGAAGGGAGAAGAGAGACACAGGAAGAAAGAAGGTGGCGGCAGGTTGGAGCCAGGGCAGGACTGCTTCGCAGGCTGGGTGGGTGGTCTCTGCCGTAGACGCTGCCCCTCCTACCCCGGTGGCTGAGGAGGGAGACGGGAGAGGCACAGGGCCAGGGCTGGAGCCCTGTTGAGGCTCCTGAAACTCTATGGTGAGTTAACGTGGCCCTTCCCACTCAGTCGTGAACTGTTGAGACAGGATGTGGGTCTTACCCCTGTGTGACTCATGGGAAGGACAGTGCCCCGCACAGAATCAGCCCTCAGCGACGCCTGTCTAGTGAATGATTGTAGCAGTTACTGGCTGCCACATTGGTGGGTATCTACTATGTCCTGGGCGGTTTACATGCATATTTCTTTTCTTTCATCTACACAGCTCTTTTGTAGGTATTATAAAGGTGAGGAAATTGAGGCTCAGAGAGGTTAAGTGGCTTGCTCAAGGCTACACAGCTAGTAGTAACAGTACTAGGTATAATAATAGTAGCAATTAATAATAATAATGGCTGCTATCATGTGAGGAATGCTTACAGGCCCTGGAGAAAGGCCCCGTGTGCATTACATGTTCATCCCACCTAGCAGCCTGATGAGGGCACGACTCTTCCTTCTAGAGAGAAACAGGTCCATGGAGGGGAAGTGGCTTCCCCGTTCACACTGCTGCCCCTGTGTACCCTGAGGTGCCCGTGCGAGTAGTCAGCCCCCGAATGGCTCCTTTCCCATCCTTCTCTCGAACGTCCCACACAGCGCTACTGCCTGCCCTTCTCCCTGTGGACGCCATCCACGTGGCTCACGTGGTCCGTCCTTGATGCCTATTCTCTCCCACGGAGCCCTGAATTGCCCGTTTGGGTCTCATTCCACCCCGGCAGCAGGGTGCAGTCAGGATCAGGGTGCAGTCAGGATCATGGTGCGGAGGGAACAGCCTCTGCAGAAAGGAGCACGCAGGATGTGGTGACAAGGGGAGCCCCTACCCGAGCCCATTTCTGGCACCTAGATTTGCACCCCTGACTAGGGCCAGGTCCGCTGTGGAAAGGTAACAGGTGAGAGCCCTCTCGGACGTCAGGGTGAATCCCAAGTCTGGGGCTTATGAACTGCCTGACCTCATCCAAACTATTTAGCTTATCTGTGTCTGTTCTCTGATCTATCAAGAGGGGTAAACATAGTGTGTGTTCCACAGGAGTGTCCCGAGGGTAAAGGAGTGCATGTGTGTGCAGCTCTTACAGTGGTGGCTGGCACAGAGAGAGCGGTCAGAATATGTGAGCTTGAGAAAACATGGAAAGCAAAGGAAAAGCCCACCCTGACGGAGAGTGAGGCCAGGACCCGGCACCCAGCAGCGCCTGCCTCCCAGTGGCGTGTGCGAGTGGCCTCCCTGGGTCGTGCCTGGTTGTTCTTGCGGACCTTCCTTCGGGGACCCTCCTTCCGTTAGAATCCAAGAATCAGGAGTTGAACGGCTAGAGTTTCTCCCCTAACTCATTGTTACCTTCCAGTGTTAGGAGAGGAGGAGGAGAGGGAAAAGCGTCCCTAATATTCTTGCTTCATTAAGAAAAAGGTTAATACATACAGGCCATTCTCAGAGTACTTTCACTGCTAGTCCGAATCTAGAAGCTCCTTCTTGCCCCACGATAAACTCACAGCTTGCAGTAGCTCCACAGCGGGAAAGGCGATTTCCGTGGATAATAATTCCCAGTCAGCCACCCCCACCAGCCCTGGCCCGGCAGCTTTCATAACGCGTTGTGTTTGCTGTTGCAACCAGCAGAATCTGAGGGATGGTCCGTGCGTAACCTGATGTCCGGGGAGTGTTTGGTCAGCACCTCCTTGGGGGCAGGCGCTGCGGGGCCCAGGGAGGTTCAGATGGGACCTCTTCTGGGCCACCTGCCCTGCTTTTCTGGCACAGACCCAGCTCTTGTTCCCTACTCCCATGGTTCTCATCGCGCCTTAGGCCCAAAGCGCTGCTCTTCCTCCTTCCTCAGCTCTCGGCCTTCATAGAAATCATTCATACATTTCACAGGCACCTGTTGAGTGCCTGCCACGTACCCGGCTGTGGAAGTAGAACAGAAAATAAGATAGACACAGTCCCTGCCTTCTTGGAGTTTCCATTCTTAGGTTTTAAAATCTCCGTTTCCTGAGGGAAACCTTCCCTGACCTCTCTGACCAGGTCACTCCTGCCGTGCCAACCTCGGAGCGCCACGTGCCTGTCGAGTAGAGGAGCTGAACAAATTGCAGCTTTCCATTTGATAGGTTGATTTATTCGATTAGTGTCTGCTCTGTTTTAGCCTGTGAGCTCATGGAGGGCAGGAATCAAGTACTTCTCAGCAAGTGTTTGTTGAAGGACTAAACCTACAGACACAAACGCCGTCTCAGCAGACGTTGGCTGGCTGGGATCTTGGACCTTTGGAACTATGCTCAGACTTCTCCCTTCTCCCCACAGAGATCTCCAACCTACTGGTGGCTACTAAGAAGGCCCAGGAGTGGCAGCCCGTCTACCCCATGAGCCAGCTGAGCTTTGATCGGATCCTCAAGAAAGATGTCATGCAGGTGAGTCACTGCTGCAGGTCTTGGGTCCAGCCTTGGTCCTGCTGGCCCACAGTGGAGTAGCTGGGGGTTTGGGGGCAATGCAATTTGTGTTTTGGGAACTCCGAGTGGAGAGAACCAAGGCGACTTTGCTTCCACAGGGAGCAGTTCAGCCAGTGTCCTCTGTCCCACCCAGCCTCACCGATGCTCCTCAGAGATGCTTTTGGAGGAAGTTAGATCAGTCAGGCTCTGTGGGGCTTCCTGGGTTTGCAGGGGCCGTCCGCCGTGACAGAGTGCTGATGCGGTAGGAGGAGGCAGGTCTCCATGGGAAGCGTGATTGACACCCTCACTGCCCACGGCGTGCTGTGTGACAGCACTTCTAGAGTTTAGTCCTGCTCTTGCTGATGATGCTTCCAGAAGGAGCAGAGCTAGGGGAACAGAGAACACCCTGAAGGGGACAAGAGGACATGCACAATTCAGGCCTGAAGGAGAACTATCTTAAGGAACAGATCTCTCAGAGTGGCTCAGACCAACATCCCAGTCTCTGGAGGCCTTTTGCCCAGAATCTACCGCTTTAGGCAGCCCTAGAGTGTCCTGGTAGCTGCTCCGGGGCCTTGGCCAGGGCTGTGAGGCACAGGCAAATCCCACTTAGTGTTCTGCAGCCCCTCCCAGCCCCCTCGCACAGGGCCGTAGAGGGGAGGGCTGTCGGAGAAGCACCCCAGCAGCCTTGCAGAGCGGGGTCTGCACGGGCCGTCCACTGCCTGGAAGAGCCTGTGACACCTTGGAGGTGCTGGAAGGTGCATCGTGGGCCTGCTGCATGGAAGCAGCTGGGGCAGGGTTTTAGGCAGGGGGTTTATTAATTTACCTTTTTAAGTGCATCCTTGGAAGTGTTGGGTAGGGTTTTGAGGGAGTGGCAAGTCCATGGCGACAGCTGTCTCTCTTCCACTGTGGTCAGTTTCTCCACTGAAGGCCCATCCTTACTGTTCTCTGTCCCTGTGGCGGTGTCAGAGCTGCGTCTTGACATGAGAATCACCAGCGCTGTGGTACCGCCCCCTCTTTTCTGCAGGGAGCCTGGCACAGTAGTTGGGACTTGCCTTTCCTCCCCGCCTCAAGCCTCCAGCAGGGGACCCCTTGTCCTCCACGCCATCTGCGTCCAGCCCAGCGGCGGCTGAGCGTTGCTCACGCCAGGCACGGTCGCTGCCTTGCAGGCTTAGTCTGGTGGAGGAGGAGAAGGTAGACTCTAGTCTGTCTCAGGGAGGCAATCCCATTATCAAGAGCCAAGTCCTGCGTAGGGAAGTGCGGCAGGATGTGGACCCAGTCCTGGGAGGACGGCTGGTTCCTGGGGAGGTGCATCAGCGCAGGGTCCGGGGGCTGGGCAGCAGGTAGCCGGGCACAGGCGGTGGGGGGCGGGGAGGAGGAGGAGGCTGGAGGGGGCCCCGTGGGCCTTTGCGGGTTGCTGTGGATCCTGACCACATGGTGCCATGACCTGGCCGCTGGGATAAGTAAGCCTCTGGGGAAGGGCAATTATCCTGAAAGCATATGGCTTTTATGGGGTGTTCTGGGAGTACAGCTTCCCATAACCGTGATGGATCGCTTCACGGCAGATGCGGCGTTAATGAGTACTCAAGGCAAGGGCCTTGCCAGGATACAGTGGGCAGGGCGGATGTCTCGCCATTCTGCTCTGACAGATGACAAATGATGGTGTTTGTGCAAATTAATATACCGAATTAACAATCGTGTGTGTTCCTGTGGGGGCCAGGGCTGATTCCCCAGGCATTTGCCACAGTCCATTGTCTTAATTTATAGGGGCCCTAGAATAACAGGCCTTTCATTTACAAGTTTTGTGGGGTGAATGTTAACCGTGTGACAGTGCCTAAGTTTCACAAGGCACATTTTAATTTCCAGATATTAAGAATTTTAAAATCAGAATTATTGAAGTTCAAACTGGAAGGGTCCTCAGAGGCAAATCACTGTGTGCCCAGGGCTTTGCTACAGGCGATCTCATTGGGTCCTCCTGTCACTTATCTGGGGATACCGTCCCCTTTCCCATCCCTGCAGTCTCTGCCCACGTCTTCACGTCGCCTTCTCCTCTGTGAGATTGCTGGGGCAAATGCAGGTGTGATTTGCATCAGTGATTTTAAAGCTTAGCATGTGTGTACGTGCGCACGCACTGGGTGGACGGATGGGAACTGAACAGTTCTGTTGTGAGAAATAGTGACCACACGGTCTAGAGGGCTTTCCAACAGGACATGTTGGTTCAGCAGGTGGGTTTCTACCACACGTGCCCGAGTCTGTTCCAGGAGCCTTTATACCTGCTCCCTGGTTTGAGCCATAATCATGGCAACCCCGTGAGGTGTAGGCACCATTATCATCCCCGTCTGCAGAGCGGGCAGGGTTAGCATAATGAGGAACGTCTGCAAGTTAAACAGCCAGCAAGTAGGAGAGCGGGATGTACACGGCCCCTCGCTGTGCGGCCCGGCCTGTGAGGGGCGCTCCCTGGGGGGGGCTGGCCTCTGCTCTGGAGGCCCAGGGTGGGGCAGGTTTGCTGGCTGGTGATGGCACGGTTTGCGGCGTTATGATAGGTCAGGATTGAGTTTCTTGTGATAAGTCAGGATCGAGTTTCGGCCACAGGCTGTTCCTGGAGGTAGACGGCAAGGACCGTTTAGGGATTGTGAGGACTGCCCTCCGCGGCCCAGGAAACGTCCCACCTGTGTTTGGCCAAGGAGCTTTTCCTTTCCCCTGGAGGCCTGCGGAGGACAGGGCAGTGGAGGCTGTGAGCCGTGGGGCTCGGGAGCCTTTGCCGCGTCCCGTCGCATCTCTGTTCCTGTTGAGGACTCAGTCCCAGCCTCCGCCGCCACCGCAGCTGCAGGGACGGTCACCCCACCTTCTGCTTCCTCCCGCAGGGCGAGCACCTTGGGAGAGGCACGAGGACGCACATCTACTCTGGGACCCTGATGGATTACAAGGATGACGAAGGAGCTTCCGAGGAGAAGAGAATAAAAGTGATCCTCAAAGTCTTAGACCCCAGCCACAGGGACATTTCCTTGGCAAGTGTCCTCTTCATAACCTCTCCCCCTCCCATCCCCCCATTTCTGGAGCCCATGGAGCACCGTGGGTTGGGAAGGACTTTGGCCCTTATTTTGGCCCAGCGGTTTTCACACTGGCCTTTTAGTCAGAATCCTTTCTTCACGTACAGGCTCAGCCCCCGCGTGTGAGGTGAGTGATCTGGGATTGCAGATGAGGTGACAGCCCCTCACCTTTGGCCTGTCCCCTCCTGCCCATCCCCACTCCCGTGTCCTAAACTGCAGTGCCAGTGGGTGCTGTGGAGCCCCAGGACGCTAGCCAGTGGCCTCAGAGTTCCTGATACAGTCCCTGTCCCCTCCGTGCGACAGTCTGGAAAATTAAAGCCCAAGGGAGTAAAATGACTCACCCAGGATCCCACAGACTATTAGAGAGTGATAAAGCCGTATCTCGAGCAGAGATCTGCTGCCTTGGTTTCCCTTTTCCAGTATAGTGCTAAACATGGTTATTTCCTGGAGTTTAAAGGAAGGGAAAGAGGTGGGGTGGGCGTCCAGTGGGGAAATTGCCAGCCGCTTACCCCCCAGCCCTGCTGTACACCCCGCCCCACCTCCCAGAGGGGTCGCCCAGAGGTAGAGGCTCGGCAGTGCCTCTGGACAGTCAAGGCCAGGGCCTGGTTTTCAGGGCTGGGATGGCGACAGCGATGGGCCCCCGGATCCACTGGCTGAGCCCAGGTACCCCTCGCCCTTTCTCCCGCAGGCCTTCTTTGAGGCAGCCAGCATGATGAGGCAGGTCTCCCACAAGCACATCGTGTACCTCTACGGTGTCTGCGTGCGTGACGTGGAGAGTAAGTGCGTGCCCTGGCGGGAAGCGCGAGTGCGTGCTGTGACTAGGGCTGGGGCTCCTGCCACCTTCACGTTGCCCCCGCTTCTTGCTGTTCTTTTTGCAATCGAGGAAACGGGGTTACTGAGCAGGTCATTTGTTAATAGTGGACATGGAACTAAAACCCCTTTGTTTTCACTCATTTATTTAACCTTTCCTTCTTGCCAAGTCTGGGCCCTACGCTGCATAGACCCGGGAGGCTGGGGCGAGTGAGATGAGGCCGTCCCTGACAGACAAAGCAGCTCTGGGCCGGGCAGAGCCAGGCGGGTGCCCCCGGAGCAGGTGGAGCTGGGCCCTTGGGTGGCCAGGCCTGCCGCCCACAGACGGGCTTGGGTGGCTCTTGGTTGTCGGGCTGCCGAGGGGTGGGCCTGTGGGCTCCTGCTGCCCCTCACCTGCCATTTGGCCGAAGGTACTGCACAGAGACAGGCGGCCTCAGCCTCTGATTTCCTGATATATATATTTTGAAGTTTTTTTTAACCCCAAGTGGATTGATTCCCTGTGAAATCCAATAATGTGGCCATTCCATGTGCTCACGTGTGAATCTGTTGAGCGGGAAGTCTTGCTGTGTGAGCGGCCTGACCCCCGTGCTGCCCTGTGTGACAAGAGCAGCAGGAGTGACGGCGGCTATTCCCTGAGCCCTCGCTCTGTGTGCCAGGCCTTAACCAAGGCTCTCCGTGCCTTGTCACACACAGCCCTCCCCAGACTCCCGGGAGCTGTAGGTATTGCTGTTGCGTTTTTACGGATGAGAGAACTGAGGCTCAGAGAGGTGCCACTTGCACAGAGCCACCCAGGTTAGAAGTAGCAGAGCCTGGGGCTGGACCAGGCCTGTCCCCCTCTGAAGCACTCTGCACTCGCACCGCCCCAGGACGTGTGCGCTTGGAAGCTCAGCATTGTCCACTACAGTGTGCTCGCGTAAGGGGACGAGGGAGGAGGGTACTGTCCTAGACAGACAGAAGGTTCCACATGTGTTTATTTTTGTGCCTGTAGATATCATGGTGGAAGAGTTTGTGGAAGGCGGGCCCCTG
This sequence comes from Microcebus murinus, assembly GCF_040939455.1. Classification (NCBI taxonomy): domain Eukaryota; kingdom Metazoa; phylum Chordata; class Mammalia; order Primates; family Cheirogaleidae; genus Microcebus; species Microcebus murinus. Next base: position 50,685,130 of record NC_134105.1, on the reverse strand, counting down.
GATCTCTTCATGCACCGGAAAAGTGATGTTCTCACCACACCTTGGAAGTTCAAAGTTGCCAAACAGCTGGCCAGTGCCCTGAGCTACCTGGTAAGAATGTTCTGCTGTCCATGGTGGCCCCCATCAGAAACGAGAGTGTCCTAGCAGGAGTGGCAGGAAGAAGGTGCAAACCACAGGGCTGCAGGGCTTCCATGGGGCCAGGGCCCTGTGGTTGAGCACAGGTGTGCCTGGTGCTTAGTGAAACCGGTCATTTGGGACCGTTCCCCGTGCTCCCCTGTTCGAAGGGGACTGTTACCACATCAGAGGGGACTGACTTGTGTGCCGCAGCGTGTGGAGAGGGTAGAAATAGTGCAGCGCTGGGGGAGTGAGTGTGAGCAACTGCTGGCGTCCAGGTCGCCGCCGTGTACTGAGTGCTCGCCGTGGCCAGCTGTTCCTGCGGTTCACAGATCTAATCAGTTTAATCTCCGCAAAGCCCTGCGAGACACACTTCACCGTTTTCCCTGTTGTGCTGGTGAGGGGACTGGAACCAAGGGCCATCGCGTGATGCGCCAAGTGACACATGATTGGTGGGGGGCCAGGCTGCCCGGGTGGCTGTAGCTGGGCGTAGGGAGGGGTGATTGACGGACCAGGGTTGGAAACAATTACGGGAAGGGAGGAAGACGGGCAACCCTGCTGAACTCGCTCTTTCTGCTCTGCAGGAGGATAAAGACCTGGTCCATGGAAACGTGTGCACCAAAAACCTCCTCCTGGCCCGAGAGGGCATCGACACCGAGTGCGGCCCCTTCATCAAGCTCAGCGACCCTGGCATCCCCATCACCGTGCTGTCCAGGCAAGGTACGTGTCCCTCCCCTGCCCGGGGCCCCACCTGGGCCAGGGGCCAGGCCAGTGGGGAGAATGGAGGTCTCCTTAGAGAGCACAGTCAGCACACGGGAGTGTTCCTGCTGGGTGCCGTGAGGAGGAGGGTGCAGAGCTGATTGGGGGGGGCAGTCACTGACCCCAGGGGTGGACACAATTCGTCGGAGTCCCATCTGGTCCTTGCAGCGAAGGAGCTGTGATCGAGGTGCTGCGGCGGCACGGGGGGTTCTGTTGGGGCCCAGTGTGGTCAGAGAGGTGTCGGGGGAGGAGCTGGGCCTCCTGGGTCCTCCTGTGTTCCTGTAGAAACCCACTGTGAGCAGTGGGCAGGCCGGGAGGTGCCGTACCCCCTTATCAGAGCTGTTGCCATGTCTCACGTGCTCTGTGTGAACTATGGTGAGCTGTGGGCTCCAGAGGAAAGGGCAGACCTGGGAGCTGAGACACCGAAGCTAGGGCTGCCTCCCAGCCCTGCAGCCGTGGCAGGAGTACCGGCGTGTCCAGCCTGGTGCCGGTGGCCGCCATCGCCTGCACCGTCTTCAGCACTGAGTTCCACCAACTCGGCATACTGAGTTTGCTCAATAATGTAATCAAAGAGTGGACTAAGTTTGGAAGGGAATCCGGATGAGAAACAAGCCTTACAGACAAGACCCTAATCACTCCTCGGAAGGGGAGTGGGAAGCTTCCTGCAGCACCTGCGTGAAGTGTGGCCATCGCCCAGCAGCCTGTCGGAGGTTCTGTCCTCCGCAAGGGTCTGCAACACAGATTCAGATGACTCTAGAACAAGCAGAGAAGCTCAGGACCCCAAGAGAGGCACCGTGGGGATTCAGAGGAGAGAGACATTGAGCTGGGAGCAGACGGGTGAAGGGGGCAGGCAGGGGGGTTCATCGGGGCCTTGCAGGCCAGTGAGAGGTGGGGCTACAGCAGGGGACTGCAGGCACGTCCTCCTGGGGTGCCACCTGCACTCGGGTTTTGCCTGCTCCAGGAAGGACAGAAGATTGGGAAAGTCAGGGGGGCCTGGTCTTGAAGGCCTGGCTCAGGAATGAGCCTCCTTTGTCTAAATGACGCTTGTTCTTGCCCCTGCCCAAGGGTGATGGCCCCCACCCTGGGGTGCTTTGCTCTTCCTGAGGCCAGGGCTTTCTATGCCTGGCTTGACACGGCACTCCTGAGGAGCCCGAGATTAACGGACCAGTCTAGCAGCCCTTCCCTGCCCCAGACTGATGTCCCAGAAGCACAGAGCGGGGCTTGGGAGACCACATGTCTAACGGGCTCCCCAGGACTCCCGTGGCCATGGTGCGTGTTGGGTGCACACTGCTTGAAGTGGTTTTTATTAGCTCATGGATCTTGCTGCAGTGACAGTGATTTGCTCCCCAGGAGACCCCAGAAACTGATCTGTAAATGTCTGTTGTCTTTTTCCAGAGTGCATAGAGCGAATCCCATGGATCGCTCCCGAGTGTGTGGAAGACTCCAAGAACCTGAGTGTGGCTGCTGACAAATGGAGCTTTGGAACCACGCTCTGGGAAATCTGCTACAACGGCGAGATCCCCCTGAAAGACAAGACGCTGATCGAGGTGAGCAGTTGTTTCCCAGGGGGCGAGGAGCGCGAGGGCTGTCAGACGCTCCCGGAGATTGTCAGGAAGCCTCACGCTTTGGGAAGCCGTGGGCACGAGTGTGAATCTGCCAGGCCCAGTGGCCTGTGACCTTGAAATGCTACTTAACTTCCCCAAGCCTCAGGTTCATTCTGGGATAAACCTACTTTCTGGGGTTGTTGTGAAGATTAAGTAAATGCATGTAGAGTGACAGGCACACCACCGTGCATGCTCGCTGGCTGTTACGGTCGTCTTTGTCTGAGATTGAGGGTCATTCAGAAGCATCAACACCCAGGTGTCTGTTGATTGAGTTCCTGCTGCGTGTCAGGCATTGTCCTGGGTGGGCACTGGGGTACATGATAAACGGACAAGGCCTTGCCTTCCCTTGGGGGCCTTAGTAAGGATTCCACAAAGTGTCACCCCAAGCGCCCTACGAATTAGGTAGGGCAGTGTCATTTTCTTCATTTTACAGATCAGGTAACTGAGAATCAGGCAGCTCCAGACACTCACCTGGGTTCCTCAGCTAGAACACAGAACAGGCGAGTGTTGACCTGCTCTTAGAAATTTACTTGTGGAGAAAGTGGAGACTGTAACTCCAGAGGGGTAAAGTAGTGAAAATAACAGTAGAAAGGATGGACCACTGACCCCTCTTCTCCCCACCAGTTGGTGATTATTGAAATGTGTTTATGTGCTTAGAGGGGCAGCACCACTTCCAGCTGGGAGACTGGTCGGAATCCAAGCGGAGGGGACATTCGGCCCTCTGTGGGAAGCAGTGAGGGGTTTAGTTCCCCTCGAGTGTTGGGGGTGAGAGAGGAGCCATGCTGATCGGTGGGGAGGCTCTTTGGGGTCGGATTGTTGAAGGCCCTGAGTCCCAGGCTGAGGAGTCGGCATTTACCTGAGGTGATGTGTGACATTGAGGGATTTGGGAGGAGGAGGGAGGTGCTCGGAGTCAGCTTTGGGATGATCATCTGGATGTAGTGGCTGGGCTGGATGGGCCGAGGGGAGCCAGGGAGGGAGACTGGTGCCCAGAGGCATGAGATTCAAGGAAATGGCCTGGGAGTCCAGTGTGGAGAGTGTACATGTAGGAGATATTGAAGAGGTAGAGGCTTTAAAACTTGCAGGACTTTTTTAAAGATGGTACAGGACTTGGGAAAGGATTTGAGCTAAAACCCACAGGTTCGACAACCATCAAAGCCATCAGATCTACAAATCTGCTATTTGGAATCTCTCTCCTCCTGTGTCCCCTGGGGTCAGATGGCCTTTCTGCCAGCTGCACTGGAGCAGGGATGTATGGATGACGGGTCAGGGTCAGCTCTCAGCTTCATTCCAGTCCTCCCCCGGCCTCCCGCCCCGGCCTCCCGCCCCGGCCTCTGGGCCCTGTCCCACCCATCTCCACCTCAGGACCCACAGGGACCAGAGAGAAACTAGTACGTTGGGGCCCAGCTATAGAGTAGAAACTGGAGTGCAGTGATTTCACTTACTCTTTTAAAGTGGCTTCAGTTATTTGTTTCTGAATTTTAAAGTGATAAACAGTCAAAGAAAATTTAGAAAATAAAACTATAAAAAATTAGCAATCTGCCGTATTTTTATCATCTCAGATCACTATTAACACTTTAGCATATTTTGTCTTCTGGCCTGTTTGTATCTCTTTTTAAAAACAAAATCTAGGCCGGGCGCTGTGGCTCACGCCTGTAATCCTAGCTCTTGGGAGGCCGAGGCGGGCGGATTGCTCAAGGTCAGGAGTTCAAAACCAGCCTGAGCAAGAGTGAGACCCCGTCTCTACTATAAATACAAAGAAATTAATTGGCCAACTGATATATATATAAAAAAAAAATGAGCCGGGCATGGTGGCGCATGCCTGTAGTCCCAGCTACCCGGGAGGCTGAGGCAGAAGGATCACTCGAGCCCAGGAGTTTGAGGTTGCTGTGAGCTAGGCTGACGCCACGGCACTCACTCTAGCCTGGGCAACAAAGTGAGACTCTGTCTCAAAAAAAAAAAAAAAAAAAAAAAAAAACAAAATCTAGACCATGCAAGAGATCATTGTATATTCTGAATTTTAAAATTTAATGCTGTGAGTACTTTTCTATGATATTTAATAAGTCTTAAAATTTTTACAAATTTGATGTAACAGTCAGTTGTTATATTTAACTCTTAATTTACTTGACTAATTTTATATTTGGCATGTAAGTTGTTGTTAGTGTTCTAATTCTGCAGGGAATACCTTTGTACTTAAATCTTTGTTGATGTCTGATTTATTTCTGAGTCATTCAGTATTGGAATTAATGAGTCAGAGAGTGTGAAGAATCTGGAGGTTTTTATACATGTTGCCAAATTGTATCCCAGAAGGGTTGCATGGCTTGACTGGAATGCAGCTCCTTGGGACTGGGCTGTACTGCCCATCTTCCTTGAGTTTGGATTATTTTAGTATCAGGACTGAGATTTCCCCATGCTGGAATAAGGCAATGGTGACACACTGGTTCAGGAAATCTGCCTTTCAGCAGAGATGTTGAGAATCAAGTAGGGGAATGGTTATTCCTTCTGACCTGGGCTAACAGGTTTGTAGGTGGTTCCTCTGGTCTCTTCCATGTGTCCTTCTTCCTTCCAGAAAGAGAGATTCTATGAGAGCCGGTGCAGGCCCGTGACACCATCTTGCAAGGAGCTGGCTGACCTCATGACCCGCTGCATGAATTACGACCCCAATCAGAGACCCTTCTTCCGAGCCATCATGAGAGACATTAATAAGCTTGAAGAACAGAGTAAGACACTGCCTGTGCTGTTCTGGCCCAGATCAGCCAGGGCCATGGGGAGCAGGCTGGCGTGCGGGGACTGGGGTGTGTGAGGGGCAATCCCTGGTGGTCACTTGGCGTTTTCTCATCTATTTTCTTTCCTCTTCTGTTAGATCCAGACATCGTTTCAGAAAAAAAGCCAGCAGCTGAAGTGGATCCCACACATTTTGAAAAGCGCTTCCTAAAGAGGATCCGTGACTTGGGAGAGGCAAGTCGCACCCACACCACCCCTTGTTGCTGATGGCGGAGTCCCCTGCGCACCCTGGCACCTTTCTGCACGCACACTGCTCCCCATTCTTCTTCACTGTGGGTCAGGGTTTATAAGAGAAAGCGCCTTAGTGCATTTTGAAACCACTTTTCTCACAAGGATTGTGTCTTTCTCCATCTGACACAAGCATGGTGACAGGACGTCTGTCCCTGCTTGCACGTGTGGCCGCGTACGCACACAGAACACTGGCCAACTCCCTTGAGAGACTTGATACTTCCCTGCAGAAAAGAGAGAGATGGGGGAATAGGTATCAATATGGTAGAAGCAGAAAAATCCCTGTCTGTTACTTTTCTAGCCAGATATATCCTGCAAGGCTCTGTAAATGAGGGATGGATTGCACAGAATGCCAAAACAGAGCGTCAGCTTTTCCACGGGACCTTGAATGGGAATTGCTGAGCAGTTAATGTTAACTAGAGAAGCCGCCGGGATTTGTAGCTTCATGCAGACTTTGTTTATTTAATGAAACAAAGACTGTGTGACGTCTGGAGTATCTGCCGCGTCCAGCCTCTGTGCCGGGCGTTTTCACAGGCGCGGTATCCTCAGCGCCTCACAACATCCCTGCAGGGGTTTCTTGCTGCTGTGTGTCAGCACTGCACCTCAGGAGTCAGCTCAGAAGATGTGGTGACTTGGCCAACCAACATCGCTGTTGAGTGGCTTAGCTGGGATCAGATCCCTCGTCTTCTGCAGATGCTCTTTGCAGCTCCGCTGTGGTGCCTGCCCTGGAGCCGGCGCCCAGGGCTTTCAGAGAGCTCCATAGCTGTCCTGCAGGTCCAGAAATAGCCTTCATTTCCTGTGCTTTACATTTCCATGGGAACTGGGACTGATGCGTTGGCTCAGCAAGTCACCTGCTACCGTCCTTACCTTGGGCTCCATAATAGGGATGGTTGCGAGGTCAAGAGAGGAAGGGGGCGTGGCGAGTGGGTGGAGTCCAGGTGAGAGCCTTCTGCGGCGAGGTCAGACTGTGCTCCTGGCCTTCCAGGAAACAGCCGCGAGGAACAAGACTTATCTTCTAAGTTTGCTCCTGCTGGCCTTGGCTGGGGCTTTTCTGATAATAGCGTGTGCATCCTTCCCTCCAGGGCCACTTCGGGAAGGTTGAGCTCTGCAGGTATGACCCTGAGGGTGACAATACAGGGGAACAGGTGGCTGTCAAATCTCTGAAGCCTGAGAGCGGAGGTAACCACATAGCTGATCTGAAGAAGGAAATAGAGATTTTAAGGAACCTCTATCATGAGAACATCGTGAAGTACAAAGGAATCTGCACGGAAGACGGTATGTTGTCCAGAGTGGGGTCTGGGGGAAAGATGTGGTGACTGTCCAGGGTCACAAAGGCCAGTGCAGAGCAGGCAACCCTTGGCCTCATCTGGGCCATCTGAACATGCTGGCTGGCAGCACCTATGAGCTCTCATGGGTTCCAGGTCATGTGCATTGTCACATGTCACATCCCTCAGCAGCTGTAGGGGTCCAAGGGAAGGACCCAGCATCTCTGCCTGCCAGGGTGGTTCCATTGTTGTCTCTCCAGGTTGTTCACGTGCTGGGGACTGTGTGTCACCATCCAGAGACCCACACTCAGGCCTTAAGAAACTGATGCCCACCCCTCAGCCCCGTTTCCTAGCCTTCTGATCCAGTAGAGGCCAGAGCATTGCTTTTTCTAGTCATCTAGATCAAGGTGGCAGGCAGTATTTACTAATGATTGTATCTTATTATTTGCAAGCCAGCGTACCACTCATGCATTGTACTTTAAAATCGGCAGTGAAATGACATGGCTCATAATTTTTAAAAATTATCATCTGGCCGGGCGCGGTGGCTCACGCCTGTAATCCTAGCACTCTGGGAGGCCGAGGCGGGAGGACCGCTCAAAGTCAGGAGTTCAGAGGCAGCCTGAGCAAGAGCGAGACCCCGTCTCTACCAAAAGTAGAAAGAAATTATCTGGCCAACTAAAAATATATAGGAAAAAAAACCTAGCCGGGCATGGTGGCGCATGCCTGTAGTCCCAGCTAATCGGGAGGCTGAGGCACTAGGATCGCTTGAGCCCAGGAGTGTGAGGTTGCCATGAGCTAGGCTGATGCCATTCTAGCCCAGGCAACAGAATGAGACTCTGTCTCATTCATTCATAAATAAATAATAAAAAAATCATCTGCCTGGTGGTTTATAGAGCACTAGACTGTGTTATCTTAGTGAGTGCCTGTGACTCTGGGTGGGTGCACAAGTCTCCTTCCCTGTCCACTGCTGAGGATCCTGACGCTTCAGTCACTTGCTCGTGATGACGGGGAGAAGCGGACATGGCTCAGATCCTCTGCCTCGGATCCTGTGCTCTTTCCTCCCCCACACTTCCCACATTTGGCAGCCTTATACTGATTGATGTTTTTTTTCTAAACAGGAGGAAATGGTATTAAGCTCATCATGGAATTTCTGCCTTCAGGAAGTCTTAAGGAATATCTTCCAAAGAATAAGAACAAAATTAACCTCAAACAGCAGTTAAAGTATGCTGTTCAGATTTGCAAGGTAAAAGAAAAAGCACATTATAGATTACAACATCAGGCGCTCTGCCCTGAGTAATTGGTTTGTAATTAGACCCCAAGTGGGAAAGTTTATGATGAGTGTATTTTGCTCAGCATTATTTGGATGAAAAAATCCACTAAGAAAGTAAATGGATTTGTTAAGCATGGCTTTAAATGTGTATTTCTTTGAATCAGTTTGGTCTTATTACTGCATAAAAGTCAAATCCCCCAAAATTGTCAGTGATATGTGAATGAAATGACATTTCTGTTTATTATGAAGTGATAGATGCAAAATATGATCTGAAGTGACTTTAGCAGTGTGGTTGACCTTTACTTCTTTCCCGTAGGGCATGGACTATCTGGGTTCTCGGCAATACGTTCACCGGGACTTAGCAGCAAGAAATGTCCTTGTTGAGAGTGAACACCAAGTGAAAATTGGAGACTTCGGTTTGACTAAAGCAATTGAAACTGATAAGGAGTATTACACAGTTAAGGACGACCGGGACAGCCCTGTGTTTTGGTAACTGAAATCAAACAGCTAGATTTCATCAATGCTTCCTAGGGTTTACAGTTTGTTTTTTTTTAATACAATCAAGGTTTGCTGCAGATACAGTTTGGATAGGCTCTTTCTGGCTTTGTTAATGTCTCTCATTCCTCTGGCCTGAGTCAAAGTTAGAGAGGATTTAGAACATTTGCAGTTGATTGATATTTCCCTTCAAGAAACACCTGTTAGGCTGTTTCGCTGAAAGCTGCCTACACAAATGCCTGTGCTTTATGGGACACCATCTTCAAAGGAATGGGAGAAATCTTGGCACCAGCTCAGCATCCCCAGCTTCCCAGATGGGGCCTTCATCTGACACGGTCCTTAAACTGTGGGCAGGTGGAGTAAGCCAGGTCCCTTTCTTGAACATATCCATGCAGAGGGAGGCTGGAGGGCAGGCAGGAGGCAGCGGCAGGGGTGACAGTGGGCCTTGAATAGATTCAGCGGACAGAGCAGAGCAGAATCTGTGGCACACCCGGCCCCCTCTCCTGAATCACCAGAGTCATCTGGCTGGAAGGCCACACACTGACTGTAGCCACCTCTCAGCCTAGAACACTCTCTAGGGGGAAGCTGTTTGAGCCTTCCACCCCCCTGCAAAATCGATCAGCACCCCCTAGGTGCACCCTGCGTGGACACAAACATAGACCTCTCCCACCTGTGGAGCCCAAAGCCTCATTCATTCATTCAGAAAATATGTATCAGAGCCCTGCTTGGTGCCAGCTAGTAGAGAGGTGGTGAACAGGCAGACTGAGTTGACAGTCTCGTGGGTGAGACAGCCAGTTTTGTGGAACAAGCAGCATAGAAGGGTTCGGGCTTGGTTTTCTGGAAGTCCTGAGTGTTCAGATAAAACCTGAAAGATTCATGGGGGCTTGTAGAGGTCATTGGTAGAAGGCATGAGGTTCGGGAGTATTTAGGAAATTGGGTTTTGAATGCCTTGATTTTTGGCTTGGGCAATTGGGTATCATTCACACCAAAATAGGTAATGCTGGAAGAGGGTGAGCAGGAAGATCAGACCTGGGGCTTGTCTTTATGGGGCCCCTCCTCCTCCACGTGGAGAGCATGTGCTCAGGAAAATGAAGAGCACAAACTAGTCTGATTATTTTGGAGCAAATATGTGCTACTGAGAGCCTGTAAAGCAGATCCTCTTATATGTCAGATGTGCACCATAAGCAGCATATATGTGACTAACATAATACATACACACTTTAGATACTTTAAATATTGGCCGGGCGCGGTGGCTCACGCCTGTAATCCTAGCACTCTGGGAGGCCAAGGTGGGCAGATTGCTCAAGGTCAGGAGTTCAAAACCAGCCTGAGCAAGAGCGAGACCTTGTCTCTACTATAAATAGAAAGAAATTAATTGGCCAACTAATATAAATAGAAAAAATTAGCCAGGCATAGTGGCGCATGCCTGTAGTCCCAGCTACTCCGGAGGCTGAGGCAGTAGGATCGCTTTTAGCCCAGGAGTTTGAGGTTGCTGTGAGCTAGGCTGATGCCATGGCACTCACTCTAGCCTGGGCAACAGAGTGAGAGACTCTGTCTCAAAAAAAAAAAAAAAAAAAGATACTTTAAATATTAAATTCTAAGAAAAACCAAAGAGGTGACTTTTCGGAGTTATGCTGGTTTGTTGGAATATGCTTCCCAGGAAGTGAAGGTTTCATGTTCTGCTTTCTTTCAGGTATGCTCCAGAATGTCTAATTCAGTGTAAATTCTACATTGCCTCTGACGTCTGGTCTTTCGGAGTGACTCTGCATGAACTGCTCACTTACTGTGACTCAGATTCTAGTCCCATGGCTGTAAGTCTCTCCATTTGAATCTAACACCCAATTAATGTGCTAAAATGTGTCCACCCCTCTGCTTTGTTAGTTTGGTTTTTAAATGGGGTCCAGTTGATGTGTGTGTTATAAGGCAGAGTGTCACTTCTCCATTTAACTTGGCTTGTTACTGGATAATGACCGGTGGGTCTCTCAAGTCCTGTTTTCACAAGGAGCCCAGAGTTCTGTGGACAGCCTGACCTCACAGATCATGTGTGTGTGGAGATGAGGGACAGTGTCCTGGGAGAATGAATGAGTTGAGTGGGGCAGCACTGGGTTGGGCCTTCTCTGTGCCTCATTTACCCGTAAATGAGATCGTCTTCTCTGGACCAGACTCCTTGGTCAGCAGAGGGACTGGTTGGTAGAGTCTGAAACACTGATTACAGACAGATTGTTGAGAGCTAATAAGGATTTGGATTTTCATTGAAATTTACTAAGGAGAAAAGCCTTTTTATTGTTACTTTAATTTCCAGTCTATTCTACTTTATTTGGTTTTTATATAAATGTATGCAAAGTAAAAACATTTTGTTTGGTTTTATTTTACATAGTTGTTTCTGAAAATGATAGGCCCGACTCATGGCCAGATGACAGTCACAAGGCTTGTGAATACGTTAAAAGAGGGAAAACGTTTGCCATGTCCACCCAACTGTCCAGACGAGGTATTTATGGGCCACTTCACAGTAATAAAACTCACTTTTATAATGTTTTCACAGCTTGAGTTATCCAGCAATGGGGAAGAAGCGGGAGGGGTGGGGGGAGACCAGCAAAATGAAGTAGGAAACTCCTTTGTAACAGTTTCCTGAAGCTACATTTCAGATATCTGAGAAATCATCAGATGCTGGGGTAGATGTCAGCCGCGAGTTATATTCAAAGCAAGGGTTTCCTCCCAGTGTAGGCACCTCAGTGTTTATCCACTTGCCTGCCCCAAAGGAGCTTGTTTAGGTATAGCCTTATTGTGACAAATACATATAACTGTATTTTTGTATATAAGTTTATCCCACTCATTAATGGCATTTATAATATTCAGTTTTCTATACTCCAAAGCAGGTGTCCTCAAACTATGGCCCACAGGCCACATGCAGGTGTTTTTGCCTGTTTTTTTTTTTTTTTTTTTTTTTACTTCAAAATAAGATATGTGTAGTGTGCATAGGAATTTGTTCATAAACTATAGTCCGGCCCTCCAACATTCTGAGGGACAGTGAAATGGCCCCCTGTTTAAAATGTTTGCGGACCCCTGCTCTAAAGTAAATTGGGCCTTTAAGACTAAACTGTTTATCAAGCACATACTGAAATAGTATGAGAGAAAGAATGAGGCAACCAGAGTGGAAAGTTCAAGTCTAAACTGAGACTCAGCTTCACCCCGTAGCTGGTTTACAGTAGTGAACTGGATTTTCTTGAAGGTCATTGAACCCATGAGCTTCTCAAATGCTAAAATATTTATGGAACTATAGTATCATATCTTCTGTTTTAAATCATTCAGATACTTTTGTTTCCCAGTCTTGTTAAAGAACACTTATCTACATTTCCAAAATTATTTTCTTGCTATTCATGTTTCTATATTTTAAAAAAGTTTCCAAATCTAACATTTTTTACTGTTGTTATTTTTGTTTTTCTTTTTATAGGTTTATCAACTTATGAGAAAATGCTGGGAATTCCAACCATCCAATCGGACGACCTTTCAGAACCTTATTGAAGGATTTGAAGCACTTTTAAAATAAGTAGCATGAATAACATTTAAATTCCACAGTTTATCAAGTCCTCCTCCTCCAACAAATACCCAAGCCATTCAAAAAAACTTTAATGGAAAAAGTTGGTATTCTATCTAAAAAAAAAAAAAAAAATCAAACACTTGAGCATGTATGCACATATACGGCACACTGTGGTGCTTAATATGTGTAAGGACTTCCTCGTTAAATTTGGTACCAGTAACTTAGTGACAAATAATGACAACCAAAATATTTGAAAGCACTTAAGCACTCCTCCTTTGGGAAAGAATATACCACCATTTCATCTGCTAGCTTACCATCACAACTGCTTACTAGGATGAGATTTTTGAAAACAAGAAGAGTTGACCCAAGTAATGTCTCAACATGATTGCTTTTCCCAGTTGCCAGTTGGTCCGAAATGTTTTCCTGGTACATTGATCATAAAGATGGATTGACTTATACTCTAACCTGTCTTCAAATTTCCCTATCTATAAAGTGATAGGCCATACATTCTTAAAATATTAGATACCAGTTAGTAAACTGTTGTTTCTATACAAAAATGATTGTATTCTGTCACCAGTAGGACTTAAAGTTTGAGTTCTTTCTCCAGTGGCTTAGCTTCTGTTCCCTTGGGTGACCACTGGTACCCATTTTTGAGAAAACTGGTTACACACAAGGGGACAGCTATGGAATATCTGTGGAGTATCTTTGCTGCATGTTAATTCTCGAGAACTAAGCCTGTGCCAGTGCTTTCCTAAGCAGTGTACCTTCAGAACTGATTCCCAGAACCTCGATGCTATTACACATGCTTTTAAGAAACGTCAGTGTATATCCTTTTATAACTCTACCACTTTGGGGCAAGATATTCTAGCAGTGGTTTTGAATGCTGTATGCAATCAGTCAGAATATATACCACATATGTCGCACTGTTCTTAGAGTATTTCAGTACTTACCGCCCATCTGCAAGGGTTGATCACTATTTTGACCATCACCCTATGGTGCAAAACTTGAAAGGAAAGACCCAGCTGGAGGTACTTTGGAGTTCAGGATCTGCTAGACAGTTTTCAGTTTGCTTGGAGGTAGCTGGGTAATCAAAAATGTTTAACCTCTGATTCAATGTGAACCATAAAGATCTTTTTGACCAAGAGTCTGAAAAACTTTTTGTTAATGCTGTCTAGTACGTCCGATATTACTTTTCACTTGTTGAGCCCAAAAAAGAGTTCAGGATTGAGTCAATGGCAACAATAAACTTGCCATTTGAATTTGTACAATAGCCCTATATCACCAAGGTCTCTGTGTCAAACCTGTGGCCACTCTATATGCACTTTGTTTACTCTTTATACAAATAAATATACTAAAGACTTTACATGCATATGCCTTTTAATAGTAAGATTTCATTTTCAAAGCATTTCAAACAATTTGCTTACATAGAAAAATAACAGTATAGGTTTTTTGGGGAGGAGGAGATTGGAAATGGCCCTTATTACTAACACCACTTGATGTGCTCTTCTCTGTCCTGTCCAATGATCATGGGGCACAGGCCAGCATGGACAGCATATCCTCACATGCTGGAATCCAAACACCTTTGTTTTAGTTCTTTGAACCTCTTCCACTTTGCAGCTCTGGTGTAAAATTCACCCATCTTCCCTTTCTTCTGTTTGTACTATAGTGGAGGTGCATCTAAACACGGGGGAGGCTGAGTGCAACAGGAAAACGGAAAGGAGAAGTGCAGGGCATGGGGAAGCCATTAGTCATCTGCTGTATAACTGATGCCTAATTTTGATCAGCCATTTGTAGGTAGTATACTTCTTAGAAATTAAACTCTCTAGCTGTCCTTTTCCAACAGATGTGAGTATATGCAATAAATTAGACAAAATTCTTTACAAAGCATACAACATATATACCAATTCTAAACTTCATACTTAAAACAGGGTATCTATATCATAGTCAAAGAAAGTCCAAGTGACAAGATAATGATCTGATTTCTGAAAAGACCAGGGTCATTAAGACCCCACATTCCTTATCATCAGTCACAGGCTTATAACAAACTAACTTACAAATTTCTAGATGGCAAAAGGTTTCTCATGCATCTAATCCCTAGGTCTTCAAGAAATGGTGATGTCAAAAGTCATATGCAATAAAGACAAAAATTCTTTCAGAAGTAAATTGGGTTTAAATAGCTGATATTTTTCAGCCTAACACACTACCAAAGAATGTGAGACAAAGCAGAGAGTGAGGTATAGCTTAGTAGCTCAAAATGGTTGTAAATACTGTGTTATTTCATGAGACTCCTTCAGAAAGGGCAGCATTGACTGCTTTACTATATTGTGGAACTGGGACATGTGGTCATCAAAATAGGCCCCATTCTAGTCATTAGAGTATCACTAGGCTGCTATGAAAAGAGGCACAGAAACCGATGTTCCTTGCCATTACAAGTCTGTCTCAAAGATTAAGTCTTTCTGTAGGTGAAATAAAAGGAATAGGGAATTAGTGCTATTATATCAGGGGTCAGCAAACTTTCTCTACGAAGGACCAGACAGTAAATATTAATATTTTAGGCTTTGCAGGCCCTTGGGGTCTCTGTCAAAGCCACTCTTTTCTGCTATTGTAGCATAAGAGTGCCATCCATAGACAAGACCCACATGGATGAGCCTGGCTGTGTTCCAATACAATTTTGTTTATGGACACTGAAAGCTGAATTTTGTATAAATTTCATGTCATAACGTTTCCTTTTTCCTCCAACCATTTAAAAATGTAAATACTGTTTTTAGCTTGCAGGCAGCACAAAAATGGGTGGGGGACCAAATTTGGCCCCAGAGTGTAGTTTGCCAACCCCTGTATTATCACCAAAGGTATTTTTCTTAAAATACCTTGTGTTTTTCACAAAAGGTATAAATGGTATACAACATCTTAAAAGTAAAGCATGTGTAGTAACGTATACTTTGGACATCACTATCACTCTGTTGTTGCACTTAATATTGCATGGCTGGCGTGGGAGTAATAATTGAATTTGCAGGTAGAGCATCTTTTTAACATTACTATCACCACGTTTGGTACTTTGCACCCTTGTAGTTCTAGGAAAAGTCCTAAAAATCTATAAGGAAAGTAAATGGAAATGCACATTGGCTTACAAGAAACGCATTCTTCTAAGGCTCAGGAAACAAGACTGTTTCCCATTTATTGCTTCAAACTTTTATACATGGTGGTGTCAAAATTATTCCTGGTCCTAAAACAAGAAATATTGGAACATTGTTAGTTTCTCCAATGGATTGTAAGTTAACGCTAATAGGATGCATCTAATTCTAGTGGAAAATGTCTTCAATTGATGTCTCTTATTGCTATTTTTCATTTGGCAATTCTGCCTGCTGCACAACACAGTTCCTTCTGGGAAATTATAAACCCGTATTTAAAGGATATATGGCTAGTTTGAATATAGTTAAGGCAGCGATGAACAGCAGAGATACTGCAGAGAACCTTAGGAGGTGATAAGGAGAGAGCTCAACTTAGTACACTCGCTTCTTTTTTAAGTAGGTTTCCATGTAATATGCTCCTGTGCCCTGAGAATGCTGGTCCACAAATTCCACTGAACCACCCTCTGGGGCAGAGATGAGATATGATGAGCCTCGTTTTTCATTTCTTAAAGATGACACCTATGAGAAAATAAAATCGCAACTGATGTTAAAAGCTAAATTAAACTCGGTTTATTCTGGGAAGGTGAGCATACGATCCCTACCAGCCCAGTGCCACCATAAACACCTGCCGTCCTTCCTGCAGGAGGGTCCCACAGTCTTCACAAGCCCTGAGCCCAGCTTGGACAGCTGCCAGGAATTCATGCAGCTGCACTGCCCTGATTAGGAGCACAAGGTATGCACGCCTTACCCCCACCCACCCTCAGTGAGCTGAGCTGCTGCAGCACTATGCCATTGTGAGACCAGAGCCACCTCTGGAGAACACCCTTCTCTGAGAGCCAGTAGACATTGCACCTTTCCAACACTGGAGCTCCATCTTTGTCACACCAGGCCCACACAGGTGGCCGAATGCCACAACTCTATTGTGTGGAGCTTGGATCAGCTGTGCCTTGAGCCTGCACAGCAGGAAAACCAACCCCCGCTGCTACGCTTCCAGCCAGAGGAACAGTCTACCAGTCCCATCCAGGGCGAATCTGCCTTTGAGGGTTTGTCAAACTGCTGCGCACCTTCCCCCAAGTCGCAGAGGCCCCTGAGCCTCAAAACAATGGATATGCACTTCCCCATTCCCCCTCCCACCCCCTGCAGACTGGCTATGTGTCCATGCTCAGGACCTAAGAAATAGCCCCAGGTGCCCTCATCCACTGCAGACATGCCCCTGGCCTGCCCAGTGGTCTTGCTCCTCCATTGAGGTCCTGACAAAGTCTTGCAGGCCACTCCAGGTAAGCACACTCCCTGGCCAGCCAAGAGCCCACATCCTGGGCTTAAGAAACAGCCCTTTGGGCCACCCCTAGCAAACATGCCCTCAGGCCAACTGAGCAGCCATGCAGCTATGTCCTGGGCCTGAGAACCTTCCCTCCAGCAGACAATGCCCCCAGGTCAGCCATGCAATTGTGTGCCCATGCTCCCAAACAGAGTAACAGCTCTCTGTGGCCCCAACCCCAGACAGCCAGACCCTCAGTTGGCACCGACTGTGTGCATCCACACATCCCTGACCTGACAAACAGACTGGCAAAGCCACACCACCATCCCCACACTCTCAGCCTAGGCCACTAAAAAACTTGCAAATGCCACGAAGGTGGATTATAGCTCAAGAAACTACACAGAGACTCACTACTGCATCTACTAGAACCAAGGCCAATGTACCTCACCAAACTGACACCCAAGACCCATTCATACAAATAAGTCTCCCTACTCTATTCCATAAAACGAGTAATAGGAGACTTTTCCACCAGGTGCACAGAAATCAATGTACACATCTATGAAAAAGCAAGGAAACATGTCCCCTTCAAAGGAAAACTAATTCTCCAGTAACAGACCATAATCATAAGGAAACTGAAATATGACAGCATACAGATAAACAATTCAACAAAATGAGGAAAACAATTCATGATTTAAATGAGAAACAAGAGGATATCATAAAAAAGAACCAAACAAATACCGTGCTTCCCCGAAAATAAGACCTACCCATAAAATAAGCCCTAGCAGGATTTCTAAGCATTTGCTCAATATAAACCTCAAAAATAAGACCTAGTGATGGGTGTGGCTACACAGCGTATCTGCACAACCCATGAATTTTGTTGTGGGGTGGTAAAGACGACGAGCAGCCCTTCTCGTCTGCCCCATCGTGACAGCTACTATCCCTGAGGTGCCTGGAAAGCCCCACCAAGGTCAGCATCCCCTGTCAGGTCCCGACCATCCTGTGCGTGCTATAAGCTGAGGCTTTGAGGGGAAAATAACACATCACCTGAAAATAAGCCCTAGGGTGTCTCAGTGAGGAAAAATAAATATAAGACCCTCTCTTATTTTCAAGGAAACACGGTACTAGAGCTGAAGCATTCAATGAATGAAATTAAAAATACAATTGAGAGCCACCAATAAGCAAACAAGTATTTATATTATAGACATTCCAGAGGAAAAGGGAAAATGTCAGGAAAACATTTAATTAAATCATAGCAGAAAACTTCCCAAGTCTTGGGATGGAAATGGACATCAAGGTCCTGGGAGGTCAAAGAACCCCAAATAGATTCAACCCAAACAGGTACTCTCTAAGGCACATTATAGTAAAATTGTTAAAAGTGAAAGACAAATATCAATTCCAGGAGTTTCTTAAAAAAAAAAAAAAAAAAAAGTGAAAGACAAAGAATTTTAAAAGCAGCAAGAGAAAAGCACCAAGTCACATATAAGGGAGTCCTCATTAGATGTCGAGTGGATTTCTCAGCAAAATCTTGTAAGTCAGTAGAGAATGGGATGACATATTCAGAGTATTGAAAGAAAATAAAATGTCAGCCAAGAATATTACACCCAGAAAATGTGTCCTTTAGAAATTAAAGAGAAATAAAATCTTTCACAGACAAGCAAAAGCTAACGGAATTCATCACCACTAGGCCAGCCTTATAAGAAATACTCAAGAGTCAAAGTGTAAAGAACTACCATCACAAAAATATGTGAAACTATAATACTCACTGCTAGAGCTGTAGACAAAGGAGAAAGAGAAAGCAGTTAAATTTATCACTACAGAAAACCACCCAAGTGTAAAAATAAACAATAAGAGAGGAAATAAGGAACAAAATGACCAGAAAACAATCAATAAAATGATGGGAGTATGTCCTTACCTATTAATAATAACCGTGAATATAAATGGATTAGATTTCCCATTTAAGATACAGACTGACTGAATTGATAAAAAAAAACAAGACCCAACTGTAAGCTGTGTATAAGAACCTCATGACATCTGTTAAGATGCACAAAGACAAAGGAAGGAATAGACAAAGATACTCCATGCAAAAGTCAGTAGGAGTAGCTATATTTATATCAGACAAAACAAACATCAAATTAAAAGCTGTAAAAAGGGACAAAGAAGAACATTATATAATAATAAAAAGATGAATTCAGCAGGAGAATATGACAACTGTAAATATATATGCACCCAACACCAGAGCACCCAGATAAAGTAAGCAAACATTTTTAGACCTAAAGGTAGAGATAGACTCCAATACAATAACTGTTGGAGATTTCAACACTCCACTTTCAGCATTGGTCAGAGCATCTAGACAGAAAATCAAAAAGGAAACATTGATTTAAACTGCTTATTTATTAATTAAACTGCTTATTTATTAATTAAGATTTAATTAATATCAATTATTAAACCATTTCAAAAAGTTGAAGCAGAAGGAATTCTTCCTAACTTATTCTAGAAGGCCAGCATAACCCTGATACCAAAACCAGATAAGGACACAACAAAAACAGAAAACTACAGGCCAATATCCCTGATAAACATAACCACCCTCAACAAAATAGAGCACTGAATCCAACAACACATTAAAAAGATAACACACCATGATCAAGTGGGATTTATCCCAGCAATGCAAGGACGGTTTAGCATATGCATATCAATAAATATCATACATCTCACCAATAGAATGAAGGACAAAAAGCATATGATCATTTCAATAGATGTAGGAAAATTAGCTGTAAGAGTACCTCAACATAATGAAGGCCATATATGACAGACTCACAGCTAACATCTTACTGAATAAGGAAAAGCTTTCCTACACTCTCACCACTCTTATTCAACATAGTCTTAAAGTCCTTGCCAGAGCAATTAGCAAGAGAAAGAAAGAGTACCTAAATTGGAGAGGAGGAAGTCAAACTGTCCCTGTTTGTGGACATTATCATCTTATACAAGAAAAACCTAAAGATTCTACCAAAAAACTCTTACAACTAATAAATGAGTAAAGTTGCAGGATACAAAATTAATGTGTTAACACAAAATCACTAGTGTTTCTATACACAAACAACTATCTAGCTGAAAAATAAATCAAGATGGCTATTTACAATAGCTACAAAAATAAAATAAAATACCTAGGAGTAAATTTAACCAAGAGGTGAAAAACTTCTATAAGGGGAACTACAATACACTGATAAAGAAACTGAAGAGGCTACAAATAATAGAAAGACATCCCATGCTCATATACTGGAAGAATTAATGTTGTTAAAATGGCAAGACTACCCAAAGCAATCTACTGATTCAATGCAATCCCTATCAAAATATCAATGACATTCTTCACAAGAAATATAAAACAAATCTTAAAATTTGTATGGAACCACAAAAGACCCAAAATTGCCAAAGCAATCCTAAGCAAAAAAAAAAAAAAAAGCTAGAGGTATCATACTACCAAACCTCAAAATATACTACAAAGCTGTAGTAACCAAAATAGCATGTTACCAGAGTAAAAACAGACACATAGACCAATGAAACAGAATAGAGAACCCAGAAATTAATTTATGTATCTACAGCCAACTGATTCTTGACAAAGGTGCCAAGAACATACATTGGGGGAAATGACAGTCTCTTCAATAAGTGGTGCTGGGAAAACAGGATATGCATATGCAAAAGAATTAAACTAGACTCCCACCTCTCCCTCCATACAAAAAAAAAACAACTCAAAATGGCTCAAAGACCTAAATGTAAGATCCAAAACTACTAGAAGAAAACATAGGAAAAACACTTCAAGACACTGATCTGGGAAAAGATTTTATGAATAAGACCTCAAAAGCACAGGCAACCAAAGCAAAAATAAACAAATAAGATTATAAGAAACTAAAAAGCTTCTGCACAGCGAACAATCAACAGAGTGAAGAGACAACCTATAGCATGTGAGAAAATATTTGCAAACTGCTCATTTGATAGAGGATTAATATCCACAATAAACAAGGAATCCAAATGTTTATCTCAGCAGAAAAAACAAAGAATAGGCAAATGATCTGAACAGGCAGTTCTCAAAAGAGGACACACAAATGGCCAAAAAATATATGAAAAAATGCTCAACATCACTAATCATAAGGGAAATGCAAATCAAAACTACAAAGAAGCATCCATCTTTGCTCGCAGAAGCCATGTAGAAAATCTGTTGGATTCTCTCGTTCAAAGGATTTCCCAGTAGTGCTACACCATTCACAGGAAGGACCAACAGAGATCTAAGAGATCAGCAAAGAACTTCACCAAGCAGCACAGGAAAATATTAATGGGAAGAGAAGACAAAACTGATGTCATTATAGCTCATATGATACTGGGGGAAAGATAATTCTTCTGATACGTGCTGTCAAAGATAGCTAACTTTTATGTAAGTTCTGATGAATGGGGAATCACGATCAAGATTTTTAAAACAAAGCTCAGTGCTCTGGGAGAAATAATTTGTATCTAAGAACCAGCAGAAAAGAAAAAGCACAGAAGAGGGAAAGAGTACAAAGCAAGCAAGCATTTTTCCTTCCATTGTATATTTGCAGGATGTAGACACCCATGCCTTCACAGGCAGCCTACTGCAGGCACTGGGCTGCGTGCTGGGGTCTACCCAGATGAACACAACTTGAACTGTGCCCTCCAAGCGCTCTTACCTTAGGAGGGGAAGTAAGAGAAGCGCAAAACATAATTCTGAAGGGAGACTGTCGCTTTGCTTATGAGAAATAGAAGCAAAGGGCTAAAGCTTTTCCCGAGAAGGGAAAATAGGGGCTTGAAAGGTATGCATGCTGATTCCATGGGTGAGATGGCACCTGAGTTAGGATTTGGAGGTGAGGTCAGATATGGACATGAGGAGCCAAGGAAACGACCCCTCCAGGAGAAAGGAAGAGCCGGAGCAAAGGCAGACGGCAGGGAAGCAGGGCCTGCGACGGGCCATGGTGGCTGGCAGATGCAAGAGAGCAGTGGCAAGTGAGGCTGGAAAGGCGAGCTGGCCTCAGTCACGGAGGGGCTGGAATGCCACGTTTATAAACGGGATGACACCCTTGATCTTGGAATTTGGATGGATCCATAAGCAGCTCCATAAACAGTGTGGCAAGGGAGGAGACAGGCATTATTAGGAGGTCTCACCAGGAGGCTGTTGAACTTGTCCATGCTATTAGATAGATACATGCATGTAAGCAAACACACAGATTATATGTAATTTAGAATGTGGTTTAAAACTTTACATGGAACATACAGGTGAGACAGAACAAAGTGGTATACTTAGAAAATCTGAGAAAACAATTTCAATGAGAACTTATGCTTTGAAGACCAAACAAAAGGAAACTACAGTACTCTAGTTTTGCATGTCTAATATCTAGGTGGAAATCAAATCAGTAAAATAGCCACTTTAGTAGACTCAATCTTTAGCAAGGTCTTCGTTAGGGTGAGGTGATGCCACCCTATGAATAGTTTCTACCCAGTGATTCCATTCTGTCCCATGGAACTACAGTCCAAGTCTAATACTTCCTTATCTATTAAAAGCATAGCTTCAGGGGAGCCCCCTCGCCCCTCCTGCTGCTGAGCAATCCTACCATATCCCCTGGCCCCAGCCCCATCCCCTTCCTCCCCACTCTCCTAGGTGACTGGTTCAAACCTTCCCTCTCCTCAACCTCCAACACACATCCCTAATCTTCACTCTCAGCTGATGACTTGCTTTCTATTTCCCCAAGAAACAAAACAGAGAAATCTTGAGATACACAGAGACTGACCCCGGTCTCTCTTTTACCCTCACTTCCTTGATGATCTCATCCAAATTCATGCAATTTACAATTATAGCAATTTACAGGAATTTGATGGTTCTCAAGTGTTTCTCTGCCCATACCTCTCCCCTTAGCTCCAGAGAGATATAATGAACTAACACCAGCAAGGTAACAGCCCCACTTAGGCAGCTTAAGTTTATATCCCAAACTAAATCCCCAAAACCTGCTCCACTCAGTCTTACCCATCTCAGTCAATAACAATTTCATTTGTCTAGGCCCAAACCCCTATGGCCTTGTCTCCTCTCTTTCTCTCAGTATATCCTGTTGACTCTACCTTCCCAAAATGTCTCCAATCCAGCCACTTCTCACCACCTCCACTGCCTCCATCCTGGTCCACGCCAGCATCATTTTTACTTGGATCATACCACAGCTGCTTCCTAACTGGTCAGGCCACATTCTATCTTCATTGTTTAATACAACAGCCAGAGGGTTCCTATTAAACTATAAGTTGGGTCAGTTATCCCTCTATCCAAGACATTCCAGTGGCTTTCTATCTCAGAGTAAAAGCCAAAGTCCTTACAAGGGTCTCAAAGGTCCTAAACTGTACCCACTACTGTCCCACCCCACTGTGACTTCGCCCCTCTCTCCACTTTGCTCACTCCTCTTCTGCTCTACAGGTTGTTTGCTGTTCCTTAACATACGAGCACGTTTCTGCTTCTGTGCCTTTGCTCTTGCTGTTCCCTCTCCCTAGGATGCACTTTGCATAGATATATATGCATGTGGCACACACCCAAGAATCAACTTCACAATGAGCCTTCCTGGACCACATGTTTAAACGGCAAAGCCTTCCCAGACACTCTCCTGCCTCCACTTCGATTTATTTTCTCTGCAATCATTAACTATTCATTTTACTATTCTTTTGCTATTTCTCAACTACTTCCCAAACATAAGTTCCATTATTATAAGAATTTCTGTTTTGTTCACTGCCATATCCCTAATGCCTAAAGTAGTGCCTGTCATATAGCAGGCATTCAGTAAATATTGGGTGAGTGAATAAATGAATCCTCTCAAAAACATATTTTCAAAGCATGCATGGCCGGGCGCAGTGGCTCACGCCTGTAATCCTAGCACTCTGGGAGGCCGAGGCGGGCGGATTGCTCGAGGTCAGGAGTTTGAAACCAGCCTGAGCAAGAGTGAGACCCCTTCTCTACTATAAATAGAAAGAAATTAATTGGCCAACTAATATATAGAAAAAATCAGCCAGGCACGGTGGCGCATGCCTGTAGTCCCAGCTACTTGGGAGGCTGAAGCAGGAGGATCGCTTGAGCCCAGGAGATTGAGGTTGCTGTGAGCTTTGACGCCACGGCACTCACTCTAGCCTGGGCAACAAAGTGAGACTCTGTCTCCCAAAAAAAAAAAGCATGCACTCCTGGTTCCTTCAGCCAAGTCATGTCCCATGGTTTCTGACACCTCAACATTCAAGAACTGGATACTGTAATCTTACCAGTGCCTGGTAAAGCAGATTATCATGCTTTTTGCTTTGGGTACTCTCTCTCTTGCTAGAACTTAAAACTGACTGGCTCTGTTAACTGCCACCCAACAATCCAATCCTTAGCACACATCTAGTATGAAACCCATTCTGTATCTATGTAGTTGCTACTTTATTTTTACATTAAAAAAAATTATTAAAGCAAATCTTATCTTCATGTAAATGTAGACTTTCTTTTATCCCATTGATTTCCAAATGAATGCAGAAAGAGAATGTCATGATTTCATTTTTGACAGCCAAAGTTTAATGCTTACAGTGTTATCTTAAGTTCAATGTTTAAGCTCATGTAAATTGAACTGGGGGCTAGTTTTAAAAGCTCTTTTAAGAATATGGGAAAGAGGCGCAGGGAACGGAAAGCCAGAAGGGGAAAGACGAGTTTAGTTCGCCATGGGGCTGTTTGGAAAAACCCAGGAGAAGCCTCCCAAAGAGCTGGTCAATGAATGGTCATTGAAGATAAAAAAGGAAATGAGAGTTGTTGACAGGCAAATAAGAGATATCCAAAGAGAAGAAGAAAAAGTGAAACGATCTGTGAAAGATGCTGCCAAGAAGGGCCAGAAGGATGTGTGTGTAGTTCTGGCCAAGGAGATGATCAGGTCAAGGAAGGCGGTGAGCAAGCTCTATGCATCCAAAGCACACATGAACTCAGTCCTTATGGGTATGAAGAATCAGCTTGCGGTCCTGCGAGTGGCTGGTTCCCTGCAGAAGAGCACAGAAGTGATGAAGGCCATGCAAAGTCTTGTGAAGATCCCAGAAATTCAGGCCACCATGCGGGAGCTATCCAAAGAGATGATGAAGGCTGGGATCATAGAGGAGATGGTAGAGGACACTTTTGAAAGCATGGATGATCAGGAAGAAATGGAGGAAGAAGCAGAAATGGAAACTGACAAAATTCTGTTTGAAATTACAGCAGGGGCGTTGGGCAAGGCACCCAGTAAAGTGACTGACGCCCTTCCAGAAACTGAACCTGAAGGAGCGATGGCTGCCTCAGAGGATGAGGAGGAAGAAGAGGCTCTGGAGGCCATGCAGTCCCGGCTGGCCACACTCCGCAGCTAGGGCTTGCCCAGCCTGGCCTTCAGGCTCTCCTTGTGGCTCACTTGCTAGGTGTGCACACACTCCTCTGAAGAACCACCATCTTATGTATCTCTTGCACTGCACCTCTGTGGTGAGCCATTGCATTTTTGAGAAGGTTCTCTGCTAATATCTCTTCACTCTGCAGAGGTTTTGGGATCTCAAAGGAATTCTTCTTAGGAAGGTGGTGTAATTAAATGCATCATTTTCAGGAGCATAAAGACAAGTATCTTATTGGGGGGAGGGCACAGAAATTCATCTTCTCATGAAGCACTTCAATGTTGAGGACTTTGCATTTTGTCTGTACAACACTACATAAATGGATTTTAATAAATTTCTGCTTTAACACTTGGAAAAAAAAAAAGAATCTAGGAAAGGGGAATCTTGACTATCCCTCAGGAAGATTCTTTAGGGATATGTTAACATTGATACTGAATTCCATTAGGCTCATCTGCTACCCAGTCCAATTAAGGATATTTATCGTTATTGCCCTTCTGAAAAAAATGTAAGCAGTTAGCATGGAGCCCCCTAAATACAAAATCAAATTGGTTTTCAGGAAATTCTGCCTCTATTTAGGACTCCTTAGTCTCACCTTCAGCCCCACTTCCCCTAGGTCTAAGCGCTGTCTCTTCTGTGGAGTCAGGCGGACAGAGGATGGAAAATGAACAACTGCACTAGTTCTGCTGAGATCCGAATCAAATCCCTTACATCCCTTTCCTATTGTCTCAAGTCCAGCCTGAATTTTAGAATTCTAAAACAGAAACATGAATTAATTTTGCCTTTTCTGCATTAAATATTTCTAAAGTTTCATTTTAAAATAGAATTTTTCTTTCCCCATTGTTAAATGTTTAAAAACATGCTTCACTCTGTGACATTAATGATGTTTATTCCTTACATATACATAAATGTTTCCAATTTTCATATTCATTTTTGTCTCTTAACTACTCTCTTTCCTCATGAGTAATGAGTAATCGTTAACTTTGGATTTAACAATTCATCCCCCCAAAGGTATTGTACTGCACTAAATATAAAAAAGTGAAACTCAATCACCTCACTAGTTTCAGTGGCCACACCAAACTGTACAAATTATGTATCTTAGATATAAATATGTTTAATAACACTTTTACAAAATCAAAATGCAACATGAAAATTAAACTAACATGTCAGAGTAGCAACTCAAAGTTGTCTCAGATTTATTTATACTATATGCTAGTCTTTTTGTTGATTTTTTGAACATATAAGAGACCAATTTGGTTAAAATGAGGTCATTTAAAATAAATTTCAATAGCTTGCTTTCCAGCTGTAGCCAAAAACACTTTTTAAAAGTACTTTCCAAGTTAGTGTCTAGAGTTACTATATAGATAACCTGTGCTCCCCTGTTTGAAGTAGGCTTAGGTTTTAAATACTGGGGAGGCTGTGGCAAGAGGATCGCTTGAGCCCAGGAGCTATGACAACACCACTGCATTCTAACCTGGGCAACAGAACGAAACTTTATCTAAAAAAAAAAAAATTTTTTTTTTGTATGGTTACGATTTGTAATACGATTCTGATCTATCAGGTCCTCATAGCATTCATCACATAATGACTTCCTGGAGAGTCTGTCTGCATTACTGGACCACTAGATGGCAGCATTAGGCTCCATGAAGGAACCAAGCATCTTCCAAGATTTTTGTTGTTTCCTCTTTCTCATCACAGCATCTCATCACACATTCTGTGGCTGATTCCCTGGAACAGGCAGTCAGCTTTCTGGCAGGAAAGACCCTGCAACCAGGGTAACACAAGAGCGCAACATGCAAGTAGATGGTACTGTCGTGCAGCAGGCCAGGCAACTGCCAAGTATGCCAAGTGGCAAATGAAAAATCAAAATCACAATTTGAACAGTCATATCAAATAGCTAAAATGCTGCTTATGTTATTGAAACCAATGATTTTGTCAAACTGAAAAAGTACTTAAGATGAATTCTGACTCATTTTTACCTACTTTGGTTTTTTTGTGCTGTCCTACCTGTTACCTTGCAAAGCTTACTTATTAGTTTTAATGGTTACTTTTTATTTTTGTGTGTGTGTGTGGTTACTTTTTAGATTCTTAATGATTTTTCATGTAAACAATTATATTTCATGTAAACAATCATGCAAAGAGAAACATTTTTACTTTTATATCCAATTTCATACTTTTAAACCACCTTATTGCACTAAAATCTCCAGTAAAATGTTGAATATAAGTGGTAAAAGTATAATATTTATTCTTGCCTTGTTGAAACTTTTATAAATGGAGCAGGTAGCGGTTTCATTTAATGTAATTATCGTCATTCAATTTAGGTTTATCTCTTGGATAATTTGCTTTCATTACACCTAATTGTTTTCTCCTTTCCTTTTTTTTTGGCTTAATCAAATGTTTTTAGAATTTCATTGTAATTAAACTACTCACATTTTAGATATTCTTTTTATAGTTTTATAATGGTTGCTCTATGAATTACAATGTTTCATAATTTATCACAGTCTATTTAGAGTTACTGTTGTTCACTTCTTGTAAAATATAATACCTCGCAACCATCATTTGTTTACCCCATTCTGTCCTGTGTTCTACTGTTGTCAAATATATCTACATACATTATAAATGGCACAATATAATGTTGTAATTTTTGCTTTTAAATAAAGAGAAAATATATAATCTTTTAAAATTTACCAACATATTTACTTACCAGTTGTCTTAACACAGTGATTATTAATGGGGGGAAAGGACAAAGATGTGGCTGAATATCCTACAATGCATAGAAGAGCCCTCCTTAACCACTTCAGTACGAGCGTCGACTATAGTCGGCAGCCACAGATGAACCCGCACAGCGACTTTAGCCGACAGCTGTGATATGAAGGCACACAGCCAAGCGTCAACTTTAGCCGACAGCGGTGATATGACTTTTCTAATTTTTCATTTATTAAAATTGTGAGCATTTAAAAATAATGCAATGAAAACATATATGTATATGTTACCTATTCTGATTTATAAGTATAGCTGCCTATAAAGTAAAACAAGCTTTCAGTGCTTTAAAGCTTTCCTTATCACACAAGAGCAAAACGGATTTGTTGTCAATGCACAGCACAAATTATTGTGTGGACTGTGAGTGCCGGATGTGGGCAAGGTTTCAAGGCCAATGAGTGCCATACCGAAGTGGTTAAGAGAGAATTGCCCAGCCACCAATGTCAACAGTGCCAAGGATGAGAAGACTGTCTTAAGATAATGTGCACTGTTTTTATCTGGTTGCTTTCAAGAGTATCTCTTTGTAACTATAGTTTTCAGCATATTAACTGTTATATGCCTAGGTAAAATTTTTTTTATTTATCCTTATTTGCAAGACGGTATCCGAGTCTTTTAGATGTGTCAGTTTCTTGAAGCAAATGTGGAAAATTTTTGATTATTAGTTCCTCAAAATTTTCATGCCCCATTATCTTTCTTCTCTTCTCTTGGGACTCAACTTACATGTATTTTAGACTGCTTGGTATCTTCCTGAGATCCCTGGGAATCTGTTCATGGCTTTAAAAAATATGTATCTTCTCTCTCTGTTCTTCAGATGGAATTATTTATTTTTATTGAACTTCTTTTTCTGCTTTCTCCAATCTTCTGCTATGCCCATCCGGTGTATTTTTATTTCAGATATTATGGTTTTCTGTTCTGGAATTATTCAGTTTTTTTTTATACTTTCTATTTCTTGGCTGAGATTTCTTACCTGTTCATTATGATTTTATTTTCCTTTAAGCTCCTGAACATATTTATAATAACTGCTTTATAGTTGTTTACTAAGACCAATATATGTATCACCTTGGGGTCAGTTTCTACTAATTTACTTTTTCTCTCAATTGTGAGTTGCACTTCTTGCTTCTTCAACTATCTAGCAATTTTTGTTTGCTGGATATATTATCTTCCCCTGAAAAGTGTTGATTTTTGTTCCAGAAGGGTTATTTTGCTCCTTCAAACTCCTAACTATGTTTCCTCTGTGCTGGAGAGTAACTGAATCTCTTCTCAGTTCTTTCAGCCTTTCGGCTGTTGTTTTCTATCGGGTCCCCTAGAAATTCCCTCACACAAATGTAGTTCAGAAACCAGCCAAGTAGACTTTGAGGCTCCTTCCTATGAAACACTCTCTTCTCCAGTATTTCCCCCCTTACTTTACAGCCTTGCCGACAGTCCTGAACTCTGTCCTGTGACTCCTCAAGCCAGTAAGTAAGACCACAGCTTTCTGCCAAGACTAGGGGGTGATGTGAGGCAAAAAGCCACAGAAACACAAATCGCATACAGGGAAGTCTTCCTGTTTCAAGGGCTAATTCCCCTTCAGTTTCTGCCTGCTGCTGATCATTCTCCAGTGGTTCTAAATAGCTGTTTTTCTGTCATATTTAGTCCAGTTTTAATAATGGTTATCTATGGCCGGGCGCTGTGGCTCACGCCTGTAATCCTAGCTCTTGGGAGGCCGAGGCGGGCGGATTGCTCAAGGTCAGGAGTTCAAAACCAGCCTGAGCAAGAGCGAGACCCCGTCTCTACTATAAATAGAAAGAAATTAATTGGCCAACTGATATATATATAAAAAATTAGCCGGGCATGGTGGCGCATGCCTGTAGTCCCAGCTACCCGGGAGGCTGAGGCAGAAGGATCACTCAAGCCCAGGAGTTTGAGGTTGCTGTGAGCTAGGCTGACGCCACGGCACTCACTGTAGCCTGGGGAACAAAGCGAGACTCTGTCTCAAAAAAAAAAAAAAAAAAAAATAATGGTTATCTATAGGGAGATCGTACAACATAAGCAGCTTCACCAATACTGGATATGCCAATGTGGATTTTTAAATGTGATAGTTTTACTGGAAATAAAGATTATTTTATCTATTGATGCCTCGGCACATTCATTTCTCAATATGCATAGCAGCCTATACAGTTTCTCTGAGACATTACTTCCATGCCTGAAGAAACTTCTCCATGGTATAATGAAAATGGAGGCTTTGGAATCAAGAAATCATTTACTAACTGTAGGAACTTAAAGATTACTTTCCCCTTTATGCTTTCTCCACTTGTATTATTATTATTATTATTATTATTTTTTGAGACAGAGTCTCACTTTGTTGCCCAGGCTAGAGTGAGTGCCGTGGCGTCAGCCTAGCTCACAGCAACCTCAAACTCCTGGGCTTAAGTAATCCTGCTGCTTCAGCCTCCCAAGTAGCTGGGACTACAGGCATGCACCACCATGCCCGGCTAATTTTTTCCATACATATTAGTTGGCCAATTTCTTTCTTTCTATTTATAGTAGAGACAGGGTCTCACTCTTGCTCAGGGTGGGTCTCGCTCTTGCTCAGGCTGGTTTCGAACTCCTGACCTCGAGCAATCTGCCCGCCTCAGCCTCCCAGAATGCTAGGATTACAGACATGAGCCACGGCGCCCGGCCTCCACTTGTAATATTGAGGTGGTAATTTAAATCTCACAGGGTTGTTAGAAATAGTAAACACCTACATTGCAAAGCATATAGCAAGTGTTAAAAAGAAAACAAAAGCTGTCTTAGATCTCTTCCTCCACTCCAGCAGTGGAAATAGAAGGAATTCCTAACATATGATCACCTTTTTCTAGTTACTTTATTCCATTAGTAACATTTAATTAAGATTACTTTATAGGATGAAAGAACACGGGAGAGAGAGAGAAGAAATCTCACGTTATGAACAAGCATGAGGCAGAAACAAGGACTGTCAAAGGGGGCACTCCTCCACTGTATCTCTGGGCAAGCCCCAAGTGTAGAGGCAGGAGGACACTTGGCAATGCAAAAGGCATCACTATCACAGACTTTCTCCATGTGTCCATGAGTCTTCCTATGGATATATTAAATATACAATAAATCACAGTAATCTAAAAAGCAAAACTGCTAAGTGAGACTAATTTCAAAAGTGAAATAAAAGGTCAGTACAAAAATTACTTTTTAAAGCTTACATCATACATTTAAGTTTTAAGAATTTATTGTGCTTCTCCTGTTTCTAAAAGTAAATTTTGTTCCTTATAAACAAACAAAAAAATTGGAATTGTATAGGACTATATTTTGTAAATTTTATAAATTAACAATGGATTATGAAAAATTTGCCATGTTTTTACATTTTGTTTTATGTGATTTTTAATAATTGCATTTTATTGACTGGTGTAAATATGACATAAGTTGTTTACTCAGTCTTATTATGCATTGTGGGAAATTTAGGTTGTTTCTAATATTCACAACTATTAATGATTCATAAATAATTTTACACATCTCCAACAATTTCTTTGTCTTTTGTCAGCTGTAAAGGTAATCAGAATACAACTGATGTCCTTATCTAAGTCATTACTTAACAAAGATGGAATCTTATGAAACAACATAAGAGAATGCCTTTCAGGCTGCATCAATTTATGGTCACTGTTCTTTAAATATAGGTATGCTGTCACCTAATTACATCACTTTCCAACCATATTTTTCCATCTTGTCTCACGTACATAAGAGACTTTATTATATATTTCACTAATACCTGGCTGCACCATTTTAAAGAATTTGACCTGTGTTTCTAGTACCCTATCATAAAAGCATAATCAGGCATCAATTATTCTAAGTGAATTCACAGTGGTTTTCTAAGTTATTAGATACAGATGAGGCAAACAGAGTTGCTCCAAGGAAATCAAAATGGAGGCACTGCTCCAACAAACAGGATAGAGCTGAGGAGCTGACTGCTCTAAGAAAAAAAGAAAGAATCAGAACTGCTAATTATAAAACTCTCATGATTCCATAATCACAGAGTACTAACTGATATATACTCTCAGCTTAAGCCACTAAGTTCAAGAAGAAAGGGCCAAAGCAAAATGGACATATTTAAATAATGACACAGTACATCTTTTGAATATAATACTTTCAATGTTATTGATTGACTGGTTTAAAAGTTAGCACAGTAGTGCCTGTAAAGATCATCATCTTCCTACATCTATAAGCAGTAGTGAAGAACAGAGGCATTCCCTTGGGTTTCTTAGGTTTACACTGGTATAAACCAGAGGTTAGCAGAGTTTTGCTATAAAGAGCCAGGTAGTAAATATTTAATCTTGCAGGCCACATAGTCTCTATTGAAACCACTCAATTCTTTTATTTTAGCATGACAGCACCATAGATAATGTGTAAATGAATGGACATAGCTGTGTTACAATAACATTTTATTTACAGAAACAGGTGGTGGGCTGAATCTGCTCTGTAGGCTGCAGTTTGCTGACTACTAACTGTAAATATCTAATGCAAAATGATACTAAACAATCTCTTGAATACATTCCCAAATTTTAAATGGTGAGCAAGAAATATTGTATAGATCAGTGCAACTTTACTTTCCTATGATAATATTAAAGGAATCACAATTTCATATTCAGTGAACTCAATATATAGTCCAATCAGTTTTTCTACATATCATCAGAACCTGATAATCATTTACCTGTGCATAATCACTGAAAGGTGGAGAATAAGCAATGCACTTTTCCAATGTGTGTTGTGATTCATTTCCCTGAGAGATTGCATCCAGAATGTTGTTTGCAATTCCAGTCTTATGAAGAGTGGTTTTACTTGCAGAGGCTAAAGGCAAAATCAATGTTTGTTTTATGTAGGTTTTTTTATTATTAACAATGCAAAACTTATCAACTCACCATATTTGGAAATAAAAAAACAAATTTTAGTTTGCCAATATATATCTATATTTATTTTCCCCAGGGGAAAAAATATATACAGTATATGATAGTGTCTCATTCATTTGAAACAACTAAAAATAAACACTTGTCCTATGTGTAAATAATTTTGATGGAAAAATTTAAAGTAATATATGTCCAATCTTTAAAACAAGGCATACAAAATATAAATTGACCATTCTTGTGAATACAGTAGTTGTCACAATAAATTTTTAGACCAGATCAACATATAATAGTCATGTTAGAGGAACATTTAAATTTTTTTCTGGCTGTAAAAAAACCACAAATTAATGTTTGGGTTCAAGGAGACTTTATAAAATAGAGGATGTATATTAAAAATGAAATTCAGCCGGGCATGGTGGCTCACGCCTGTAATCCAAGCACTTTGGGAGATCAAGGTGGGAGGATCACTTAAGGCCAAAAGTTCTAGACCAGACTGGGCAACATAGTGAGACACTGTCTCTTTGAAAAATGAGCTGGGCGTGATGGTATGAGCCTGCAGTCCCAGTTACTTAGGAGGCAGAGGCAGGAGGATCACTCAAACCCAGGAGTTTGAGGTTGCAGTAAGCTATGATGATGCCACTGCACTCCAGCCTGCACAACAGAGACCTTGTCTCAAGGGGAAAAAAAGAAAAAGAAATTCATCTTTCATAGTTTTTCATTCAATCCTATTCTTCACATAGGTAATAATTAATAATTTTATTTTCTCAGATTTACTCTATGCATTTTCATACCCAAATATGTACATGTGAGGATATACAGCTTTAAATAATCATACATGGAATAATTATATGCATATGTTTGCCTTTTATACTTAAAAATATGCTTTAGATATCATTTCATGTTAGTACACATAGATATCCCTCAATGATAAAAATAAATTACAAAGTATTCCATTTTATGATGTACTATTCATTTATTTAACCAGTCTCCTATTGATAAACATTAAGGTATTTTCCAGTTTTTCACTATTGACAACCAATGTCTCAGTGAATATCCTGTGCCTAGAGCACATCATATCTGTGACTTTCTCTTCAAACTATATCTAAATAAATAGCTGGTTTACAGTAAGTGGAAGCCTGATGAGGTCCTCCAAAAAGTAAATGAGAATTCCATTTCTGCAAATATCAGTAGCTCATACATTTTGGGAGTATCCAAATACTCTGGATATTTAATACTTATTGGTTTAAGCCACTGTTTTAGATGATTCTGTATGCGTTGTAAAGAATTACAGCAGGCATCCTCAAACTACAGCCCGCGGGCCACAGGACACTTATCCAGCCGGCCGGGCCCCCGCTGCCTGTCCTGCTTAGCAGCCGACTCGTCCTGGGCCCACAGTGCGCATGTGTGGAATGTGCGCCGCACTCTCCAACGGCCCTCCAACGGTCTGAGGGACAGTGAACTGGCCCCCTGTTTAAAAAGTTTGAGGACCCCTGAATTACAATATTGCCAAATAATTCCTTTGTCCAATTATATTCAATCATGATTCCATAACAATTTGATAAATTATGTTCTCAATAAAAATATCATAAAAGATATTTTCCTTAAATAAAATAGTACACATTTTTAAAGTGTCTTAATTTCAATTATTCTTTCAATTTAAAGAATAATTCAGGCCTTAATTTTGTCAATAGTCATTATTTGCTTACATTAAGTTAAAAATTAAAGTAAAACTCATGGAAAATATTCAATAAAACTTCAAAATATGAATACTGGGGCCTTCACTTACATGATAAGCACACACTGGGCAACACGCTTGCCAAATTCAAGTATGGATTTTTACTGAGCCGAATTTCTTTTGGTGGTTCTCCCAAAAGTGAAGTCTGATTCTTAGAGGCAGCCTATTTACGAAAAACAGAGAGGTGGTGCTTAGTAAGAGATGTAAGAAAATCAAAATGCAGAAAGAACAGAGAAATATTTATTATTCAATAAATTTAGCCTAGTGTGATAAAATTTTGTGGAACCTAATCTTTGATAGTATTAACTTATGAAATACTTATGGTAGTTGCCTAAAATTATCACATTTCACCTGCTATTAATTTTTCAATTAGATTTTTTTTATTTTTTAAAAACTATTCTAGAACTTCAGAACTTTAGAACTGAAAGAGATTAAAGGCCATTTTGTACAACATTCTCACTTGAACCAGGAAACAGTTTGTCTTCACAAGAAGAAACAAATTCTGTATCTCATTTCCGGAAATACTGTTATCAACATTTTTATTAAGGTTTTTATTTTATATTTTATGGCCACAACCAACTAACAAAAACAAACCTTATTTATCTCTGGTACTAAATATCAAACAAAATAAATGAGTTTAATAGACTCCAACTCTACATTTAGATGATAATGCTAGAAATTCATATTTCTTGAAAATATATGATAAAATATGATGTCAGTATATTTTTACATAACTAGTTAGGTGTAAGGATTCTAGTACAATTGATCCTTGAACAATATGGGGGTTAGGGAGACTGACCCTCTTGCACAGTGGAAAATCCACATATAACTTTTTGCTACCCAAAAACTTTACTACTAATAGCCTACAGTTGACCAGAAGCCCTACTGATAACAGAGTTGATTAACACATACTTCATAAATTACATGTATTATATATTGTATTCTTACAATAAAGCTAGAGAAAATATTAAGAAAATCATAAGGAGAAAAGACATTTATAGTACTGTACTGTATTTATCAAAACTGTTAAGTTTATTTCATGTATTTATATTAAGATGAAGTGTCCATTTGAAATGGTGGGCCACCATAGATACAGACCTCAATCTACCATACATATCAAACAATTCAACTTTTTCTTAAAATGTCATGACTTTTCTCTGCTTCTTGAGAGTACTTCCAACATCACTAGTGGCACTTTGTATGAGTCCCATGGTATTATTCAAGGTACACAGTATCGCACTAAACACAATGAAAAATATGTAGGAACTGTAAGAAGTCACTTTTTCCTGCAATAAGCAATTTATTGAAGAAATGAACTACTCAGGCAGAGATGATTAGTGTCACATGGCATTTTGGCATTTTAAGCAGATACCTGCAACACTTCAGCCCACCACAATAGCAACAAGAGGTGTCTATGAAATTATGACAGTAGTAGTGTGTACTAGTTAATTTTACGTAGTTATGATTTAATACTGCATCTTTATGTTTACATTTCGAGTGTAAATGGTGCCATGCACCGTCTGTGATTGTGTGCATTTAAGTTTTGATAAATTTTAACCTTTCAAATAGAGTTGTGTATATTTTATGGCAGTAAATATACTAGTATCTACGTATGGTAAAATATACTAGTATCTACATGTATTTTATGCATTCATGATATACACCTTTTTCTGAATTTTTTGACATATCTAGTTTGAACACAAGTTTGAACCTGTGCAATTCAATTGTTTAAAGGTCAACTATATATATAGGAAAATTCTAAAACTTAAC
The DNA here is from genome assembly GCF_040939455.1 of Microcebus murinus. Classification (NCBI taxonomy): domain Eukaryota; kingdom Metazoa; phylum Chordata; class Mammalia; order Primates; family Cheirogaleidae; genus Microcebus; species Microcebus murinus. The sequence goes on along the minus strand of NC_134105.1, from coordinate 50,649,145 downwards.
AGCAACAAAAAAATATCTGAACCACCAGATTCAAAATGGGCAAGGATACTAATAGACATTCTTCTAAAGAAAATATACATATGGCCAACAAACACATGAAGAAAATGCTCAACATCATTAATCATTAGGGAAATGCAAATCAAACCCAAAATAAGATGCCACTTCACACCTGTTAGGATGGCTAGTATTACAGATGAAATATCTGTGTCCCCACAAAATGCATATGTTGAAATCCCAACCCTCAATGTGATAGTATTAACAGGTAAGGCCTTTGGGAGGTAATTAGGTTATAAAGGTGGAGCCCCCATGAATGGGATTAGTGCTCTTATAAGAAGAGATTCAAGAGAGCTTGCTTCTGCTCTCCACCATGTGTAGATGGAATGAAAAGATTCCCATCTGCAAACCTAGAATAGTACCCTCACTATACACTGGATCTGCTGACACCTTGATCTTAGCCTTCCCAGCCTCTAAAACTGTGAAATACATATGTTTTGTTGTTTAAGCCCCTCAATCTATGGTATTTTTGTTGTAGATAATTAAAATAGAAAACAAGTGTTGGCTATAATGTTATGAAACTGGAACCCTTGTGTATTGCCAGTAGGAATGTAAAATGGTGCAGCTGCTGTGGAAAATAGTATGGTGATTCCTCAAAAAATTAAACAGAATCACAATATGATCCAGCAATTCTCCAGAAGAATTGAAAGCAGGGACTCCAAAAGACATTTATATACCATTGTTCATAGCAGCATTATTCATAATAGCCACAAGGTGGAAATAACCCAAGTGTTCACGGATGGATGCATACAAAATGTGGCATATACAAACAATGGAATATTATCTGGCCTTAGAAAAGAAGGAAATTCTGATCCGTGCTACAACACAGATGAACCTTGAAAACATAATGCTAAGATGCTAAGTGAAATAAGTCAGATACAAAAGGACAAATATTCTATGACTCCACGTGTGTGAGATACTTAGAATAGTCATCTTCATTGAGACAAAGGTAGAAAACGGTGATCATCCGGGACTAGTGGGAGTGGGAAATGAAGAGTCATTATTTAATGGATATCGAGTTTCAGTATGAGATGAGAAGTTGTTCTGGTGATGGTTGCACAACCATGTGAGTGTAATTAATGCCACTCCCTTCTACACTTAAAAATAGTTAAAATGGCCGGGCACTGTGGCTCACGCCTGTAATCCTAGCTGTCTGGGAGGCCGAGGCGGGCGATTGCTCAAGGTCAGGAGTTCAAAACCAGCCTGAGCAAGAGCAAGACCCCGTCTCTACTATAAATAGAAAGAAACTAATTGGCCAACTAATATGTATGGAAAAAATTAGCCGGGCATGGTGGTGCATGCCTGTAGTCCCAGCTACTTGGGAGGCTGAGGCAGCAGGATTACTTAAGCCCAGGAGTTTGAGGTTGCTGTGAGCTAGGCTGACGCCACGGCACTCACTCTAGCCTGGGCAACAAAGCGAGACTCTGTCTCAAAAAAAAAAAAAAAAAAAATAGTTAAAATGGTAAATTCCATCTTGTATCTTTTACCACAATAAACAAAAACTATAGATCTCGTCCCTATCTACATGAACAAAATTATAAAATTCTCGGAGGCATTAGGGTCCAGCTCTCTCCAATTATTATTATTTTTTAAAGACCAGAGGTGATTCTGGAAACAAAAAGGCAGGCTCAAGAGTCATTGGTCAACACAGTATTAAAGATGCAGGTCTAAAAAATCTAAAGCAAATTTAAACCGATTACTCAGCAAAGTGTAAATCTTGCAGTTAGAAATCTTGCAGTGCACTGAGGTTACCTGGTCCAACACCTATCGTCAGAAAGGGAAGTCATTTCCATAACATCCTTTATCGATGGGGTCCAGTTGCTTTCAGTGATATGACATTCCATCTCTGTGAAATCAACTTTATTTGCTTGAAAGCATGAATTGTTCTTCCTTACATTAAGCCTACATCTGCTTCATTGTATGTTATATGTATTGAACTAATTCTGCTCACTGGAGAAACACAAAATACCATATGACTACTTTTGAATATTTTAAAAAATGTATATGCATTTGGGCTTCCCTTTCCAGGTTCCATATATCCATTTCCCTGGAATTCTCCTTCACAGGACTTGTTTTTCAGACCCTGCCCTTTTGGGCTGTCTTCTTGCAAACAGACTCATCTGCCATGACATGAATCACTTCAAATCATTTTTCTAAAGACTCTGGTGCTTTCAATGAATTAAAGACTGCAAAAAGATATGAAGTATTCATATACAAGTTTTAATTTCTCTCAATAACCCAAGCAATGGATACTGTAGATAAGTTTTAAAAATTCATTTTATAAAGAATTTCCTTAGCTTTCTCAATGTACAATTGTAGTGCATTCGAGCCATATCACTTGCTATGAGTAGGTAAACCAAAACCTTTTACAAAATCATCATCATTATTGTATTTCAACATTGAATACAACCAACTGCATGAAGTTTTTCCTCACAAGCTGCTTACTGCCCAAGTTTTATAATACTTACAAACCAAAGGGAATTTGGGGGTACAAATAAAATAAAAATTAGATGTACTTTATTTTACCTACCTAGTATAACATTTATAAATATCAATGGTATATGAACCAATAAAATGATTGGATAGGCCGGGCGCTGTGGCTCACGCCTGTAATCCTAACTCTTGGGAGGCCGAGGCGGGCGGATTGCTCAAGGTCAGGAGTTCAATACCAGCCTGAGCAAGAGCGAGACCCCGTCTCTACTATAAATAGAAAGAAATTAATTGGCCAACTGATATATATATAAAAAATTAGCCGGGCATGGTGGCACATGCCTGTAGTCCCAGCTACTCGGAGGCTGAGGCAGGAGGATCGCTTGAGCCCAGGAGTTTGAGGTTGCTGTGAGCAAGGCTGACGCCACGGCACTCACTCTAGCCTGGACAACAAAGTGAGACTCTGTCTCAAAAAAAAAAAAAAAAAATGACTGGATAAAAACTTCCAGAATTAAAACAAAGATTAGATTCTTTTGAATAGACCAGAGTTTAATAACTCATTTTGATATTTTTCAGATAAAATTGGTTCTGCCTTTAAATATTAAAATACTTAATTAACTACAGAATATAAATTTAAGATAGAAAAAGAGCATATTTTAAAGAATAACATTAATATTTATTCAGAAAGCCTTATGTCATCAAGTAACTGAGTAAGTACTAATGATACTCCTAAGCTTTTCCAAATTACAAAATCCTGAGCTTGGTTTATATCTGATTCTTAAAATATCAAACATTTTTTAAAACCATGCATAGCACAAGCTTTTCAGAAAAGCAAATATATGAATAAAGAATTCCTATTTAAATTATTTTATAATAGACACAAAATACTCATTTTATAAAAATTAAAATTATTTTACTTACAGACAAACTAACAAATAATTAAGATGGTCCCAAATGTCAGCAGGTATGACTTATCAAAAGATGAAATTTTTTGTTTGCTCATTTATAATAACAAGTTTTTTTTTAAAGAATGCAATGTTTTCTTCAATTTTGAGAAATTGAAGAAAAAGTACACTATGAACAAGTCATCATTTCATGGACATGGCAATTATCTAGTTTGTAATCCATATTTATGTACTTTAAGTACATTATTAATTTCCTTTTAAGCTTGAAAATACTTAAGATTGCTTTATGACTACTCCATATATCATACTACCTGTAAAGTAACTACAAATTAGAATACCTAGTATTAAGATAAAATAAAAAAGGAATATATATATGTATGCATATATGTGTATGTGCACATAAACAGTTTTCTTATCCTTGAACTTACCTCTGTGCCTTTTGGCTGGCTTTGCTGCTGCTTGTGGTGTCCTCCCAGCAAGCCTCCAGCAGTAAGATTTGGATAGGTCTGAAGATAAGGCTGTGACCCTGAGAAGTTTCCTTCTGCCATTCCCACTGTGGCTGGCTGTTTCTCTTGAGTATTACTGTGCCCTGGCCCAGCTTGTCCAGCAAGGTGCTGATTTGGGAAGAATGGTAACATGCCCATTCCAGCTGTTATAGTTGTTTGAGTTGGAATCAGATTAGATGCTGTAGTGAAGCACAAATGCAAAAACATTTTAGTTAGACAAAACTTATTCACAACAGTCCTTCTGATTTTGTTAAATTATGGAAAAAATGCGGAGAAATCAACTTTGTACCTATTAGAGAACAGTTAAATTCAAAAGGTAAGATTAGAGGTTGTAAATTGGGAATTTCCTTTATGAAAAAACAAAAACCTACAATATTAATGATGATCTTATTTTTAACAACTTTCAGGATAACAATAACATTAAATTTTTTAATTCTAAGTTTTAATTATATATTTTTAAAGATAAAATTGAGAGCAAAGTTTATGTTCTTTTTGGCATTTAAGTTATATCAGTGCTTTTTTTTATGCCCAGTCACTGCAATTTGCCTGCTTCCATATTTGAAGGGAATAATTAAATAAGTCTTTCAGGAGTTCAAAACCAGCCTGAGCGAGACCCTGTCTCTACTAAAAATAGAAAGAAATTAATTGACCAACTAAAAATATATATACAAAAAATTAGCCGGGCATGGTGGCACATGCCTGTAGTCCCAGCTACTCGGGAGGCTGAGGCAGAAGGATCGCTTGAGCCTAGGAGATAGAGGTTGCTGTGAGCTAGGCTGACACCATGGCACTCACTCTAGCCTGGGCAACAAAGTGAGACTCTGTCTCAAAAATAAATAAATAAATAAATAAATAAATAAATAAATAAATAAATAAATAAGTCTTAAGTTTAAAATGTTCTTTGACACTTAGAAATTAATAAAGTTTGATTGAAACCAACAATAAATTTGGCTAGCCAGCTTGCATCAGTTCATGAGAGCCGATTGTGCATATCTCTTCCCAATTCTCAATTTCATTGTCTTCATATTGGTAACCTGAAATCAGCCATCGTTGAAGTATTCACACATATGGATGCATAAATGCTACAAATCAAGGCTTTTTTTTTTTTTTTTAACCTCAAGAGCTGGCTGGTAAACACCAGCGTACCACTGGTTTTTTTTAAAAAAATTCAGTATTTGTGAATAGATAAGCACTCAATTTAATACACAAAAGTATTAGGTTTTTATTTATAGGAAATAATAACTTCTGAAAGAAAGAAATGTTTTAATAGGAAAATTCTAAACCATTCCATTTTCTAAAAATCTATAGGTCAAAATTAAATGAAAAGAGCTAATTTTGATAAATCAAATTTACATTTTACAAATGCATTAAACAAATTTAATTGCTTTTGGTGATAATCATTTAGAGATGGATACTTTGGTTCTCCTATCTTTTTTAGCAATATAATTATTTGGACACTTTGAATTTTCAGTGTTCTTAAAGCAGCACATATTAAAGCAAATGGCTTATTATTTAATCCAACAAAAATAATACATATTTACACAAGCTTTTAGTCATAGAAAATTTAATTTTCTGGAAGAACAGATCCTATCATACTACAAAAATTTGTTCACTGGTTTAACTTTTACCCAGTCAATTTCAACAGTCAGAACTGAGTTTGATATTTGACTAGTTGGCTTTATGGATAAGAGGTTCAGTAAGCTACCCATATTTAACTGACTTTTTTTTATTACAGGTGGTCATTCTATTTTCACTCAGCATGATTACTTTAAGCAAATTTCAGTTAAATTTCAAACTGAAAGTGCCTTTCAAAATCACATTTAAATAAGAAATCTTAGTAAAATAGCATGCTCCTGTTTTGCTGGAAAAAAATTGTTTTGTCATACTTTTTGAAAGTATATATATTATTTTCTTCCACTCTTAATTTGGAGATCATATTTTAAAGATAATATAAATAAATAAACTTTAAATTTATAAATACTAGATGTTTCTTTTCTAAAAGCTAAGAGTTTCTTGCACAGGCAACAATTAAATGGACACATAGGTAATGTGCTGTCCGCCCAGCGGGCAGCATGTCAGTCTTCAACGGATCTATGTCTCTACCTTGTACTGCTGTGAACCTGCATACGATATCAAAGCATATCCAACAGGGAAAGTCTTAACTTGGCATGGAAGCAAGTCCATCAATAACTTATCAATATTAAAAACAGAAAAGGGGTCTTCAAATTTTAAATGACTAAACAGAACTCAAATTTGACCTTCCTGTAAATAAAAGAAGAATATGGGTAAACCATCTGTAAATCTCAAACTTGACTGTTTACTGACTTCTCAGTAAATACACATCATTTACTTTTATGTGCTTCTCCGTGATGTCCCAATTCCTTTTTCAGTGGAAGCACTGACCCTATTCCAAGTGCGGTTTGAAGTACCACAGCTGGGGGTTCTCCAAGTAAGCCAGGTTTCTACAAAAGAAGAAAAAAAGGTAAGACCTTTGCCCATGGCGGTAAGATGGAACCTAAAAAGGACGACACATATACAAATTCATAAACGATTTTATCAACAGCTTGATTCCAGAAAAGGAATAAACTGACTTCAAAAGAAAAAATAATACCATACTTACATTGTTAGTATGAACATTCTCAAACTTCATTAATTGTTGCTGTGCCAGTGGTACACGAGAAAGATTCTGAAGGAATAAATTAGAAGTATTACCCATGAGTGAGCTCTGTGAAAATGATAAAACATTAAGTTAGTTTAATTTTGAAAAGCTGTTTTTGTATAACCCGATTCATTTTAAAGTGCAATTCTCCAGATGATCTGAGTAAAAGCAATAGCTTCTTACTACATAATATTTCACTTTCAAATTTCAGGCAAAGCTAATTAATTCTTGCAATAATACGCAGGAGATGACCATGTGGTCATGAGACTAATTCTACATTCTTTCCTTCTTTCATACTTTCTCTCATCCCTTTTTTGGCTTTAACGACAGTGATGTTCTATTCATTCATTCATTCATTTATTCATTCAACAAAGATTTACTGAGCACTTTCTATGTATCATGCACTATGCTACACAGTGAAAAATGCAATAATATGATCTGCCCTCATGAACCTTATAGTGCCCTGTGGAAGGGAGCCATTAATTAAGTGTAATCTAAAAACATATAATTATAAATAGTAATAGAAGGTTTCCTTGAGGAACTAACTCTTGCACTGAGATCTGAAGGCTGTGCAAAAATAACCAGGTGAAGTCTGGGGAACTGGGTGGTGTTGGGGTGGGGAGTATTCCAGGCAGAAGGACAGCAGGAGCAAAGACAAGAAGGAGAAAACAAGGTCCTTAGGAGGACCAAAAGCAGGCCCTTGTTAGCGTGACAGTGATGTGCAATGAGCTGAGTGGCAGGAGGGGCCAGCTTGCACAGGCCTTGAAGGCAAAATTAAGTATTTTGGTCTTTATCTTAAAACAAAGGGAATATTATCACTACTCTGAATTCCCTCTTTCATATCATTCTTCACACCTTATGGTAATTAGCTGTTTAATGTTTGTTTTCTCTTCTGCTTGGAATTCTGTAACAGCAGAGACTATGAGAATGTTTTATTCAATGTCACAGCCTCAATGATTAGCAGTGTCTAGTACATACACGTCAGATTCTCAATAAAACGTGTTGAACAAATGAATGAATAAAGACCCTAGAATGTACCACCAAGTTCTACGTTAGATTCTAAGGATGAAAAATAAAAGATGGGCTTTTCCCTTAAAAAGCTGAGTTTAGGACTAGACATTCATTCAACTTACAATAAACTTCTATTATATATTAGGCTTGGCTTGTAATTAGGACTCTGTATTATTAAATAGTACCTGAAATTAATGAGTAATGTTTACCTCCAAGATTATGGACATTTATATATACAAACACATATACTTATCTGAAAAAGGTAAAAAAATATGCTTTATTCTCATATATATGAATTATTTTTATAACATAACTAAATTTTAAGAATTAAAAGTTATTGATTTTTTTCTATAAATACATTTTTAAGATCACAGAAGAAGCCTTATTTTGAGTAACCAATTTGTTATCTAGAAAAAAAATACACCACAAAAAATACTGTTTCCCTTAAAGCTCTACAAATATAAATCAATAAATATTAATATATAGAACTAGGTGGCTTTGATTAGCTGAATAGATCTGATGGACTCATCAAGTATGAAGTTAGTAGCCACTTGTTACCAAGGCTTTGGTAACAAGTAATTGTTACAAAGTAAAATACTCATTTAGCTTATTGAGAACCTTAGGTGTCAAAAATAAGCAACATATTCACTCCAGACATTTGATGCTTTAGTGCTCAATGTACCTGATGTGCTTTATTGAAATGTAGAAATGCAGGGGAGATGGATGGATTCATCAGATGCGGCAAGCTGTGAGGGGTTCCGAGAACTGCTTTGAGAAAATAAAAGTAAAAACTTTATAAGATATATGGAATTACAAGTAAATAAAACAAGCTTTCTTTACACTTTTAACATTCATTAGAAGTTGAATGATATACTAACCTTGTCATTAGTCAAAACCAACAGGCTCTTTTTCTTGTGATTCAATTCTAAAAATTGTTTTAAAATTCCAAAACCTTATGCCACAATTGCAAAATGCCAGACCTAATATTCTCTAGCATTTAGTGAAACAAAACATATGCATCTTTTAGTATGTATAGTACTAACTGAATCTACGTTATTTGCCTAGTGGTTTTTTAAGTATTTCAGGGATTTTGGCAGAGGGTGGGGATAGAAGACAAGAAACAATTCTTGTCCCTGAAAAGCTTAAGTAAAATCTAAGATAATATATGCATGCAAAAATATTTACAAAATAAAAACTAAACTGTACACAGAGGTAACAGGAATAAATGGTAACCATACTCTTAAATCAAGACTAACAGTCCAAATACCAGAGTACATTTCAAAAGAGATGTTTTCAGAATAGATAATATATAGAACAAAAAGAACCATGAGATTAAAAATATGTGAACAAATTCCATCTAATTATTGTAAATAGCTAGAAATAGTCATAATATAAAAAATTATGTATATATAATATACAAAGTATTTAGTGTCCAGAAAAGGTCCTGCTAATAGTTTTTTATAATATACATGTAGCAAAATAGAAAACACTGAACTATAAAAAGTGAAATAAATAAATAAATGAAATCCTTTTTGCAACCAAATTTTTTAGTATCTATCTAAGTCTACACTGGGACTTCCTTAGAGAGCAAGAATGATACAACAGCTTGGTTTCAGATATAGAATTTATCAGTTAATCAACCCACAGGAAACTGTGTAATTCAACAGATTTCAATATTCTCTTTAGCAAAGGAGGAAGTACGCAGACTGTGTGGGAATGGAGGTAATGCATAAATTTAGGAGAGTTATGATAATGTGAAGATATATGGAAGGGGAACTTCGACATGGAAAAAAGGCATTTCTGGGTAGAAAATTGGCACAGAGCAGGAACTCCCTTGCAAGCAATATGTTAGGGAGTTAACCATAGGAAATTAGAGAAAATATTACTTGACCTATAAAACATAACTTGAGTGCAGCCTCTTTAATATGGTACTCAGAAAACTGGATATCCATATGCAGAAGAATGAAACCAAACTCCTATCTCTCACCATGTACAAAAATCATCCCAAAGTGATGAAGGACTTAAATGTAAGACCAAAACCATAAAACTTCTAGAAGAAAACATAGTAGAAATGCTTCAGGACATTTGTTTCGGTGAAGATTTTATGGGTCAGACTTCAAAAGCATAGGTAACAAAAGCAAAAATAGGCAAACAGGAGTATATCAAACTAAAAAGCTTCTGCACAGCAAAGGAAATAGTCAACAGAGTGATGAGACAACCTCTAAAATGAGAAAATATATTTGCAAAGTATTTATCCAACAAGAGATTAATATCCAGAATATACATGGAATTCAAACAACTCAACAGCAAAAAACACAAATAATCCAATTTAAAAATGGACAAAGGGTCTGAATAGACATTTCTCAAAAGAAACATGGACATGGCCAACAAGTATATGAAAAAATTGGTCAGCATCACTAATCATCAAGAAAATGCAAATCAAAACCACAATGAGGTATCATCTCACCCCAGTCAGAAGAGCTATTATTAAAAAGACAAAAAATAACAAATTTGGAGAAGATATAGAAAAAAAGGGACCTCTCATACATTGTTGGTGTGAATGTAAATTAGTACAGACATTATAGAAAATAGTATGGAGGTTCCTTAAAATATTAAAAATAGTGCTACCATATGCTCCATCAATCCCACTATTGGATATATATCCAAAGGAAAGGAAATCCACAATTGAAGAGATATCTGTGTCATCCTGTTTTTGTAGCACCATTCATAATAACTAAGATATGGAATCAACCTAAGTGTCCATCAAGAGATGAATGGATAAAGAAAATGTGGTGTATACACATGATGGAAAACTATTCAGCCATAAAAAAGAAGGAAATTCTGTCATTTGCAGCAACACAGATCAGCCTAGAGGACATTAAATTAAGCGAAGTCAGTCAGGCACAGAAATATAAATACTGCATGTTCTCACTCACACACAGGAGCTAAAACAGTTGAGTTCACAGAGGTAGAGAGTAGAAGTGGGGTTATTATAGGCGGGGTAGGGAAGCAGAGAGGAGAGGATTTAGAGAAGTTGGTTAACTAATACAAAATTACAGCGAGATCGGAGGATTGAGTTCTAGCATTCTATAGCACTGTAGGGTCAACTATAGTTAACAATAATCTAGTGCGTATTTTCAAATAGCTAAGGATCATTTATCACAAAAAAATGACAAATGTTTGAGGTGATAGATATGCTAATTACCGATTCAATCATTACACATTGTATACATGTAACAAAATCACTCTGTACCCACAAATATGTAAAATTATTACATGCCAATTAAAATTTATTTTTTAATTTTAAAAAATAACTTAGGTAGAAGAGTTAATACTTTTTAAATTCTGGAGTTGAAGTTCAAAGAATGGGGGTTTTTAAGACACATCACCTCCTTAACAAATTAACAACCACCTGGGACAAAACATCTAAACTGCAAAGCCCTAGATATGTCATCTATGAAAGCTAACTGAAAATATCCTTCCTGGAAAAATTATTATGGGAACTACAAATAACAGACACCAGAGCACTTTTAAAACTATATTAATCTAAAGTCATAAATTATTAATGGAGCAGCCAGTGGTAATACTGCAAATATGAGAAAAGGATTTTCTAAGATAAACTAAAATATAAACCCACTTGGCAATTTAAAAGATATTTTATTAGATATACACATTTATTGATATTTAGATATAGATGTGCTAATATTAATATTTTAAAACTGCTGGCTAAATTAATATTAAAAAGTTCCCAAGCAAAAAATTATTACCAGGGATAACAATTGTGATTTTGTTACCATAAGGGAGCCAACTCACCAAGAGGATACAACAATCTTAAATGTTTGTGCACTAAATAACAAGGCTTCAAAATATATAAAGCAAAAATCTATAGAATTAAATGAAAAGTAGACAAGTCCATAATTATGACTAGAAATTTCAATAACCCCTCCTCTCTTTTTCAGATAGTCATTGTATTTTGTTGTACAACAGTGAAATATATTTTTCTTCACAGCTATTACTAAACACAATTATATCCCAGTTTATAACAACAAAAACAAAACAAACAAACAAACCCCACCAGAATAAAAACAATCTGAAAATGTACACAGCCTCATATCTACCCACCCTTAACCTTAGCTCTTGGCTTGGACTACCATTGTCCCAATCCCTCCCCCTCAGTGACTGACAGAATAAGTTGACAGAAAATTAGTAAGGATATAAAAGACCTGAACAATAACGATAATAGGCAGGAAATCCTACTGCATTCTGTGCTGATCAGAACCAATCTACAGGATACATTTGTGTCTGCACACACTATATTTTAGGACAACCCAGAAAACCTACACTATATCCACAAGAGAACAACTTGTGGGGAATTTAACGTACATCTCTTTTGACATGTCATGGAAAATCAAATATAGGACTATAGTTTCTAAAGAGACATAAGAGGTATAAAAGAGAGTTGTAGAAAAACATACAATTCATATTATTTTTACTTTCATCTTTTAAAAGGACAATACTAAGGTTATTTTATAACCTTAGTATTTTATAACCTTAGTATTTATAACCTTATATTTTATATGGAATGACAAAGGTTCATTTACTTAATGCTATATAATTGATACATACATGGTATATACTGGGGCTCTGTTCAAATTTTTTTACTGATAAGGTTGCATAGTCAAAAAAAAAAAAAAGGGAGAACTGGTCTAGGGAATAGAATATCGGGAAAACAAAATATGACTGAGGCTTCCTGGTACTTGTCTTCAAATATTAGAAGGCTTTTCTTATAAAAGAAGGAATAGATTTATTCTGTATTTTTCAGAGGCAGAACTTGAACAAGTGGCTAAAAACTACAAGGATTAACACCTAATATAAGAACTTTCTAGTAATTAACATTGTCAAACCGGGGAATAGGTTGCCTTGGGAAATAATAAGTTTTTACTCCTTCGTGCGGTCAAGGCAAAAAACGGATAAATTTGTACTATTAAAGCTGCAAAAGAGATGTGTGATTGCATAACAGGCCAAGTCAGAAAACCTCCAAAACTGCTTCTTATGTGTAAATGTTGATAATTGATGATTATATGAAGTACTTCATATGAATATTGCTGTATAATAAATAATTTTACTAGCCTTTGTCCCTGGGCTCCTAGGAGGGAGTCTCTAAATGCTTGGAATTTCCAGAGTTATAGGAGGGTCTCTGTTATGCTTATGAGGTGATTCATGATGGGCCTACACATAGCTTCAGGATGGGGGCTAACCCTGCCAAAAGACCAACCATATGATTAGAGTGTTGGGGCTTTGCACCATGTGCCACCAGCCCGACCTCCTAACTTCCAGGGAGTGGAAGGGGACTGGAAACTGAGTCCAATACCAGGGCCAATAAATCACACTCACATATAGTGAAACCCCAGTAAAAACTCTGGACTCTAAGTTCAGTAGAGATTCCTGGTTGGAAAACACACTAATGTGCTGGGTGGGTGACGGGTCCTGCTTTGATGGGGAGAAGGCACAGAATCTCTGCATTCAAGACCCTCCAAGACCTTGCCCTAAGTGTCTCTTCACTTGGCTGTGCATGAGTTATATCCTTTATTATATAAAACTACACTCGTAAGTATAGTGCTTTCCTGAGTTCTGTAAGTCATTCTAGTGAATTATTTAATGTGAGGGAGTTGTGGGAACTCCCAGATTTGTAGCCAGTTGGTCAGAAATGCTAGTGGCCTAGAGATCTCCTGAACTTGTGACTGGGGTCTAACGTGGGGCCAGTCTTTTGGAGGCCTGCGCTCTTGTGGGGTCTGTGCTAGCTCTAGGTAGTCAGTGCGAGAATTAAACTGCAGTACACTAAGAAAAATATTTCAGTACACAAACTAGTGTTAGACCAGTTGGGACTGAACCAGAATGATTGTATTTGATACATTTGCTCTAAACATATTCACTCTAAACTTTAGGTATTTAGTTGAATACCGTAGACCCCCTTATCAGTGGGGGATATGTTCCAAGACCCCCAGTGGATGCCTGAAACTGTAGATAGTACTGAATCTTATATATACTATGTATGAATGTCTTCTTCTTTCTTCACAATTTTATGGATAGAAAATTCATTCTTATTGTAGATCTTAGCAACTATAGCATACAATTTTTTTCTCTCCTTATTAAATAAGAACTTTTATCTTTTCACTAAAGGAAGCACTTTATAGCATCTCTTTAGCATATCCAGATGGCCTGCATCATTCCTCTTATGCTTTGGGGCCATTATTTTTAAAAAGTAAAGGTTATTGAACACAAGCACTGTGATACCACAATAGTTGATCTGATAAAGGGACTAATGGGTAAGTAACATATACAGAGTAGATAATCTGGACAAAGGGATAATTCACAGCCCAAGGGGAACAGAGTGGGACAGCATGAGATCACATCTTGCTACTCAGAACGGTATGCAATTTAAAATTTATGAACTGTTTATTTCTGTAATTTTCCATTTAATACTTTCAGACCATAGCTAACAGAAACTGTGGAAAGCAAAACCGTGGATAAGGCGGGACTACTGTATAGGTATTCACTTCCTCCTAATGCTAAAACAGACACTTTTGTGCATATAAAGTTGCACATTTCAGAAGGTAACCTCTTACTGGGGAAAGAATACTAAATAGGTAGATATTTAATATATACTATAAAGATTTGCATAATACTTAGAAAATAATAATACTTTCGTTATTTGTTACAGGGTGAAACAATTCTACAACTGAAAAAAGGGAAGACCAGGCCGGGCGCTGTGGCTCACGCCTGTAATCCTAGCTCTTGGGAGGCCGAGGCGGGCGGATTGCTCAAGGTCAGGAGTTCGAAACCAGCCTGAGCAAGAGCGAGACCCCGTCTCTACTATAAAATAGAAAGAAATTAATTGGCCAACTGATATATATATAAAAAATTAGCCGGGCATGGTGGCACATGCCTGTAGTCCCAGCTACCCGGGAGGCTGAGGCAGAAGGATCACTCGAGCCCAGGAGTTTGAGGTTGCTGTGAGCTAGGCTGACGCCACGGCACTCACTCTAGCCTGGGCAACAAAGCGAGACTCTGTCTCAAAAAAAAAAAAAAAAAAAAAAAAAAAAAGGGAAGACCAAAGGAGAAACAACATTTAGCACTTTTTGACAAAATAATTCTGCTAAAAATATAGGCCACAACAATGTAGTGTGTTAATTATTACCTGGTCTATAAATTCATGTAAACTAAGAGCTTAACTGAAGGTTTAATATTTAACATTTATTAATAGTAAAAAGCAAAACAACAAAAAGAAACACATACACAGGTTGTACTTACAAAAACAGTCAAAATACATTAACACCTCAGATTATTGATTAAAACTCATTAGCAGGTCCTAGAAAAATTAAATATTTTTAGACTAATTTAAATGTGTTTTTCCACAAGTAAATGTATTTTTTCACATTTCACATGTAAGGCAGCACAATTAAGTTCATGCCAACATTCTATATTTAATTAGTTAACGTGGTGCTTACCTGGTTTAACAGCTCGCCCACATAGCTGGGGCTGTAGAAGAACTTGCAACATGGCAGGGTTGTTTAAACTTTTCATAATTTGTACTGGATTTGGCTCTGGAAGTAAGCCCTTTTGATTATTGTGCATCTTCAAAGAACACAGAAATAAGAAACATCAGCACAAGCATAAGTGCAAAAGATGTCATGTTAAAGGCTTTCTTCCAGAAATTCTCATTTATCTGATAAGATTTATTTTATGATAAAAGCAATTTGATTTATATTATTTATTTTTATATAGTTTCTACCACAGTTCTTCATTATAATGTTAGATGTTCCACCATATACATGACATGAAATCCTCATAGAATATCTTGATTAAATACCAATTGGCTTCAAGAGGACTGACAATTTAGTATAATAAATCTCTTCATAAAATTCAAATAGAAAGATGACAAGGGAATCTGAAGTTATTAGCAGAGAGATAACTTGTTGACATAAGATGAATACACTGATACTATAGAACAGCGTTATTATAATGTTCATCTAAAGTTTAATAATGTGGGTTGCCTTATAATTCAAAGTTTTCTTGTAATAAAGGTCTTTATTTCATTAATGTCATCCTCTATTATGAGACTAGAATAAACTAGCCTTACATATATGTAATTGTAGCTTCCTAAAAATATGAAATTGTTTTCAGCTTTAATAAACAGCCTAATGACATAAAAGGAAAACTATAAACTTCTAGCCACGAGAAAATGGAGAACTGACAAAGACAACAGGATTCTTCTCCCCATCTAGATACTGAGGAAAGAATCATGGATCTGAGAAACTAACATAAAAGCTGTGAAAACCCCAGGGGAGATAGAAGGTATGAAGGTAAATAGCAGCAGAGAGCATGAGAGCGCCTGGATCCACAGACAACATGATTCTGGAAGGGCTTTGGGGTTCCCTAGCTACTTTGTTCCCTCCACCCTGCCTTCGTGGGAGCGTGGCTTTCCTAACCCGCACAGCAAGGCAAGCAAACAGCAGCATCAGCCCAGTGACAACCACAGGACCAATGAAATTAACAGCAGGGTGGCACACAAGCCCAAAGAAGATGGGGGCCAGATAAAACTGGGTGTAGGCAGACCAGCTGGTCATTGAAAATCTCCTTCCTAGCCCCCCCAACCATCTCAGTTCCTCCCTTCGAAGCACCAGCTGGGCAGGGTTACAATTGAAGAAGGCAGAATTTGGAAAAGAGGAGGGTTGGGAGTGGAGGTGAAGAGAAGGTCTCTAAGGTGCAGGGCTGCCTGGCTGGGGTGGGAAAAGGGCTGTGGTCAAGCCCAGATGGTGAAGGCAGAGCTTCTCTGACCTGAGGTCTTGGCTGCCTTCCCTAAACCCTAGCTAGGGCCAGGCTTCAGCTCTCTCCTGATTGCCTCCCTCCCCCCAACTCTAAACAGTGACATATAGGGAAGCTGAAATTCCTCCCAGGGAAATAGATATTCATTAAAAAAAAAAAAAAAAGCTAGACATCTGGAGAATGCAGTCACTAAAAAATAATGGTGACAAAAGGAACCACCTGTAAGAGAGAAAGCAAAATTAATGGATAGGATATAAGAATGTCAAACATAAAAGACATTCTAAAAAACATAATAGATTTTTAAAGATAACATGAAACAAAAACAAGCAGTCATAAAGAATAACCAATGAGAAATACCGAGTATTAGAGACATAAATGTTGAGAAAAAGTATTATAACAGTAACCCTCACTTACTATAGACTTGGTCCTGTTCTAAGTACTTTATATAGATTAAATCACTTAATCCTCAAAAAACAATTCTGTAAAGGTAGGTGTTATTATCCCCATTCTATAGATGAGGAAACTGAAGAAACTCAAAGCATTATTCTTAACCTGCGTCCTATGCTTTAACACAGAGGTTAAATAGAAGGATGTAGATGACTAAAAAAACAAAACAGCAATCTGAAAGATCAGGTTAAGGAAACAGAAAATTCTAACAAACAAGAAAAAGCAAGGCGATGAAGAGGATAACATCTATACAATAGGAGTTCCTGAGGAGATAAAAATAAGAAGGACATCTTTGAAGAAATAATGCCTGAGAAATTTCTCATTAATAAAGAAAAATTAAAGACCACAAAATAAAAGGATTCACAGTGTTCCAAACATAATGACTAAAGAAAAAAACACACCTAGGCAAATTTTTTGGCATGAAATTTAAAAACATCAATGCCAAGGAAAAACTGCTAAAAGCTTCCAGTGAAAAGGAAAAAGAAATATTCCAAAGGAAAAAGAAACAGCTTAATATCATCTTCTATCTCAAAGCATTCACACTGGATTCAAGAAGACAATGAATTCATATTTTCAAAGTGTTCCAGGAAAAGAACTCTGAACCTAGATTCTGCGATTCATCTAAGCTATTATTTAAATATAAAAAAAAATAAAAATATTCCCAATTATGCAAGTTCTCAAAAGTTTTTATCACATGAATACTCTTTCAAAATGTCCTACAAGGAAGTATTCCAGTGAAAAAAGAAATAAATGCAAGATGTTATTACATGATATATGGAAATTAAGGTATATAATATGATAATTTTAATCCTGCATACAAAGCCATGATCATAAAAAAAAAAAAATTAAGGCAATCCCAAAGTAAAAATGTAGACACCAATATGGGAGTAGGTAGGGTAGGAGGGAGGACGCAGACAGAGGTGAGAATGAGTTCAGTGGGAAGACAGAAGTACTGGCAAACTGAGAGCTGTTAATAAATTAGGGACCATCGCCAGGAGGATAAAGATAGAATGTATAATTCTCAAACCAGAAGAAATTCTTATCTATCCAAAGTAGATGGGAAATGAAAATAAATGAAAAAAGTATAGTTAAACATGAAATAAGATGGCAAAAATGATCCTAACAGAACAATAATCAATATACATATGTGCTCTAAATGCACTAATTAAAGACAGGGATGCTCATATTTGACTTTTTTAAAAAGGTAAAACATCATGTTAGCTACAAGACACACACCTAAAACAAAATAATACAGAAATATAGAAAGGCTGATAAAAGAATGCCAAATATAAATCAAAAGAAAGTTGAAGTAGCCATTCTAACAATAGAAAAAAAAATTTCAAGGTGGAAAAACACATACCTTGGTAAAACAATCTACTAAGTGAAGTATCCCAAGAATGAAAAAACAAGCACCACATGTACTCACCATCAAATTGGTATTAACTAATCAACACTTAAGTGCACATATAGTAATAACATTCATCGAGGGTTGGGCAGATGGGAGGGGGAGAAGGGGATAGATATATACACACCTAATGGGTGTGGCACACACCATCTAGGAGATGAACATGCTTGAAGCTCTGACTCAGGTGGGTCAAGGAAAATACACATGACCTAAACATTTGTACCCCCATAACATGCTGAAATTAAAAAATTTAAAAAAATAAAAATATGATATCATTTTCCTATTAAGAAAAAGATTTCAAGGTAGTAGAGAGTTTTAAATGTTGCAAAGAGACCAAGCAATAAAAGACTGAAAAATACCCACTAGATCTGAATATTAAGAAATCCCTGTTAATCTTAATGAGAATACATTCACTTGAACAGGGGAGGCAGAAATTATATTGCATTAGGCTGAGAGAGAAATAGGGAATTAAGAAATGGTAGCAATGCATGGGACCTAATTGTTCAAGAAACTCTGGTGACATGGCTATAAAGAGAGAATTTTTAAAGGAAAAGGCTTGAGCATGTTACTAGCAGATGGGATGAACTAGTGGAGCAACAAGTGAAAATCAGCAGAAAGGTAAGGATCAAGATCCCTGAGGATGGGGACGTGGTCATGAGCTCCTTTGGCAGCTTGAGGCACAGCTCTTCCTCCATAGAGAGCAGGGCCCTTTACTGGCCTTGTTCAATGATGAATCCTAAACTTCTCTAACAGTGCCTTGCTCATAGTGGGTATCCAATAAGTACTTGTGGGATGAATGCTCATGAAGAGAGAAGGAAGTGAAAAATGGAGGCACGTTTGCTGGTGGCAGGGGGTCGGGGGAAGAACAGTTGAATGAATGAGTGCAACACACAGCCTTCGTATTTCTATAAGGTAGGAGCCATGATCACCACAGAGAAAGGACAAAAGCAGGAATAGAGTGAAGGTTTTAGACAGTTGCTGTAGAAAATGGTAGAAAAGAGCTGATGAGAGATGAGCTAGAGATTTGACGGAGGGCCAGCTATAAACATAGCCACTCATTGATAGTGGTGTCAAGCCAACCAGCTGTTGTTCTCCAAGAAGACACAGCACTGACTTCAGAAGTAGGTGACTGGATGGACTCAGAACTGTAAACTCAGCAAATCAAATCCAACAAAAAGACACCAGAGGAAATGCAGTTGATAGTGAATGAATGGCTGCAGTAGTGAATTATGCAAGCAAGGATGTAAGAATGACAGAAGAACCTATGAGGGGACAAACCAAGAAAAAAGGGAGAAGTGATCCAGGATCAAAGGTGAGGTCAAACAGTAAGAGGAGGAGGGCGCAAGATTGAAGAGTAGAAGATAATAGCAACTTCCTGCCTCCTCTAATCTCCTCTTTCTCCAGTTCACCTACAGTCACTTTCAGACTAATATCTTGATGGCTTAACTATAATCCTGTCAATGCCTTGTTTATATGTTTTATAAATTCCCCACTGCTTATCAAATTCATCTAAATTCTCTGGCTGAGTGCTCAATAGTCTTCCCTGCTTGGGCATCAACCAACACCCCTGTATATACCCTGTCCAACCACCACTTACCATTCTGCAAGCATATTAATTCAGCTCATACAACTGTGTGGGTGGTTCTGTTCCACCTACAGGGACTACACACTCTCCCTCCTTACAGCTGTCACATTTAGCAAGCAAAAATACAGGATGCCCAGTTAAATTTGAAGTTCAGATAAGCAATGAGTAATTTTTTAATTTAAGTATATCTCATGCAAAATCTGTATTTCTCTGGTAATCCTATCCTCCATCCCCATCAACACATCAATACCTCACCCATCCTTTAATGTCACACTCAAATGTCATCTTAATCATGAAGTCTTCCCCAATTCCTTCAAAAGTATATTCCTTCAATTCAATCAACAAATATTTACTATGTTAAATACAGGGTAAAAACTGTGAAGAAGGAATAGTCTCTACCTCCCAGGAACTTCTAGGTTAGAGAAGCAGGGAGAAGTAGACAGTTGCTATAAAAAAGTAGATATGATATGTCATATGAGCAAAAAGCAGGCACCTCTTCCTCTACTTATACAATGGACAACTATGAAAACTTCTTGAAAAAAAGAGGCATGTTTTGAGGCACTCAAAACTTAGAACAGAACAGGAACTCAAATATTCACTGAATGAATGAACTCCCTTCAAAAAGTTTCTCAAGAAGAATATAAACTAAACATTTATTGAATATGATTTCTTTTTTTGTGACATCTTCTGCCTTGATTTGACAAAAATACCATCTAGCTAACTTTTTTTTTTTGATACAGACTCTCAACTCTGTCAGCCCTTGCTAGAATATAGTGGCATCACAATAGCTCACTGCAACCTCAAACTCCTGGGCTCACACGATCTTCCTGCCTCAGCCTCCCTAGTAGCTGGGACTACAGGTGTGCACCATGGCACCCAGCTAATTTTTTCTATTTTTAGTAGAGACAAGGTCTCATTCTTGCTCAGTCTGGTCTTGAACTCCTGTGCTCAAGTGATCCTCCCACCTCAGCCTCCCAGAGTGCTAGGATTACAGGCATGAGCCACCAAACCTGGCCACCAACTTTTTATAAAAAAGAAAAATGTCTTCAATGTAATGGAAATACAATGGTGATTCAATCAATGATCACTTTGAATAAGTTAGATCTGTGGTCCCCAACCACTGGCCCATTGACTGCTACTAGTCCATGGTCCATTAGGAACCAGACCACACAGCAGGAGGTGAGTGGTGGGTGCGTGAAGTTTCATCTATATTTACAGCCACTCCCCATTGCTTCCACCACTACCTGAGCTCCGCCTCCTGTCAGAACAGCCTTGGCATTAGATTCTGCATTATGGTGAACTGTATAATTATTTCATTATATATTACAATGTAATAACAGAAATAAAATAGACAATAAACGTAATGCACTAGAATCATGTCAAAACCACCCCCTATCCCGGTCTATGGAAACACTGTCTTCCATGAAACCTGTCCCTGGTGCCAAAAAGGTTGGGGACTGCTGGATTAGATAAATTAAAACGGTATTAGAACTTTCAGTATCCTAAAAGAAAAAAAAAAAAAAACGAAAAAGAGCTTACCACTCGTTGAGCCGCTATCAATGCTGCTAATGTACTTCGCCCTGGTGCTCCTGGGGCACAGAAGGAAACCTGGACTTTGCTTCCCTTGATGGTCACCCCATCTGCTGCTTGCTGAACCTCTTCAGCCTGCTCCGCAGTGTTATATTCAACCACTGCAAAGCCGCCAACATAACTACCTTCATCCTGTGCAAGCTGATGTAATACATTTTATTAAACAGGAATTCTTATATTTATTTAGAAACATTTATTTACAATATGTAACTTTCAAATCCAAGAAGTAGTATACTGGAGTATGATACTGGTGAAAAAAGAATGTATTCTTTCTCTATGAAAATAAAAGTTTGCTAATTGCTTAGATGCAGTTCTTCCTGAAGACAGGAAGATAAACAAGAGTTTGTAAAGTTTCTTTTTAATTCTTTGATTTTCTAATTTATTTTAACAGTCAAAGTCCAAATGGTAATAGTCCCTACATATTAAGAAATATATACAACTGATAATTTATAGGAAAAATATGAGGCCACAATAATTAAAACTTTCTTTAAAACAAAATTTACCAGATACATGGACAATGAAACACACCGAACAATTATTTAATATTTGACCAATGTAAAATAGTTAATACTATCAAGAAGAAAGGTAGGAAGAACGATATTTTAGGCAGATCCCAGGAATTTCATCAAGTGTACCAAAGTAAGCCTTATTTAGGAAAATTGTGCCCCAGATTTGTTAAAATACCACAACAACACACAACTTTTATTCTTCTGAATGTGCCCTAAATAAACCCCTGCCACATAGAACTTGATTTATCTCCAGTCACCCACCTGTAAGAGTGTAAAGGAAGATACTAAAGTCCTGGATCTGTAAAGACTGGTACAAAGAGCAAAAAATAAAAAACAAAATGAGATGCTAAAACGTTTCTAAGTTTTGAACATGTCTGAATTATCTTAAATATATTTACGGTATAAAGAGATAACTATGACAAAATTCAGTTTGGTGTGTCTTTGATATTATAGTTTAATCATTTCTTAATCCTAAAAGTTTCTCTTCTCTTATTTTTGAAGCTTAACTTTCTTTTACTTTCTTCTAGGTTTAGACCAAATTTCTAGTTTTCCTTCACATTACATCTTCCCTTTAAAATTGTCCTCAAATGTCCTTTTCTCTATAAAACCTTTTCCAATCCTGGAGTTGTTTTATTACTCTTTTGGAAACTTTAAAAATATTTTTTGCTGTTCCTGCTTCATTATGATGATACCTATATAAATTGTGATAGCATCTGAGTCTTTCAAAAGACAAAATCATTTTAAGTCCATTAATCAGTAGTTTCAGGGAGAGCTACTTAGGTTCAATATGAGGGCCAAAGATGTAATAGTCTGACTTGTAATCTACTTAATGTTCCATTAAAGTATTTAGCAGAAGCTAAATAGTCACTCAAAAATATTGTAGCAAACATTTTTTCTATCAGGTTTGTAAAGCTAGACTAGATAATCTCTAAGGTCCCTTCCAACTCTGGGATTCATAATTCAAATATGATTGTGTTAAGGTCCCTCTCACTGTGAGATTCATTATTCAAATACAATTCATGATAAATGGCTTTTTCCTCTCATTTGCTTCAAAGGCCTCAATTAAAGGTACAAAGAATTACGTACGGCCACAGGATGACATCACTACATAATTCTTAGTATTCAAGAATAGCACCTCAATAAA
Source organism: Microcebus murinus (assembly GCF_040939455.1). NCBI lineage: Eukaryota > Metazoa > Chordata > Mammalia > Primates > Cheirogaleidae > Microcebus > Microcebus murinus. The sequence continues at coordinate 50,626,074 of NC_134105.1, read as the reverse complement.
ACAATCAATTTTTAATGACTGGACAAGGATTTACTAAAATACTTGTCACAAAATATTCTAATTTTATACAGTTTGGAAAGCATGATGCTTATTATATTGGGACTACAGGAGTAGAGATATAAGAAAAAGATGACAGCACTAATCTTAAAAGCATATATTATTCCATGATCTCACTCATGTGTAGAATCTAAACAGACATCTCATGGAAGTAGAGAGCAGAATGGTGGTCACCAGGGGCTGGGGTGATTGGCGGGGGGCAGAAGTATTGGAGAGATGTTGGTCAAAGTATAAAAATGTCAATGAGATAGGAGGAATGGGTCAAAAAGGTATTTTGTACAACATGGTGACTATAGTTATAACAACAACAACAATATATTGTATTCTTGAAAATGCTAAGTGGATATTCTCACCACAAAAATGGTAACTATGTGAGATAATGCAAATGTTCATTAGCTAGATTTAGCCATTTGACAATGTATATATATTAATACTTCACATTGAACATAATGCAACTTTATCCATTTTTTTCAAACCCATAAAATATATATATATATACTCCAAGTCCAAAATTTCTACTGCAATACTAAGAACTCAACAAACGTATGATTGAAGAAAAAAAAAAGGGAGATAGGAGGAGAAGGAGTATGGAAGAAAAGGTGGCAAAGGGAAGAGAGAGAAGGAAGAAATGAAGAGAAGCAAGAGAGAAAGAAATGATTCGTTGCTGTATAAAATCTGTAAGGAAAGGAGTTCTATGCAGTATACATTTCTATTTATTAGGATATATTTAATTTTACAATGATAAAGAGCTTGAAAATTCTCACCAGTGTTGTCAGTTTTCAGAATCTTCTCTAAATGTCTCACCTACCATGACCTCATTAAAACAGAATTATACATTCTTTTTAAACTTCATAATATTTTTCTTTCCTTCATTATATCACTCTTCATACATGGTTTGCAATTATTTGCTTGTCAGTCTCTCCTCCAGAATGATGAGGTTTTGAGATAAAGTATCTTTTTAATTTTTTTTTTTTTTTGAGACAGAGTCTCACTCTGTTGCCCAGGCTAGAGTGAGTGCCGTGGCGTCAGCCTAGCTCACAGCAACCTCAAACTCCTGGACTCAAGTGATCCTCCTGCCTCAGCCTCCCAAGTAGCTGGGACTACAGGCACGTGCCACCATGCCCGGCTAATTTTTTCTATATATTTTTAGTTGGCCAATTAATTTCTTTCTATTTTTAGTAGAGATGGGGTCTTGCTCTTACTCAAGCTGGTTTTGAACTCCTGACCTTGAGCAATCCACCCACCTCGGCCTCCCAGAGTGCTAGGATTACAGGCATGAGACACCATGCCTGGCCCAAGATAGAGTATCTTTTTATTCTCTGCATTTCTGACACTTGGCATAGTGTCTGGCACAGAGAACATGGCAAGTAAGAGTTGGATGGATGAACAGATCAATGGGTAAATAATTGGACAAATGGATGGAATGAGAAGGTGAATAAGTAAGCAATGGATGTGCTAAGGCATACTTAACTACCTAACAATACACTCTTGGCCTATCAACAGAAGGAACTGATTTAAAATTTCCCATAACATTAAAATCTTAATTACAGACTAAAACAGAATTAAACTATTCACTGTGATATTCATACAGGTATGATAAATTTGTTAAGTGCGTGTAAAATAGATACATATGCACATATTTTTAAATATTTCTAATGATCTCTTAAAAATACATACCTGGCAAAACACAGGTTTATGGACACTGGAAAAAAATTGCAACAGCTCTTCTGAATCCCTGTAGTCACTAGGGAGTTTATCAATACAAAGGCACTTAGAATGAATGAGCTCTGAGGCCAATAGATTAACATCCATCCATTGTGCAAAGAGTGCTGATGCTCCTAACTGTTTACCCAATAGCTCCAATCTAGCCTTTGCAGCAAAGTCCTTTTTCATGTATTCCACAAATCCATAGCCTTTGGAATGGCCAGTAACTTCACTGTAGACCAGAAAACATCTCTCGATATTTCCATAAGCACGAACAAGTTCTTCAAACTCTTCTAGTGTAAAAGAAATGGGCAGGTTGGTAATACACAGCAAAGCATCTGTTGGCTGGAGCTGGACTATTAAGTCTTTTCCTCGAAAAGAATATTGATGAAATGTCTGAATTGCATTCTGTGCTTGTTCTCCATTCAATAATGTAACAAAAGCTGGAAGATAATAAAATGAATTAAAGAGCTTTCTAGGCCAGTGTTTTCAAACTTTTTTGATTGTGACCCACAGTAAGAAATATACTTTATGTCTGTGACTTAGTACACACATATTTTATGAAACAAAACTATCATTAAGTAATACCCCTACCATATGCAATGTACTGATAATTTTTATTCTATTTTCTTGTGTTTTTTAATGCCGACAAATCCACTAATTTTATGACCAGTAACCAAAATAGAAAATATAGGAATTATATTAGGAGTTTCACTGTAAAATCCTACAATATTCTGGGATTTTTTTTTATTTTTTGGTTTTTTAAATAATCTTTTCCAACCACACACATATTTAATTTTTCTTCCCAACAACCAGTGATATAAAATTTTATGAAGCATTTATAAATACCCTCACTGGAATAAAATGAGGTTACAAAACCTTTTTATTTCAAGAGAGTTCTAAAAGACCCTCTTTGATAGCAAGGACCTGAAAAAATGAAAGTACAGCAAAAAAGACACACAGATGCTCAAAGGAGGCCAGTTCTTTCTCCAATTCATATACATTTTCTTCAAATCATACTAATTAGATTGAAACAGCACACACACACACACACACACATACACACACACACAAATGGATATCCTATTTTTATTTTTTTAAGTATTACAGGGTACAAATAATTGTGGTTACATGAATCACTTTTTTTTTGAGACAGTCTCTCACTCTGTTGCCTGGGCTACAGTGCCGTGTCATCAGCCTAGCTCACAGCAAACTCAAACTCCTGGGCTCAAGCGATCCTCCTGCCTCAGCCTCCCAAGTAGCTGGGACTACAGCGCCACCATGCCCAGCTAATTTTTTCTATATATTTTTAGGTAGCCAATTAATTTCTTTCTATTTTTTTAGTAGAGACGGGGTCTCGCTCAGGCTGGTCTTGAACTCCCGACCTTGAGCGATCCACCCACCTTGGCCCCCCCAGAGTGCTAGGATTACAGGTGTGAGCCACCACGCCCGGCCACATGAATCACTTTTATACAGCTTGAGTCACATTTTAAGAGTGACTATCACCCAGATATTGTTCACTGTACCCGATAAGTAGGTTTTTGCCCATCGCTTCCCCCCCATCTCCCTTGGTTGATTGTTGTTTTTACTTCCCTCTGTGCACATGTGTGCTCATTGGTTAGTTCCAATTTAGTAATGAGTACATGTGGTGTTTGTTTTTTCATTCTTTAGATCCCTCATCTAGGATAATGGTCTCCAGTTCCATCCAAATTACTACAAAAGGCATTAATTCATCCTTTTGTATGGCTGAGTAGTACTCCATGGTATACACGTACCATATTTTGTTAATCCACTTGTGAACTGATAAGCACTTGGGTTGATTCCACATTTTTGCAAAATTGTGAATTGTGCTGCAATAAACATTCGAGCGCAGATGTCTTTTTGATAAAATGACTTCTTTTCCTTTGGGTAAATACCCAGTAGTGGGATTGCTTGATCAAATGTAGGTTGATTTTAAGTTCTCCGAGCAATCTCCTGTTTTCCAGAGGTTGCACTAATTTGCAGTCCTATCGATGGTGTATAGGCATTCTTTTCTTCCTGCATCCACATCAGCATCTATTGTTTTTGGACTTTTTAACAAAGACCATTCTGACTGGAATAAGATGATAAATCTCATTGTGGTTTTAATTTGCATTTCCCTGATGATTAGTGACATTGATCATTTTTTCATGTTTACTGACAATTTTTCTATCTTCTTTTGAAAAGCTTCTGTTCATGTCTTTTACCCACTTTTTAATAGGTTGCTTGATTTTTTTTTTCTTACTGATTTGCTTGAGTTCTTTGTAGATTCTGGTTATTAGCTCTTTATCAGATGTATAGATTGTGAATATTTTCTCCCATTCTGTAGGTTATTTGCTGTTAATTTTATTTCCTTGGCTGTGTAGAGCTTTTTAATTTAATCAAGTCCCATTTATTTACTTTTGTTGTTTCTGTGATTGCCTTTGGGATCTTCTTCATAAATTATTTGCCTAGGTTGCTATCTAGTAGAGTTTTCCCCACATTTTCTTCTAGAATTCTTACGGTTTCATGCCTTACATGTAAGTCCTTTATGCATTTTGAATTAATTTTTGTAAATGGTGAGAGATAAGGATCCTCCTATTTCATTCTTCTGCATGTGGCTATCCAATATCCCCAGCATGATTTTCTTGTATAGGGATTCTTTTCTCCCAGTGTATATTGTTGTCTGCTTTGTCAAAGATCAGATGGCTGTATGTGAATGGTTTTATATCTGGGTTTTCTGTTCTGTTCCATTGGTCTATGCTGCTATTTTTGTGTCAATACCATGCTGATTTAGCTACTACAGCCTTGTAGTATAGTTTGAAGTCCGGTAAAGTGATGCCTCCCAATTTGTTCCTTTTGCTTAAGGTTGCTTTTGCTGTTTGGCTCTTTTCTGGTTTTACATGAAGCGTATAATTATCTTTTCTAGCTCTGTGAAATACGATGTTGGTATTTTCATGGGAATTACACTGAATCTGTAAATCACTTTAGGTAGTATGAACATTTTAACGATGTTGATTCTACTGATCCATGACCATGATATGCTTTTCCACTTTTTTGTATCTGTGATATACTTTTTGGATGAACAATATCAAATGAAAAAAATTACAGGATTTTGATCTTGGACAAGAAACTTAACTTTATATCTTTATGAAACAATAAAAAGCATCTGTCCTGTCTACCTATTGAAATTGTTTCAGCATCAAGCAACAAATGCAATATGACAATTTATATAATCAAAAACATGATACAAGGTTCTAAATCAATGAAATATCATGCCCATTCACATATGATAAAATTAAATTTTAACCACCAATTTGTTTAATCTGTTGTCATATTTTTATAATATTCATTATTTTCCAACACTAGAGAAAAAAATGGCTTTGCTGCCCTCAGTGAAACTATCTGTGGGTTTCTAATACCCTTTTTAAAGGGGGCTGGAATTGTTTTGATTCTATGTCTTTTTTCGTTATGCTGATATACCACTTAACTCTATTTTTCTAAAACAAGGAAATGAGTCAACAGTTTGTAAATACTGGTTATGTTCCTATATCAACCCACAAAATCATTAGCTCTTACTTGACTTTAATTCTCAGGGTACTTGAAACTGTTAATCATTCCTTTCCTTAACTTCCTTGATATACTCTCTCCTGATTCAGTCTCTCATAACAGTCCAAACACCGCTTCCTCTATTTCCTTTCTAGATCTTTCTCTTCCACTCACACCTGGAGGGTGGTACTCCTTAGGGTGCCTTCCTGACAGATGCACTCATGGTAACACCCGTGTGGCCATATCTGGCAGTCCCAAACCACTGAATCTCTCCTCTCTCACTCCATACCCTCTTTCCCTCAAGCAGTCATTCCCATTCCTATTTATTCAGTATTATGTGCCAGGTACCAAGTTAGACACTGGAAATGTGCTAGTGAACAGAACAGGTAAGATCCCTTGCAACAAAACTCACAATCCAAAAGGAGACGCTAGACATTTAACAAAGAGTTACAAATGTGGTATCATCAAAGTAGTATGAGGGGCTAATGAAAGCAATTAAATACAGCTCTAATGACTACCAGAATATAATGGCACATATTGGAAAATATGCTCCCAATCCTTAAGTGTTTAACTCTATGTAAAGAGGGAGGGAGGGAGGAAATGGAATTAGTAGCAGAAATTGAATTTCATCTGTATCTGTAATTTTCCTTTTTACTATTTTCTTTAAAAAACCTGAAAATAGTCAATAGATCTACTTTAGGCTGTAGCATCTATATTCAAATATATTAACAAAATATTAACATTTGCTAATTTGGGATTAGATGTGTATCATCCTTCATACTTTATTATCTCAAAAAGATGCTTTTAAACAATTAAATATCACATGCACACAAAAGAAATAATCTGGTTTAGTCTTTTAGTCTCATAATATAGAACTAATATCCAGAAAAACTATTCAAGTTTCCCAGTGTACCCAGCCACACAGTCTATTCCCTAAGTCCAGAAATATATTATTAAAATATCATAGGGACATCAAGCCCTATGATATTTTATGAAAAACACTCATTATAACAGAACATTCATTATAAAAATTCATGTATCTAGTAACATATTCATTTATGTGATTAAAATTTAGAGTATTAATATTACTTTCAGAAAACAAATTGTGTAACATTTATATGATTTAATGCTTAAGAATTTCATGATTAGTTTAAGCACAAAAAGACACTAAGTTTTTTTGTTCTATAATGAATATGTAGAATCAAAATAAAATTAGATGCTTAGAACTGAAATCTTACCTGTTCGTTTATTTCTGTCCACATAACAATACTTTAACTCATAGTCTTTTAGCAAATCATGAACCTCCTGAAAAAGACAAAACCACAAATTCAATAAACACACAAATAATAATAATCTTATTATTGCTATCATGATACTTAACATTTACTTAGCTTTTAGTAAGTACTAGTAAGTACTAGGCATTGGATTCGCTTCTTTTATTAAACCTCAGGAAGAACAGAGTGAAGTCAAGTTGCCAAGGTCATATATATAGCTAGTAATTTGCTGAGAGGAGATTCACCCAATCGACCTGGCTCCAGAGACAACATCTCGCCTTATTCCTTCCAGTATTGACTTCAAAAATAGTACACTACCATTAATAGTTACAAAAACAATACCATGAGTGCTCTAATAAGTAATCATATAATATGGAAATGGAAAATAAGAGGACAATTACAGTTGAGAAATATTTTCCCTTTTAACCCAGTGCAAGAGGGAGGAAAAAAGTGATGTAATAGACAAAGTATAAAAATATAAAGCTAGATGAAAAACAGACAATTCTCTATGATAAAAACGATAAAGTTGATAATTTAGTATTCCTTATTAGAAAGCCAATATTACAAATATTTTAAAATACGTATAGTTACCAATTTTGTAAAATATTGTTTTCTGAATCATATGGTACTATGACGTTCCATGTGCAAATTAGTTTATGTTACTAATTTTTTATCTTGTAAATGTCAATGTTTTCTTAGACTTACAGAAACATTTGCTATATTCTTCATTAAGAAAGCATAACTCTTCTCAATAGCCTAACATAAACATCTTGCCAATTGACTAATTTAATACTTTATATAGAAGGTGACATGGTTTTGTTTGAAGGGATCCAGTGTGTGCTTTTAGTTGCACAGAATCTAATCTCTCATTTCACTGGTTAACAGCCATCAAACGCTAGATAAAGAACATGATACTGCTCTTCACATTATCAAGTATCTGTATACAAATGACATGTTATGTTACTCATTCAGCTAAGAGAACCACCTAAAAGAGAGCTTAAATATTCCAAGAGGCCTTCTGTGACTTGAAAACACCCATATTTCTAATCATAGCTCTTCCACGTATCAGATGTGGGATATAGTGTTTGCCAACTGGGAAACCTTACAAAGCTTCCTACAAAGAAAAAACCAATTATTTTTCCCCATGCCCTGGTTGCTTTGACCCAGGCAAAAGTGGGTCATCCCTCAATTTGAGCCTTGGTAAGTTGGCCAAATTAAAAACAAAACCTGAAAGAGAGTCCTAACAACCATTTGCCAAAATTCTCCTATGCTCTGTCACACAGAACTGAAAGGATTAAAATTATAGTTCCCTATACTAATCTAGTTTTGTAACATTTATACCTACTTACTAATTTTAAAGAATGAAATAGCACCTTTGATTAACACACTTTGTCCTCTGATTACCATTATCAGTTACAAATTTCTTAGAGCAAGATAAGTTAATCAAAATTGGTATTACTAATAGATAGCTTTAATAACCTAGCACCAATACCTGCCTGAGTTTCTAGCCTGCTGGCATGCCCTACAGATTTTAGACTTGCCAGCCCCCACAATCATGTGAACCAATTCCTTAAAATAACATATTCTGGATACTAATCTTATGTTGTTAACTGTATTATAAATGTATTCCCCTACAATGTGATCTGGTCTTTTTTGTTCATTTGTGAAGTTTTTGGTGAAGAGGAAGATTTTCATTTTAATAAAGTCAAATCTTACCTAGTCAAATCTTTATCAATCTTCTCCCTTAAAATTATGCTTTGTGTGCCTCAAGAAGTCCTTTCCTAACTGATACAGTATTTCCTTTTGTTTTTCAATAGCATAAAGTATTTCCGTTTGGAGTTTGTTTTTATGTGGTGTGAGATAGACTTTTTTTTTCTTTTCCCTTATGGAAAATTGATTTTATTCTTTTCCCATATGGGTAACCAGCTGTCAGGGCATCACCGTTGTATAGTCCATCCTTTCCTTGATGATCTATCTACAAAGCCACCTCTCTCACCTCTCAAGTTCCAAGATTTATATGGATTTTCCTGCCCCCTGCTTTCGGTTCCATTGGACATTTTGTCTATTCTGTGCTAATAGTATACTGTCTTAAATATTATACTGACTTAGCTTTATAAGTAATAGTATAGTAATATAGTAATAGTATACTGACTTAGCTTTATAAGTCTTGATATCTGATAAAACAAACCCTCTTTTTAACTGCTGTATAATATTACCTTTTAGGAATAAACAATAATTTGCTTCACCAGTCTCCTGTTGATGGACATTTGAGTTGTTTCTACTTTGGGGCTACCAAGAATAAAGCTGGAGGTAGAACTGCTGAGTAGAATATACTAAGGAATAGAACTGCTAAATTATATGGTAGGGATATGTTTATCCTTAAGAGAAACTGCAAGTTTTCCAAGATTTTTTAACCAATTTATACATTCAACAGCATAATATTAGTTGCAGACAGTCACATTCTCACTATGTCCTCACGTGGCCTTTCCGTGGTGCACAAGTGGGGAAAAAGCAAGCTCTCTGGTGTCTCTTCTTATAAGGACACTAATTCTATCAGAGGGCCCCACCCTTATGATCCTTATGACCTCCTTTAATCTTAATGGCTTCCTTACAGCACCCATCTCCCAATACAGTCATACTGGAGGTTAGGGCTTCAACATATAAATTTGGGGGAGTACACTAACATTCAGTCTATAACAGGTACATTTCTTGAAATGGCTGATTCTAAGGCTGGAGCACAGAAATTACAAAATAAGCTGCGACATACTGTTGTGTCACAAAGGAACACATGTCATGATGGGCACGTGTCAAAAAAAAAAACAGGCCGGGCGCTGTGGCTCACGCCTGTAATCCTAGCTCTTGGGAGGCCGAGGCGGGCGGATTGCTCAAGGTCAGGAGTTCAAAACCAGCCTGAGCAAGAGCGAGACCCCGTCTCTACCATAAATAGAAAGAAATTAATTGGCCAACTGATATATATATATAAAATTAGCCGGGCATGGTGGCGCATGCATGTAGTCCCAGCTACTCGGGAGGCTGAGGCAGGAGGATCGCTTGAGCCCAGGAGTTTGAGGTTGCTGTGAGCTAGGCTGACGCCACGGGGCACTCACTCTAGCCTGGACAACAAAGTGAGACTCTGTCTCAAAAAAAAAAAACAAAAAAAAAACAAAGGACTCTTCCCTTAAGTATGTGCTGTAATTAGCAACTTGTTTCCAAAAAATAGTGAATAGGAAAAATAGTATCTGTATAGAGCAGTGACTTAGTAGACATCACCTTAACCAAAGTATCAAGGTTAACATCACAGTGGTAAGTCATTCTGATGTCCTGTCCCCCATATGATGTCATCAGAAGGGTATTTTGCCTCTGTAGAATTCGTCCCAAAAACCCATAACCAAAACCTTATCATGAGAAACACATCCTACAAATCCAAATTGAGGGAAATTTTAAATGATACCCAATTAAAACTGTCAAGGTCATGGAAAACAGTAAAAGCCCAAGAAACTGTTCACAGAATGGAGACTAAGGAGACATGATTACTAAATGCAATATGGTATTCTGGATTGAATCCTGGAACAAAAAAGGACATAAGTGAAAAAATTAATGAAATTCAAAAAGAATCTGTAGTTCATTTAAAATAATGTACCAGTATTGATTTCTTAGTTTTGACTAACAATGTACCTTGGTTATGGGAGATATAATATTAGTGAAAACTGGGTAAGGGACACCTGGGAATTCTATATACTATCTTTGCAACTTTTTCTGTAAATCTAAAATTTTTCCAAAACAAAAAGCTTATTTGAAAAGAAGACACAGGAATCAGCTTCAAGAAGTTCCCACTGCTCAACTCTGAAACAATTAAAGAATCAAAATTAGCAGTGACAGTAATGGAGTATAACTCATTGGACAAAATAGGAAACCTATATTGATATAAACTAATAAATGAATGCTTGAAGGAGAACAGGATATTTACACAGTCTCAAAGTCTCTCCCCTCAAAATCCTTATTAATTACAAATGGAAAAATTTTGCATGGAGAAGCCTGACAGACACCACTTTAATCAAAGGGAATCAAAGTGATCAAAGTGAAACTTAGCAACAATGGGACAAATGTAAAACGTGCACCGCTTGTGATATTCCTGCCAAAGACACACAAAACTTGACTCTAATCATGAAGAAACTTCATACAAGCCGAAATTGAAGGATATTCTACAACAAACAAGTGCAATAGACAATTCTGAACTAAATCCTTTCACCATAAAGGATATTCTCATGGGACAACTAGCAAAACTTAAATGCGATCTGAGGATTAAGAGGTAGTATTTTGACTTTGATGGTAGTATTATAGTTATGTTGGAGAGTGACCTAGTTTGTATAATATACACAATAAAGCATTCAGGGCAACTGGGCATCAGGTCAGCACTCTCAAACAGTTCAGGGGGAAAAAGTTCTTTGTGCTGTACTTACAACTTTTCTGTAAGTTTGAGATTATTTCAAAATTTAAAACTTCCCAGATTCTTACTGCCATCATTTCTACTCTAGTTCAGCCTACAAAACATCCACAAAGTATAAAGTCAGAGAAATAGAGACTAATTTGGAATCTAAAGCAAGTAGTTAAACTGGTAGAGTAATAGAATATCCAAAGTCTGGGAAATAAAGGCAAGCTGGGAACTAAGAACAGATAATCGCTTGAGGAAATATATTAAAAAAAAAAAAACAGTGAAGGGGGCAGAAGAGATAGGGTGGGGTAGAATGTGGGCATTAGGGAGTCGCAGGAAGAGAGACAATGAATACACGTGCAAATGCAGGTTCAAACAAATGCCAATGAATCTAATGCTATTTTGGAATTCAGGGTGGTTAAAAAAACATTCAACAATAAGGTTAAAACACACAAAGAAAAAACGCACAGAGAGAAGAGAGAAATAAGTTTACAAATTTAAAGATAATGATAGTAAATAAACACAAAATTAAACACCAAATGCCTAGAAAACAAGTTTAGGGGCTCACAATCAGTTGCATCCCTAAACTCTTACCAAAAGAGAAACTTTTTCTTAGCAAGAAGTACTGTGAACAACACTAAACAACATAATAATGTGCTTGATGTGTTTTAAAGAGGCATGTTCTTCCTATCAATCTTTGACTTTTAAAAAATGTTAAGGGGGAAATATTACATTGTAACTTTTTGAAAACTTCTTAAGAAAACTTTTTTGGGCATCCACTCTGCGCCAAGCATAGTATCTTAAATGTCCGTCATGGATTGATGAGTGGCCAGGGAGCCATAAGCTTTTACAGTTGACTTTTTAAAAAAGATTAAGGAGCCTGACTTACATTCTTGCCAGATGGAGGACCTCCCAACTCCATGCATAAATGTGGCCCACAGAAGTTTCTAATGAAAACTCTTCTTAAGCAGCAGCTTTGGATCTGCTCAAATGGTCCAAACCCAGGTGAAAGCCCAAAGAAAATGATCAAAATTATGTTGGTCTACAACAGCACTTTTCAACCTGGAGTCTACAATCCCCTAGTGTGATCAGGGATAAGTTACAAGAGCTCCATAACCCCTTGAAATTATATGTGAATTTTTGTGTGCCTATGAATATCAGCACTTTTCAGGAGAGAAGGTTTATTCCTTTCAACATATTCATGAGACATAAACAGTTGACTGATTGAATAATTGTAAGTGAATGAAGTTCACTGCCAAAAAAGCTAAGACAGTCTTATACTGCAAAATGTATTCATCTATCAAACCAATCCTGAGATCTTGCCATGTGTCAACATATTAATAGAAGTATAGCATTTTAAAACAAAGTAGGTGGGTAGTCCCTTCTGTTTTACATTTCCATTGGGATAATGTGTCAGGTTCTAGGTTAAACATTGATGATACGAAGGTAAACATTGCAGGATCCCTGCCCTTTGAAACACTTACAATACAGTGTGTGTAGAGGGGAATTATAATACAGCATGAGATAAGAATATGAGCTTTGGAATCCAAGACATTAGTTCTCCTCCACTCTACCACTAATTAACTGAATGATCTCGGAAAACTTGTTTGACATTAATTTTGCATCTCTGTTTCTCTATCAATAAAATGGAAATAAGAAATTCTGATCTTACAGTCTCGAAATGAGGATTAAATATAATACAAATGAAGCTCTAAGTACAGTGCCTGGCAATAGCAGGCACCTAAAAAACAATGGTTATTGTTGTTATTCTAGACATCCAAAGGAAAGAGAAGTTTGTTCTGAGTGGGGATTATAAAGAGATGTCAGCTAGACTACCTTACTCAATTTGGAGTGCCATATTGTAAAAGATACAATGACAAAGTGGTAAGGGGGTGTGCTCAGAGAAAAATAAGATGGTTAGGAAACGTGGAATCGTGTCCTAAAAGCTAGTGATTTGAAGGAACTTAAGTTATAAGTTAAAAAAGAGAATTTTATAAGTTACATGTGTTGTTGGAGAGTAGATGTTGAACCAAGAAATCAAAATTTCAAATAAATAAATTGTATATATTTAATATAAACAAGACTTTTTTTTTTTTTTTTTTTTTTTTTTGAGACAGAGTCTCGCTTTGTTGTCCAGGCTAGAGTGAGTGCCGTGGCGTCAGCCTAGCTCACAGCAACCTCAATCTCCTGGGCTCGAGCGATCCTTCTGCCTCAGCCTCCCGAGTAGCTGGGACTACAGGCATGCGCCACCATGCCCGGCTAATTTTTTTTTTTTTTATATATATATATCAGTTGACCAATTAATTTCTTTCTATTTATAGTAGAGACGGGGTCTCGCTCTTGCTCAGGCTGGTTTTGAACTCCTGACCTTGAGCAATCCGCCCGCCTCGGCCTCCCAAGAGCTAGGATTACAGGCGTGAGCCACCGCGCCCGGCCTTAAACAAGACTTTTATAACAAAGAAAACTGTCTAAAGATAGAGTAGGATACCTTAGAGTGTAGTGATTTCTTTGAAACAAGAAATATTTAAAATATGCTAGAATTTATATGTTGAGGACTCTAAATTAGATTCATGTGTTGACCAAAAAGTTCAGATGAAATGCCTCTATCATCCTTTCCAATACTGAGATTTTATGCTTTTTATTAAAATTCTATGTTCATCAGGATACTATCAGTTGTACCTAACTTGAAATAAGTGAAACAATAAACAGAATTTAGTGTCTTACATAAATTACCATGAAATCCAGAGGCAGGGTAAGCTTCAGATACCATTTGATCAGGGCTCCAGCTCAGCTTCTCTGCATTTCCCTCAGGGGTCTGTCCTTTGTATGTCTGCTCTGTCCTCTGTCAGCTGCAACTAGGGTAATATGTCTCTGCATTCATATCCAGTGGGGAGAAAGAGAATCACCTACCTTAACAACCAAACAAAAGTCCTCAGCTTCTCTGTTACACCAGGCTGAAATAATCACTCTGGCCAAGGGCCTATCACGTACTGACTGTCTAAGGTCCAGGTTTTTGCCTTTAACCAATTCCTCTGGAAAAAAGGAAGAATCCTGTTCTTTGGTTTATGTCACCCCTACACATGGGGATAGAGATGAAACCCACCCAAATCACATAGTTGCTAAATAATGAGGACAGGATAGGTCTTTAAAGGGAAATCTGCCTGCTATCGGGAAAAGCAAGAGGAAGAAAGGAGATCGCGTAGGCAATAGTATCAGGGTCCCAATGAGAAACAGATGGCACATTCAAAAACTAAGTAACTGGAGAGAATTTTTTAAAGAGACCATCTAACGGTTTACAGAAAACCTGTGGCTAGCAACAATTCTCTACTCATCATGGGCCCAAGGAGATAAGGGGAATGTCTACAACAACCCAGAGAGCTTAGATGTATAAAGAGAGCCACTGAGTAGAAACCGCGACCTTTGGAAGAGGAAGGAGCCAATCCACGGTAAGCTGTGAATAAATGCTGGGTGAATAAAGGGTCTAATCTTGTTCTCCTCCACCCTCTGATCTCCCACTAGTGGCTCTTGCCAAATGCAACCATAAACCAGGGGGGTAAGAGAGGTTTGTTAATGCAATCCACAGTACAGGTTAGCCTCCCTGGATAAGAAGCAGGTGAGAAGGGTGGGGAGTAGATCTGGAAGAGCAAATGGAAGATATTTAGCACAGCCACCAAGGACTATCCTGCAGATAATCATCAGCCAAAATACATAGTACTGCAGAGCCAAGTGTTCTAGGTGATCTGATCTGCCCGTTTCTCACTTAGTACGCCTCTCAATGCACACTATCCCCTCAGAGTAAGACAACTGTCTCTTTAGGCAAACAAAATACAAACAGAGCTGAGGATTCCGATAAGCATTTTTAGAATCTTTAAGTTTATAACAATTTTTAATTTTTTATGCTTTAATATTCCTTAGTTTGCCTATTTTATCTAGGCTAAGGAGAGCTAAGCATAAAGCTTTTTGTCCACAGATAAGAAATGGGCCCTGGATACCCCTAAGTGCCAGTGGCTATAAGGAAAGGAGAATTAAATACAAATAGAGGAATCCAGAGCGAAAATCTAGGTGGTTAGCAATAGGAACCCCTTTTGCAGCAACAGCCTTCCATCAGAGTTGATTTCATTTAATGCTTCCCTGATCTCCTGAGTCTTGTTAATTCAAGGAGCAATTTTCTTAAATTCCTCCTTCTTGAGCTTCTCCTGGAAAATGCAGGAGTACCTACCCATCAATGACTTGAAACTGGGAGACTGCTCCTGCACAAAGCTGGAGCTTTGGTACATGTTATTGTACTACCTAGTGCAATCTTATACTTCAGAAACTTAAATAGATGTTAAAATATTAACCTGCAAACCTAAATACCATCTATCATCTTCTTTCTACGGAAGACATGTTGCAAGTCCAAAAAAGTAATTTCCGAGCATAACCCATCCATTAACCGGGAAATGGGCTATAGATTATGTGAGACTTCTTTGGCTGTTAGCACACAGCATTGTGATGCTAACCACAAAGTCGTCCCCCTCTTGAATGTGTTTTCAGAGCAGAGAACAGCATTTCTGAAACACTTTTCAGAATCTCTGCCAAAACTAGAAACTTAAGGAGGCAGTGGTGTCCCAGAAATCTAGAAGTATATTTCTCCAGCAGCTTTCAGTGTCCTTGTTACACTGAGAACAGGCTAATAAAATACATGGAAAAGAAGTAGCACTCATCATTCAATTCTGCTTAATTACATTAGAAAATAAAATGTTATAAAGTAGTAGATACTATACTAAGAAAAGTAACTTTTGAAATAAGAAAAATGGCATTTGTGATTAAAGAAATAATACCTTCAAAATGAGAAAACATCCCAATATTGTCAGGAAAAAAATGAATAATAGCCCCATTTTAAAAAGAGGTAAGTAATAGGTAGGCATGGTGGCCCACACCTGTAGTCTTGGCATCCTGGGAGGCCAAGGCGGGTGGGGGGGTTGGGTATCATTTGAGCTCAGGAGTACTTGGGCCTACCCCTCAAGACTAGCCTGAACAAGAGCAAGATCCTGTCTCTACAAAAAATAGAAAAATTAGCCCGATGCAGTGGCATGCACCTGTAGTCCCAGCTACTTGGGAGGCTGAGGCAGGAGGACTGCTTGAGCCCAGGAGTGTGAGGGTGCAGTGAGCTATGATCATGCCACTAGTGTAAACTCCATCTCAGGCAACAGAGTATGGCCCTGTCTTAAAAAAAAAAAAAAAAAGCAATAATTACTGAATATAGTTTGAGAAAACAAGTAAATTTTAAATTCCTACAGTTAAAGGACACAAAGTAGGTGAAAAATTCTATTGTGTTTATATTAATGTAAAAGAAAAATAGAAACAAGTAGCTTTTAAAAACAAGATCAGGCCGGGCGCAGTGGCTCACGCCTGTAATCCTAGCACTCTGGGAGGCCGAGGCGGGCGGATTGCTCAAGGTCAGGAGTTCAAAACCAGCCTGAGCAAGACCCCGTCTCTACCATAAAAATAGAAAGAAATTAATTGGCCAACTAATATATATAATATAAAATCAGCCGGGCATGGTGGCTCGTGCCTGTAGTCCCAGCTACTCGGGAGGCTGAGGCAGGAGGATTGCTTGAGCCCAGGAGTCTGAGGTTGCTGTGAGCGAGGCTGACGCCACGGCACTCACTCTAGCCTGGGCAAGAAAGCAAGACTCTGTCTCAAAAAAAAAAAAAAAACAAAACAAGATCAGAGTTTCCTGCACTTTGGGGGATGTGATTCTAAAAAGTGCTTAGTTGATGATACTATGCTTTCAATCAGGCTACTGTGAATTAACAATCAAGTTTCTCAATTAACTATCATATTAGGGTACTTTGAAATGAAAGTTTATAATATGCAAAGTAAGAGAATAGAATGTTTTGTTTCTTCTATTACTGATCCTGGATGTTGGCCCTAAGCACTTCATATTTTCTTCTAATTACACAACAGACTCTCTTTCAGATTTTAAAGTAAACAACACAATAAAAACAAAACACAAGTACACACATGACATGTAAGAAAAAAACCGAGTAAACACAGACAATATAGGAAGTAATGCCCATGTTTTCTCCATTTTGAAACCCCAATGACAATGCTATTGAAATAGAACCAAGTTAACCATAAAATACAAACTATAGAAATGCAATAACATATTAATATATTAGGACATTACCTTAACTAATCAAATTCTAAATTCAGAGTTGCCAAAGACTGTACACACACAGACACATAGACACAATGGCTATTCTGAATAAGAACCAATGTTCACAACCTTATTTTTCACCATAAATTATTCATAACAAATAATCATAATAAATATTATTCACTATAAATTACTCACTATAAATAATTACATTCTAAAACACTATTAGTAATAGTCAAAGATGTAACTATAAAAATTCAAATCACAGTGGCATGAAGTACTTGGAGCTCTCAGTAGCTTCATAAAGCTGGAGTAGAATCCAATGAAGGACTAATAAGAAATGAGACTGGAAATGTAGGCAGGGCCCAAGTCACAAAAAGCCTAAGAATCTTAGATTGCTATCCTACCATGTCACGCTTTCCAAACTGAGATCTGAGTATTCCATGGTAATATAGAAACATGGAAAGTCACAGGTTAAATATGGTACATCTTCCATAAATGCCAAGTTTATGAAAAAAAATCTGGAGAGGAGTTAAATAAGTCAAAGCACTGTTTTTATATTAAATCCAGTGTTACTAATGGAACATAAAATTCATATGAATCTTTCAGACAGAACACAAAACTTCAAAGCTATTTCACTTGTGCAGTTGTCTAATCCATATTCACCGTTCCTTAATGTTGAGGACAATCTGAGAAAAAGTTAAGAGAAGTGGTGCTGGGAATATTGGGCCAAAGGTTTTTTGTTGTTGTTGTTTTTTTTTTTTGAACAGGAGAGTGACATGATCAGAGACATGTGCTTGGGGAGGATCTCTCAAGTGAAGCAGTATGCAGGACAGGCTAAAATGTTAAGAGGCAGGATAGTACTGAAGGTAGGTCCCTGTGCAAGAGATGAAAAGGACCGGAGCGAGAGCTAAGGCTGTGAAAACAAAGCGGGCCAGGAAGATTCGAGAAAGCTTAGGCAGACCAGACAGGGCCTGACTGAATGCACAGTAATTATTCAATGAGAAAGCTGTTGAGAACTTTTTAATATAAAGGTGTTCATGGTTTTTTGGAACTAGTATTTCTGTAAAGTATTTGATCCATGTACCTCTGAGAGCTCCCACTTAAAGTAATACTTTCAATGTGCCTTTTAATTATAAAAATTGTAAAGTTGTGGGATACTATCATAAATCTGTTATAGCAAAAATAAAACAAAATTTGAGCCAATTTCTGAAAACTATATTTAATAAAGTACCCATATATTCAAATTGTTAACAAAAAAATTATTGGGTTTCTACTAGTCAGTTACCAATCAGTAGCTTTTCTAAAGACATACTACAGTCTGAGAACTATAGTTATGAATGTCTTTGATTCTTAATTTGATATTATAAAATAAATAAATGAATAAACACAGACTCTCTTCTGGAAAAGAACATGAATTTAAGTAATTCAAATATCTGATTACTTAGTAATTGAACAAAAACCATATTAATCATTTCATAAGGGTAAATATGTAGTTTTGGCCCAGGTAATTTAAGGTAGGCCTTCCTGGCTAAAAGATACAAAATAAAAGTAAAGTTAAATCTTCATTAGTAAGTTAATAGTAAAATAAAGTCACTAAAAAATCCCTAGACATTACAACTGTTAAGGGAAATTAATAAAAAACAAAATACACAAAAGGTCATGCAGAACATATTCATGAAAATATTATAACTTGAGAAAAAGTAGACAAAGTAAATGTTAATTTATTGGACCAATAAAAATAGGAATTCTCGATCTAAATAATCTATAGGAAATACTGTCTTTTAACTGTTTTTAGAAGTTAGCAGACTTTGGTCTATGTATTACAAATGTATTACATTTGGTCTATGTAATACAGACCACTAGGAGTTATAACTGCAATCAAAAAACTAGCAAAGGTAGTACAAGTACTAAAGATGACAGAAATAAGGAGAAAAGCAAACAGTATATGTAATCAAACACTGTTCAGATTTTTCAACTATACATCAGAAACACTAAAAACATTTTATCATAGAAATTATTATAGAAAAGATAAATGCTAGGACAAGTCTAGAAACAAGTTTGGTTCTTAAGTTTTTAGATGAAACCCTTCAGCTCTCAAAAAACATGGCATAAAAATTTAAATACTTCACTTGGCAGTAAAAGACTCATCTAGACATATAGATTTTATACCAATTTTACTCATTAGTTTATGTTTACCCCTTACATAAAATCCTAAGATTTAGGCTAAACATAAATCCATAACAGAAAAAATATCTCAAAATCACAAATCCCAGTGTAATTCCCAAAAAGCTTCTCTCCATCATTAATATCAGACCTAATTAAAACTGTTCCTTTTATAAGAACCTTTGATATACTTTTCATGTCTTTTGAAAAGGGAAATGAGAAAGATGCCAACAGCAAAGTTAGAATAGACAGAACTGTCTTGAATTTTGCATCTAAATTTTTTAGAATTAATGCAAGGAAATGTGATAACAAAAATAGTTGATGTTCTACAAAGGAAATCAAGACACTTCTCTGTGTCTCTTCTTCTAGATTATCTACACACAGAACTGCTATTTCTTTAATTTGTATTTTTTTAAAATGCCATCTGCTTCTTCCTAGCCTCCGCCTTCCTAAGCTCCCTGGTAATCCTCAATTTGCATGGGCAGGGGAAGTTGCTTCCAAGAAATCAGTCCATTGCAGGTGTCTGTATAGGTAGCATCACAAAGCATTACCTCAACAGATGGGAAGTGGGCAACTGTGGAATGGAAAGAGTTGCAAGAGGGATGAGATATACAATATGGACATAGAATTTTTTTTATGTTGCACTTTGAAACAAAATGGCCCCTCATGCATATGGGTTATAAGGTTACACATTCACATTTATTATGAGTGACTAGGTAAGGTCTAATTACATAGTCATGGGGCATTGGTCTCATTATTTTATGGGTCACATGGAGAACTGCCATGCAATTGTCAATAGCCAGCTCTCTTGCAATTCCATACATTCGGTTACAGGAGGAATTAAATGAGTCTTTGAAAATCTGCAACTACAAGGACAGCCCACCACACTCAAAACAGTAGAGAAATCCAAATTACGTAAAATATATGTGAACATCCAGACAATTAAGAAACCCTGAAAGATAAAAAATGATCTCATGTTTTTGATAAAACAAAAATGCATATGTATACATAACCATAAGAAAATGTTTAAAATCCCAGGCTAACAATGGTTATCTCTGGGTAGGAATCAAAAATATGGGTGATTTCTATTTTTTCCCTTTGCACTTCTCTGTTATTTCTAGTTTTCCTACAATGAGCATGCAACTTTTGCAACCAGGACAAAAAAAGTTAAATAGATTCGGAGTTTCTGATCTTAAAAGCAACAGTTAATCTGTATTAAAGACAGTAGCCTATCTTTAAGCCTCATCCTCACTGAGGAGCAAATCCTCCAGTACTGTACTTGGCATGGCAGAAGACGGCTGCGAGGCGCCCAAAGCGCAGTAATAACCTCTCTATTCTGGGGCCTTAGCAAACTGAGGAGACAGTTGTTTCATAGAAACTTGGCCAAGTGCTTCTGCAACAGCAAAACTCACTCCCAGCTCGCCCGTGACCCCGCCCCTCATAGCGCTCCCAAGTCCCGAGGACCCTGGGGGGACCCTTCTAACTTGTCAAGGCACTCCCGAAGACTCGCCCCCTGCCCAAATGCGCTCCCCACAGCTCACCTCCTCTCCACTTCAGCTGCTACCCCCCTCCGGGCCGCAGGGAAGGAAAGAGCGGGCTGAACTTGGAGGCTGCCACCCCTGATTCCCGTGACCTTGGACGAGCCGCTTGGCCCCTCCGAGCCTCAGTTTCCTAATCTGCCCCCTCCCTCGCAGGGTAGGTCGGCGGGCTGGAAACCCGAGAGGCTCCCTAAGAGCGAGGGGCCGTTCTCATCACTCCGCGCCGACCACTTCCTCCTCCTCCCCGCACCCGCTGTACGGCGCCCGGTCCCACGCTGGGCACCTCGGGGGCAGCTTTTCTCCGGAGCCTGCCCCGTCGCCCCGCAGCACCGTCCCCGCACCTGGCAGTTGCTGTCCTGGGGCAGGTTTTTCACCAGGATTTTCCTGCGGTTGCTCAGCTCGCGCCGCATCCGCTGCAGCCGCGCGGCGACCTCCTCAGGGTGCAGCGCGGCGGGCGCGGGGTCCGGGCTGCCCTCGTGCGCCTCGGCGGAGGCGCGGGGTGCGCGCGGCCCGGACCCCAGCCCCGGCCCCGCCGCGCCGCCCAGGCCCGCGCCCCCCTCGCCGCCGCCGCCTCCCGCCGCCGCCATCTTCCCGGGCGCCCCGCGGCCGCGGGCTCCTCGGAGGCTCGAGGGGAAGCGGAGAGGAGAGCGGGAGGAGGCCCGGGCGGGGGCGAGGCGGGCAGAGGCCGCGGAGTGGGCCCGGCCGCGAGGAGGGAGGGCGGGAGCGAGGGAGGGAGGCGGCGCCGCGGCCGGCGGGCGGGCGGGGAGAGGAAACCTGAGGCGCCGAGGAGGAGCCCGAGAACCACCTCGCGGGAACCTCCCCCGGGCCCCCGGCCCCGGCGCATGGGCGGCGCCCCCGCCCCGCCTCTCCGGGCCGGCCGGCGGGCCTGGGCGCCCCTCGCGGACACCTGTGCGGGCGCGCGCGGGCCGGCGGGCTCCCCTCTGCGTGGCCTCGGCGCGCGCCCGGGGCCGGGCTCCAGGGATGCGACGGCTCCCCGCGGGGCCTCGAACCCCCGGCGCCTGTCCCCGCGGGACCCCCACGTGACGCCGCGGCTCTCCCGGGGCTCCCCTCGGAACTCCCGCGCTGGGGCGGGGGGGCGCTCGGGGGCTGCGGGCGCGGATTCAGGCTTCCCGGACCCGACGGGGGCGGGAGGGCGCCGCCCCGCTGCCCGGCGGGCTCGGGACGGGAGCCCTTCCGCCGTGTGCAAGATGCGCATATTCGGCAAAGTTTGAGTTTACAATGAGATATAAAATTTGAGATTTTCTAGGGAGTAAAAAAGAGGGATATTCTGGAGAAAACTTTACATATTTGGTAAAACCCGGTCGTGATGTATTTTCCTAGGTGTGCACGAGAGAGCCTGTGCCCTTCACCCGTCCCTCTGTTCCTGCCATAGCATTCCTAAGATGTAAAACCTGGATATTATGTCTGCAACATGTAAAGCGATGTTGAAACAAAGACTAGGATGGAGAAGGAGCTGTGGCAGAGGGTTGGAGAGCACGCTACTTGAGAACATTATTTTAATCGAAACTTGGAGAGTTAGAACTATACATAGTCAAAGTGATGCCATCAGATCAAATCCAGCAGCCTTTGACTGGCAGCAGCCCAAATGACCGTCAGCAAAGGGAAACATGCATCTTAAGTGTGTATCATGCAAATACAATGGGGGGGGGAGCCTTTTAAACAATATGTAATCTCTTAGGGAAAAATAACCAAAAAATAAAAACAAAAATATTTTTTTCAAAAACAGTATGAATTTAGTACTTACCATGTAGCCCCCAACTCGCATTTCTAAATACTTTACATATAAGTATTGACTTGCTCTTCACAACAATCCAATTAAGTAGGTTTTATTTTCCTCACTTTACACATAAAGAAATGGGATCTGGCCAGGTGTGGTGGCTCACGCTAGTAATCCTAGCACTCTGGGAGGCTGAGGCGGTCGCTTGAGGTCAGAAGTTTCAGACCAGCTTGAGCAAGAGCCAGAGATCCATTTTTGCTAAAAATAGAAAAAATTAGCCGGGCGTGGTGGTGCACGCCTGTACTTCCAGCTACTCGGGAGGCTGAGGCAGGAGAATTGCTTGAGCCCAGGAGTTTGAGGTTGCTGTGAGCTAGGCTGACGCCACAGGAATCATCTAGCTCTGGCAACAAAGTGAGATGCTCTCTCTCGGGGAGAAAAACAACAAAAAAGGATCTGGTCTAATTAATTCTAAAGCCCAATGTGCTAAGTGGGCTTGTGATTCCTCCACCCAAAAATAATGAGTGATAATATTCCTGAACCCCACTCTGCTAATACTTGCATAATTAAAATGACAATCTGCAGTGCACCCATGTTTATAGCAGAACTGTTTCTGGTAACCAAAAGGTGGAAGCAACCCAGGTTCATTTACTACTGATGCACAGATAACAAATTGTGTTATATACACGCAATAAAATACTCGCATATAAAGGAACCAAGTACCACTATAAGGTATGTGGACCTCCAAAACATTAAGTGAAAGAAGGCACCAACAAAAGGTCACATATTGCATTATTCCCATTCACATGAAGTATTAAAATAGGCAGATCCATAGAGTAGAACACAGACAAGTGAATTTCAGGGGCTGAAGTGGGTAATGGGAAGCAACTGCTTAACAACAGGTACACATTTCCTTTTAGAGTGATAGAAATCCAGTTTTGGAGCTAGACAGAGATGGCATTTGCCCGATATTGTGAACATACTAAGTAGTCACTGAATTGTTCACTTTCTGGTGATTAATTTTAGTATGTGAATTTCACCTCATAAAATTTTTTTTAAATTATATTCTGCAGTTTACTGCTGTTTCCTGATTTTTACATTAAATCTTCGGAGCCCCTTTTTATACCAATATATTTGAATGTCACTGTTTTTGTGGCTACATATTATTCCACTGTGAGAATTACCTTAATTTACTTCATGAATCTTCTAGTATTAGACATTTTCATCTATTGTAAACAGCACTGAGTGTAATAACCTTGTGTCCATATTTAAAGACCTTTACTTTTCCATAAAGAACTAGAAGCAAAACCTCTGTATCAAACAGTAAACACATTTAAATATTTTTGATATTTCAAAACTACTTCATTTTTCCCTATCACAAGCATTGTATGAGAATGCTTATTTCTCTGCTTATACCCATGATACTCTGATATCAAAGAATATCTCATTTTTATTTCAAATTTTATTCCTTTGATTTAAAAATTATGCATTTTAAGCCCCATTAAAGCCCTATTTTATAGAGTTGAGAGACTGAAAACTTCATCCTTTAAAGTGGGCAAGAAGCATGAATAGCCTTAACATATGTTACAACTCAGTACATTTTAGAACATGTATCTATCCAAAGAGTTCTATCTCCTTGACAAACATTTATTAAATGTCTATTATGTGCTAGACCATATAGTAAAGGCACTAAGAATACAGAAATAGTAAAATAAGGTTCCTGTACAATAGGGGCTCAGTCTTATTGGGAGAAAATTATACAATAATTATTATTAAATGTGATAATATTCAAACAGAAACTTCAGGAGCAGCCCTGAAAAATAGTGATCTGAATCTAACTTTAGTGATGTTGCTTTTGTTCAAAACACTTCCAAACTTCTTTTTAGGTATTGACTTTAGAATCTATGGCAAATTCTTCTGCATAGTTTCTGTGGTAGCAGCGAATGCACATCTCTTAGAAATGAGTTTCATTTAGGGGAATAATTAAATGTTATTTGAAGCCAACTCTGGTGAATGAATCAGATGTTGATTATGTTTTTGGGGTTATGATGATATAATTGGGGGGTTGGGTTCAAATGGAGACATGATTACAGTGTTATCAAGTTATTAAACCAATTTTATTAAATGGCTACTTGGAATTGATCCCACTCCTTGAGCAATATTGTTTATCCTATAGGGAAGGGCTTTCAAATTTTTTTGACCCAATTTAGTAGGAACATATACCACAGTGGGAAATATATTTTATATCATGATCCAGTAAACACACACACACACAAATTGAAATAAAGATTTCACAAAAAATCATACCCTTACATCATGCAGCACATTCTAGTATTTCCTATTCTATTCTATTTTTTAAAATTACTGGGACGATACAATTGATTTTGTATGCACTAATGAGTCACATTTTGATAAACACTGCCCTAGGTTTCAAATCAACTATCTTTCCTTGTAAATTTTGTTCAGTTGTTTTCAAGGAATTAGGGAAAATAATAGAACTTACTCATTTTACATTTTTAAGTTGAATTAATTGTTACTGCCACATAAAAGAAATGGATGGAAACTGCAAAGACTTTGGAATGCTACTGTAATTCCAGAGAGTTCCTCTCATTCCAGGTTTTAGCCTGACTCTTTAAATAGCTGCTTCCATGGCAAACTAAAAGGAACACTCTAATCTGAACTTGAAGTGGAGTACAATTATCAGCTGCAACATATTTACCAATACCCCCAGGTAATTGTCATGATCCATATAATTACCTTTTCTTAAAATATGAGCCATGTGCTCACTTTAGCCTTTATTTTTTAAAATATTGGTGGTCAATTTTAAATACTTTTAAAATTTTGCAACTGGGGAAAATGTTGGAGAAGTTTACTAAGTCTCAGTTTATAGTAGTAATAATAATAAGCCTCGTATCCAGTCTTATGCTTATATATAATAATGTGATAAAAATAAATATGTGAAAAGATCTTGTAAACTGTAAGAACAATACATGTTATTTATTCATTCAACAATATATATTGAGTGCCTATAATGTACCAGACTCTGCACAACACACTGGATTTGATTGATTTTTATTCAGAAATGGACTTTTCCCTGTGAGAAGTAATTGCCATTCAGTAATTGCAAATTCAGTGTGATAAATACTATAAATGAATTACTCAGTACCATGGTGGGGGTTCGATTTTGACTTAGGAAAAACCTTTTTAAAGAGCTGGGTCTTGAAGGACAAGTAGGAGTTTTCTAGATGAAATGGGGCAAGTACTAAAATAGGAAACAGAAAGAGGCCTGAAGGCATCAAAGGGACTGGTATGTCCATGAAAGAATAAGTTTGGTATTTATGAAGACTATACTTCTTTAAGGAGAATAGCAGGATATAAATGAGAAAGGTAGCAGATGTCATTCCTGTTTTAAATTGATTCCATTTTAAGTGAATCCTTTAGTATGGCATAAAAGGCAATCCATAGAGAAAAAAACATCAAAGTCTTTTAGGAAGGGAAGTGAGATGATCAGATTTAGCTTTTTAAGAAATAATTCTGAGAACAGCTGATAAAATGAATTTATTGGCTCTCATGTCAGGGAGACAAGTTAGCAATCTGTTGAAACAAAGTGAAAACATTTGAGGGCCTATATTGAAGTAG
The DNA here is from genome assembly GCF_040939455.1 of Microcebus murinus. Classification (NCBI taxonomy): domain Eukaryota; kingdom Metazoa; phylum Chordata; class Mammalia; order Primates; family Cheirogaleidae; genus Microcebus; species Microcebus murinus. The sequence goes on along the minus strand of NC_134105.1, from coordinate 50,599,841 downwards.
AGTAATAATAACAGCAATTAAGTATATAGAGCTTTACATAGGTTACCTATGTTTTTGTTCTTTGTTTCTTTTTTTCTTTATATATTTTTTTCATGTAAAACCTGTGATCTAGCCGGTATGCACCTATTTACCAATGAAAAATCAAATACAGAAAAGGTCAGGTACTTTGTCCAAAGTCACACTGCAGGCAGGGGCCCCAGGGTTCCATTGCAAATCCACCTGCTTTTGGAGCCCAGGGATGTAACCTTGTGTCACTGTTGCCAGAGGAGGAGCTGGATTTTTGAGACTTTTCTGAAAAAAAGCACAGGAGAGCAAAGCAGCAGCAGAATAGAGTGGCAAGACAGCAGAGTCCAGGGGAAAAATACCTGAATTCAATTTTGTGTAACTGGAGCAACTATTTAAATCATGAAAGGATATTTGAAATATGCTGAGCTCAGACTCTGCATCTCCAAAAGAGAGATAACAACAACACCTATAAGGCTATCATTAAAGGCTACTATGAAAACTAGATGAGGTACTATCTAGAAAGGGGTAGCAGAGACCTTAGCTCAAGAGCTAAATAAAAAGCAGTCATATCATAATATTATTAATAAATAATTATTTCTAAAACTCTTGGTGACTTATGGCATGTCAGCAAAGAAATGGATATTATGCTTTCTCCTATGAAAGACTGGGTGGACGGTGATGCTGCTACTGAAAGAGGCAGCAGTTTAGGAAGTGAAGTTACCAAGCTCAGTTTAGGCATCTGAGCTTTAAATATTGCAGGACAGATAGATAAAAAGACCCAGAAGACAGCCTAGAAATTGTACAAGAACTTGGTAGTTAAAAATTGAGACTGGATGAGATCATCCAGGCTGACTCCGTAGATTGAAAGAAGTCCAAGAAATAGGAATTTAGGGAACAACTTGAAGGCCAGAGGGAAAGAAAGTGGAAGGCACTTGGTAGGTTTTGTTAAGGTTCTGCCTGTACTTATTTATGTGCCCTGTGCATAAAAAGAGAGCCAGATAAAAAATGAAAAATATGTCAGGCAAAAGTCATTGGATTGCATTAGGTATTGCTTCCTGTATTCGTGTCTCCCACTACCTTTGTGGAGTTCTCCAGTGCCAGATCCTTGTCTCCAGCTTTCCATGATAGCTTCTGGCACATCACCTCCTTGGCTTCTGTGTCTTCACAGTATTGACCTTGGCTATTTTTTGACTTCCTTCTTGGATCACAAGCTGAACTGACCTACCGTTCACTGCTTACTGCTACTGACCTTGCATTCTATGTCATACCAGTCATTAAAGAAACCCAAAATCAGAAAGAAAAAAAAAAAAACTGGAAAGAGTGGTTTCAGAGAAGCCAAGGTAGGCGAGGAGATGTTTTAAGAAGGAGAATGGTTAATACCTCAATGCAACAGAGAGGATAAATAGAATGAGCTCTAAAGAGGAGCTACAGTCTTATGTCTCTTAACAATGGGGATACATTCGGGGAAATGTGTTGTTAGGTGATTTTGTCCTCATGTGAACATCACAGAGTGTGCTTACACAAACCTAGATGGTATAGCCTACTACACACCTAGGCTAGATGGCATAGCCTATTGCTCCTAGGCTACAAACCTGTACAGTGTGTTCCTGTGCTGAATACTGCAGGTAATTGTAATGTAATGGTAAATATTTACATATCTAAACATCTCTAAACATAGAAAATGTACAATAAAAATACAGTATAAAAGATAAAAAATGGTACACCTATACAGGGCATTTACCATGAGTGGAGCTTGCAGGCCTGGAAGTTGCTCTGGGTGAGTGGTGAGTGAATATGAAGGCCTAGAACATTCATGTGCACTACTGTAGACTTTATAAACAGTGTAAATTTAGGCTACACTAAATTTACCTTCAATAATAAATTAACCTAGCATACTGTAACTTTTTAATTTTTTTAGAGATGAGTTCTCATGGTGTTATCCAGGCAATTCTCCCACCTCAGCCTCCTGAGTAGCTGGGACTACAGGTGTGCATCATCATGCTGGGCTTAACTTTTTTACTTTATAAACTTTTTTTTTGAGACAGGATCTTGCTCTGTCACCTGAGCTAGAGTGCAGTGGCATCATCATAGCTCACTGCATCCTCAAACTCCTGGGCTTGAGCAAACCTCTTGCCTCAGTCTCCCAAGTAGCTGGGACTGGAATATAGGCACGCACCACCATACCTGGCTAATTTTTCTATATTTTGTGGAGATGGAGTCTTGCTATGTTGCTCAGGCTGGTGTGGAACTCCCGACCTCAAGCAACCCTCCTGCCTCAGCCTCCCAAAGTGCTAGAATTACAGGCATGAGTCACTGTGCCTGGCTTTACTTTAGAAACTTTTTGATTTTTTTAAATCTTTTGACTCTTTTGTAATGTACTTAGCTTAAAACACGAACACATCATACAGCTGTACAAAATATTTTCTTTCTTTATATCCTTAGTCTATAAGCTTTTTTCTGTTTCAAATTATTTTGCTAATTTTTTTTACTTTATAAACTTTTCGTTAAAAACTAAGACATGAACACACACATTAGCCTAGGCTTCCACTGGGTCAGGATCTTCACCATCACTGTCTCCCACCTCAACATTGTGTACTACTGGAAGGTCTTCAGGGACAACGACACACATGGAGCTGTCATCTCCCATGATAACAATGCCTTCTTCTGGAATACCTCCTGAAGGGCCTGCTGGAAGCTCGTCTTGAGGAGTAGGTTGTTTTACACTAGCACCACCACAAGCACACAAAATAATCCATTGTGTTACAGCTTTAGGACAGCTATGAGGTCACTAGGTGGTAACAGTTTTTCAGCTCCATTATAATCTCTTGGGAACACCATCGTGGCCTATAGCTGACCCAACCATCATTATGTAGCACATGACTGTAATTGCACTTGGCAGTTAGGAAGCTCCTGGTGTCTTTGAATGAGAGAGCAAGTTCAATAAAGCAGTAGGGGTGAGAGTCATGTCTATTTAAAAAATTGGGCTGGGTGCAGTGACTCATGCCTATAAGGCCAGCACTTTCAGAGGCCAAGACAGGAGGATCACTGGAGCCCAGGAGTTCAAGGTTTTAGTGAGCTATGAGCAGGCCACTGCACTCCAGCCTGGGCAACAGAGCCAGATCCTATCTCTAAAAAGTATACATTAAAAAAAGATCGGTAGGACAAACTTTAAACCTTCTAATTTTCTCCAGAAGCAAAAGGAAGATCATTTCTGATAACAGGGAGATTTTAGCAAGAAATTAAACTTTGTAGCCTGCATGGGTGATTTATATATATTTAGTTCTCACAACCATTATTTGGAGTGGGTATTATTATCCTCACATTATAGATAAGGGACCTGACATAATGAAGTTAAGTAAACTGCCTTAAATCATGCAGCTAGTGTGAGGCAAATGTGAAGCTCAAACCCAGGTCTGCCTCCAAATTTTCTGCTTTTTTTTACCGCATTCAGATTTAGAGCAGCCACCAAGGGGAATGTGAAAGTATAGATGTGGTGATTGTAGTGGTAGTAGTGTTTTATTATTTATATATAAGCACATGTAACGGTAATAATAATAAGGCAAATTGATTGGTGCTGATAATAACAGAGGGGTGAATGCTTCTGCTGCTCAAAATTTCATTGCAATAATGGCCCCATGTCTAACTTTATGCATAAAACACAGTGCCAACAAGCACCTACAACCAAATGATGTTACTTAATACAAATGACTTTTCTTAGGCTAAATTTAGCCACAAAGTACCCTTCATAGACTTTTCTTTGGTCCCAATCTAAACATACCTTAAAATATTTTAAGCCCTTACTCTAAGTCAGATTTATATTTCTTTTTATGTATAAAGTTATGGAAGATATGAAAGTTATAAATATGTAAACCACAAACATTTCCCTTGAACCTTGAATTGTATTAAATAACACAAAAAGAATTGTACTCTTTGACGTTAAAGTTTTGATTCTTTTGGCACCTGCTTCCTGAATTGTGGAAATCTAAGGAAATAATAGTTTATATCAAAAATGTAATTTAAAAAACTGGCAGAATGGTAGCTATAAAATTACAGAAAAAGCCATGGAGCAGGCAGCGTGAATATTTGAAAGGTAATAAAGCATAACTCAGCTACTTGGCAGGAAAAATCCTTTTCAATTATAAAGTTTTAGTATAGAATGAAGACACTTGCTGTTTAAGCATGTGACATTAAAAAAATATTTTGTTGAAAATCTTTTAAAAGTACATGTATTAAGGTGTACATATTTGCCTCGTAAAACAGATGATACCCAACTTGAATTATCCTTTTGTGATGATTCCAATAGCAGAGTGATTGCCCTCTGGGGACTGAGGGTCATAGGATGATTGCCCCCTACATTAGATGGTTCCATGAAGCTATACCTTCTTTTATTCTTTTATTTTTATTTTTTTATTATTTTTTTAATTTCAGCATATTATAGGGGTACAAATGTTAAGGTTACATATATTGCCCTTGCCCCCCCCCACCTGCCCAACACCCGATAAACGTTATTCCTATATGTCCACTTAAGTGTTGATCCGTTAATACCAATTTGCTGGTGAGTTCATATGGTGCTTGTTTTCCATTCTTGAGATACATCACTTAGTAGAATGGGTTCCAGCTCTATCCAGGAATATACAAGAGGTGCTATATCACCATTGTTTCTTAAAGCTGAATAGTACTCCATGGTATACATATACCACATTTTATTAATCCACTCATGTATTGATGGGCACCTGGGTTGTTTCCACACCTTTGCAATTGTGAACTGTGCTGCTATAAACATTCGAGTGCAGGTGTCCCATTAAGCTATACCTACTTAATTCTTATGTCTGCTTTTAATAGATTTTTTTGTCTCCTCCACTGTCAGTGCTCATTTCTCAGGGCTGTCCACGTACTTGCACAGACTCATTCATGCCCGTTGTGACATTAAATAACATTAAACCAGTCCACTAGACCCATGCATGTGTAAAGAGAGGTAGAATTTGCACATGCCCTTCCTTGCTCATTTCCCACAATGCTCCTTGGCAGGCTCCCATTCCATTTGCCACCTGGCTTCCTGGCCTTGGCTTCTTTTCTTCTTGCTTCTGCCACTCAGACTTGATTGTGGAAGTGTGCCCTTCAGATCTCCTTTCAAGACAGTGTGCTGTATGAAATGTAACTGGCTAGCAGCCTCCAGCTAGTGGCTACACCTCCAGATCTGCAGCATCACACTGAGGCTAGTCTCTTCCATCCCCCACATCCTCCTAGGCAATGCCTGAACATAGTGGGGTACCATAGCTGGGCCGTTCCTGCCCGACATAAGCTTCCTTTAATGGGGAATGTTTGCTCAGTGACTTCCCAATCAGGTCTTCAAGATGTTCTCAGAGCTGCACTGTGGCCTGGGGTGCTTCCTACCCACCTTTTCTCCTTCTCTCTTTCCTTTCACAAGTGTCAGACCTGGCTCATGGTTTGAAATCTCTCCCTGTCTCCTCCTGCTCCCCTCTCCTTTATATTTCACAGTTGTTTTCACCACAACATCTTTTTCACATCTAATTTTGGGTTGGTGTCTGTTACTTAGAGGATGCAAACAGAGTTGGTAAAAAAAAAAAAAAAAATGGCCCAAGAAAGCAGGCAGTAAAATTAGGGTTAGGGGCCGGGCGCGGTGGTTCACACCTGTAATCCTAGCATTCTGGGAGGCCGAGGCAGGCGGATTGCTTGAGGTCAGGAGTTCGAAACCAGCCTGAGCAAGAGTGAGACCCCCGTCTCTACTATAAATAGAAGGAAATTAATTGGCCAACTAATATATATATAGAAAAAATTAGCCGGGCATGGTGACGCATGCCTGTAGTCCCAGCTACTCGGGAGGCTGAGGCAGAAGGATTGCTTGAGCCCAGGAGTTTGAGGTTGCTGTGAGCTAGGCTGATGCCACGGCACTCGCTCTAGCCTGGGCAACAAAGCGAGACTCTGTCTCAAAAAAAAAAAAAAATTAGGGTTAAGGACTGTTCGCTCATGCTTGGCTGGCAAGGAAGATCTGATCCTGAGCAGACTGTGGGGAGTGGATCATCCCTGGGAACACATCCTGGTAGAGGGGAAGAGGTTTGCTAGTGATGCAATTAGGCATTTGAGAGAGATGGGGAGAATAATGCCTACAAGAAGCGTGCTGTTGGCTGGTTATTTCAAAGTTCTGCTGATGCCTTATAGAGGGATGAGAACCTGAGAAATAATGAAACAGTAAAAGGCAAAGTGTGAGAGACAGAGAGCCTGCTGAACTTGGAGCACTTTCTTGGGTCATGGGATTAACATCCTTGCAAGGAAAACCCCATCCCCACCCTAAGGATAGGGCAAACTCACTATATAGTGGCTCTTAGAACCCTAGAAACAGTAATGGGCCTTGCTGAGTGAAGCAGAAATCCTAGAGTTGTCATGGCAGGTGGTAGAGAAAGGAATATAAAGGTTGCTGGAAGGGATATGCTGCAATGAATTCATAATACGAGGCCAGAAGGATTATGTTCCACTGCCGGGTGCAGAGAACATGCCATTCTCCGAGGCTATCAGGAACGCACTTATAAAAGGGCACCAGCGTCATTAAGAAGTTTAGTGGTGGCTCTCCTTGCAGGCCAGGGATGAAGCTGTCACAACATTCTTTCACAACAATGACTGTTACTATTCATTAATAGCATCAGGGACAATAGTGCCTTAAGCGAGGTCAGGTAATAATGCTTAACTGATAGAAGCCAGAGGGCTGCCTTGACTTTAACTACCAGCAATACTGGAATGGCTGTCAAGGGGCATGACCCACAAGGAGTTGTGGAAGTGGCTAACAGAATCTGGTGTGCTCAGGGACAAAATATAAAGATGGCCAATGAGATCACTATTTAAGATCTGTAATCAGAAATAGGCAGGAACAGAGAAGCAGGAGAAGGTGGTTGCCTCAATAAAAATTCATGATTCACTGCTCAGTTCTTGTATCTGAGACAATTTTCAGACCCAGAATACAGTGACTGAGAGATGTCTGTGTTCCAAGGAAGAAGAACCTTGCAACACCATGACAAGTATTAACGGTAAAGAATTCCCCAGTCCTGCCCCAAAGGAACCTGCAGCCATTTACTTATGTGACTATGTACTGGAGAAAGGAAAATAACCACATACATTGAGGAATTTTTGGACACACTGTCTGAGCTGACCTTGGTACCAAAGAGAGACAGACAGATAATTGGTTGTGTTTCTCTGGAGAACCCTAATACAACCACCACTAAAGATTTAAAGGATGCATGGGAATGGTCCCTATCCTATCTGTGTTGAGTTCACCAGTCTGACATCTATAGCAACCACGTGGATCCTGGAGAATGACTGCAGATGTCCACATACTCAACCAGGTAGTAGCACCAATCATAATCGCTGTGTCAGAAATGGTGTTGATGGGGGATATCTGTAAGTCCTCACCTTTATGTAATAATATGCGACCATTGATTTGATGATTGCATTGTTTTCTACTACAATCAGAAAAGACAATCATAAACAGTTCACATTGACATGGAATGGACAAGATTCATTTACAGTTTACATGAACTGTGTTAACTCCCCACCCTGTCATTATATAGTTCAAAGATTCTATATTATCACATATAGATCCAATACAACAAAGAGTCTAGCTATCCCATGTGAAGTGTTTGTCTTATTCTACAAGTGTGATCAGCCTTGCATTTCTACCATACCTTTTTGCACTAAATAATATTCTATCTGGAAGTCGTCCTTTACAAATCTTATTTTATGGCACCATAGGAAGCTTTACAGTGATCACTTCAGTGTTGTTTCACTTTGTTACAGTGTCATTCGGTTGTACCATGAGGCAGCCACAGACACTTACAAAGCCGTTATTTATAATGTGCTTTCAGAAATAAGTACAGTGTTCCATCAGAATGACCTGAAGATTCCAGACAGCACACATGTGTTTACCACATTTTATGCCAAAGCAAAATCACTGTTAGTTAATCCAATGCTCTTTCTAGACCCTGAAGATGATATCCATCTAATGGGTTATGACAAACCACTCATTTTTGATATGTAGGAAGCCAGTGAAAACAGACAGTTTAGGGGGGAGAAATGAGCATATTATTTTTATATTTGTACTTAAATGTGATTTATGTTTCAATGTATAATAATAAAATTGCCTTTACTTTTGAAAAAAAAATCCAATCAACAATGATATAATGCTGAGATCCAGCAGGATAAGCAAGAGGTGGTTTATATGCTGGAGGTCTTGGAAAGGCACGTGAGCTCTAGGAGGTGGGAGACAAAACCTATGTAAAATCAGGGACCTGCCACTTTAGTAAAGTTTTTAGGACTTCAGTGACCAGGCCAGGACAACTTCTCCAGAGTAAAAGACAAGTTTGCTGCATCTTTATGTCTCCTACTATGAACAAGGGAGCACAATACCTGCTGGACTTCTCAGGGCTCTGGAGGCAACTCCATCCATACCTAATACTGGAACTGATACAGTCTCAGCCTATAGACCGGGCAACATGGAAGGCTTCCAGCCTTGAGCAGGAACTAGAGCACAAAAGAGCTCTGTAGGCCCACGCTGCAGTTCAAGCAGTCCTTCCACTGTAAGATGAAATGGGAAGAGGTCTGGAACAGAAGCATGTGGGTGGACATGTGGGAGTAGATATTAAGTGTGAAGATTCTTTGTATGTCATGCTAATGCCCCCAGAGAGCATCCACTTTGGAAAAGGCACTGAAACCAAATAGTCCAAATGACTCAGCCAGTTGACATTAGCCAGCCATCATCGATGGCCATTCCAGAATTGACAGAGTGGGCACATGAGTAGAATAGCCATGGTGATAGATATGGCATCTGCACACAGGCCCTGTGCATGAACACCTGCTTATTTAGGCCAATCTAACTACTTTCGCCTCAGAATACGCAATCTCTCAGCAATAGAAACCAGTGTTAAGACTTGATATGGCACTCTGCCTCAAACAGACCAATAGCCATTTGGTGCTGTTGAGCTATTTTGTCCAAGAAGGGCCAGTGGTTCAACCTCAGAGGGTCTGATACATATTCAAGGCCTGAGTTTGCCTTTCCTGCCTGAAGAGCCCCAGCCAGCATCGTTATCCAAGGGCTAACAGAATGTCTGATTTTCAGGCATAGAATCCCACACAGCTCAGAGAATCCACTGGGAAGTGAAGGAGGTGCAAGAGTGAGCCCTTGACCATGGAATCCACTGATTCCTCACTATCGCAGCGCAGCCAGCCTGATGAAGTGTCAGAACAATTTACCAAAGCGTAGCGCAAGTACCAGCTCAGAGGTAATACCCTGAAGGATAGTGCTGTGGTTTGGATGCGATTTGTGCCCACCAAAATTCATGTTGAAATTTGATCCCCATGGATGTGGCAGGGGTTGGGAGGTGGGGCCTAGAGAGAGGGGTTTGGTTCATGGGGATAGATCCTCCATGAATAGATGAATGCCCTGTCCAGAAGGTGAGTGAATTCTCAGCTGTCACTGGAATACACTGGTTCCCTTGAGAGAGAGGGGTTGTTAAAATGAGTCTGGCTTCCTCGGTTTCTATCTTGCTTCTTCTCTTACCAGGTGATCTCTTTGAACACATCCACTTCCCTTCCACTTTCTGCCATAAGTTGAAAAAGCCTAAGGCCTACACCAGATACAGCTGCCCAATCTCGAACCTTGTAGCCACTAGAATTGTAAGCCAAACAAACCTCTTTTCTTTATAAATGACCCAGCCTCAGGTATTCTATTAGCAACACAAAGCAAGCTAAGACAGATAGGGTGACATCATTTAGGGTACAGTACATGCATTAAATCAGAGACCTCTACCCGGCACTGAGTCTACAAATGAAAGAATTCATGGGTACAGAAACCTAAGGGTAGAAGCAGTTGTGACCCACTTACTATCACTCCCAGTGACCCCACAGTGGGCCTTTCTGCTTCCTGTCCCCATAGGTCTGAGCTCAGAGGGAACAAGTTTCTCATCCCCAAAGGACGACATTCTTGTCAGGGGTACAACACCTATGGCTGCTCACTGAGCATTTTGAACTCCTTGTGTCCAGCAGCCAGTATGAAAAAAGAGAAGTCACAGTCTTTGTCAGGGCAATAGACCTGGACAGCAGGAGGAAGTAAGGGAGGAGGGGGGGCTGTATTCCCACAAGTCCACTTGGCGCTTCTTGGTACTGCATTGCCTAATTATAACCATGACTAGACACAGGAATACACATACTGGCCTGAGAAGGTGTGATTACCAAGGAATGAGATCAGGAATGAAAATTTGGGTCATGACACCAGGTAAGCCACCAGGGTTGGCAGAGGTGATAGTTGAGAGTGAGAGGAATTTAGGAAGGACAGTGGAGGAGGCAGACAATGTAATCTCCTGACTGTTCAGGAGATCAGCTGCATCATTTAGGGATATAGTTTGTCCTACGAACCTCCCTCTTCCAAGTTTCCTTTCAGGAAGATAGGCTTCCCGGAACCATGGAGGACTGCTCTTTGGACATGTGTGGGGAAGCATGTCTGTGTGACACAGGGTGTGCCACAGCAGGTGTGCAGCGTGCCACTCAGATCTCCCTTCCGTAGAACCTGCAGTGAGGAACGCAGTCGGCTGACCATGTCCAGCTACTGCGTTTTCTGGCCTGGGGAGGTATTCATGCTGAAGCCAGCTTCCTCCATGCTGCTCCTAGCCAATGACTGGGCACAGTGGCGACACTAGAGCTGGATTGTTACTCCCCAACGCATGACTGCTCTCATGAACATTCCATTCTAGGGCACTTGTGTTGGCCTGGCTGCACTGCAGTCTAAGACTCTTTCTAGAAGAGCCTCCTTCCTTTCCTCTCTGTCTAGGGCCAGATCTGTATTTTGTGTCCCCTCCTACTCCTGCTCCCTTCTCCCCTTTATCCTTCATAGGCAACCTCCTCAGTGAATTTCCTGCCCATCTCATTCTTTCTTGGTGTCTTGCTTCTTAGAGGACCTACACTGAAACAAATTGTTTTTCAATTTTTGACATTTAGAATTCCCTACAAACTTTGATATGTATCTTTGTGCTGTTACAGCAAAGTACCTGAGATGAGATAATTTAAAAAGAATAGAAATTTATTGCTCACAGTTCCGGAGGCTGGGAAACCCAAGATCAAGGTGCTGGCAGATTTGGTGTCACATGAGGGGTGCTCTCTGCTTCCAAGATGGCAACTTCTTGCTGTGTCCTCATGTGACAGAAGGCAGAAGGACAAAAAGGGGACTGACTAGCTCCCTTGAGCTCTTTTATAAGAGCACTAATCCCTTTTATGAGAGTAGAGCCCTCATGACTTAATTACCTCCTGAAGGCTCCACCTGTTACTACTATCATGTTGGGTCTTCTTTCCAACATCTGAATTTTAAGGGGATACACACATTGAAAAACAGCAATATGCTTCATTCTTCTGCCATATTAGATAAATCCACCTCAGTTTCATCCCTTCAGTCCTCAGCCCCTGGCACATTTCCAGGCTGTGTTTGTGAATCTATACTGGAAGCTGGCATTTCAGCACACTTTTTAAGATCCAATCCAATTAGCTCAGTCCTGACAAATAGGCTTATCATTGATTAGTAATGGACTCCAGTCCTAGCACAATTATTGCTTTTGAAGCCAAGCTAACAGGTGCTTCACATCATCTATGCATAAATTATCTGATCTCATTTACTAGACAGTTAAAAAAAAAAAGGATTAAACTTCCCTTCACAGATTCTACATTTGCACATCCCCTCTGAGCCAACTGAGGTGGGGGTTTTCAAGCTAATTTTCCCTACACCTTTCCAAATAGATTGCTGGATCTAAATTCCTAGGATTCTCTAGCTAAAGCCTGAATTTCTTGTAGAATCATTAGCATTTGAGCTGCCCACTCAAAAGGAGCGTTCCTACAACTGCCTCTGTTTTCAGCTAATTTTACATCTCTCCATTTTGCTGTATCCCAATTCTCTTGCCAGCTCTTCCATTTCTTTTTTGGTTGTAATATTCCATTACCCCTTCTGCTTTTGTACTCAATCGTTCATTTATGGGCAGCATTTTGCTTTTATTCACCCAGTAAGAGAAACCCAACCTTTGAAGTTATACTATTCCAGAATAGTTTTCACATGAGCACAGATCTTTTTCTTAATATACTTTTCAGCTGGTGAACTTACTTCTAACACAGAAAAAGATTCCAAGATAGGGCATAACAAAGAAAATCTCAGTAAACTAGTTTAGTGTTAATCCCATATAGACTTTTGAGTTTCTCAGGTGCCCCCAATTATAGAAATAGATCTTTGATGCAAATACACATTTCATGCAATTATATTTTACTTACAAAATGCCTATTCACAAAGCTCACCCAAATTTCCACTGAAATGAGTCTAGCACAGTATAAGCGTATCTGTAACTGTTTCATATTGACCACCTTAGAGATTCCTGTGCTTGAAGGAGTTTGAGGAAGTTAGCTCTTCTGCATTCTCCTGCCTTCAGGCAGAATTGTCCATACACAAACCAAGTAGGACAAAAAGTTTCTCAGGAAAATGAGTTAATAAACTCACTCTAGAGTTTAGCCATGGATGCAGTCAGGAATTTCTTCCTTGAATATTAAAAATTCCTCTCTTATAGCTCAAATCTATATTTTATTATAAGTCTGATACGGAAGTTAAAAAATTCTTATGATGTTTATTTTATAATACATGAGTGAACATATTCCCTGAGTTGTAACTTTTTATTTCCTATAATATAAACTTTTGTGTAAACGACCATTTTCAATTTGTATCAAAATACAACTCATTTATTCATTCAGTCAATAAATATTAACCTCAAACCATTCTTTTAATAGTTTTTTTTTTTTTTTTTTGAGACAGAGTCTCCCTTGTTGACCAGTCTAGAGTGAGTGCGGTGGCGTCAGCCTAGCTCACAGCAACCTCAAACTCCTGGGTTCAAGCAATCCTTCTGCCTCAGCCTCCCGAGTAGCTGGGACTACAGGCATGCGCCACCATGCCCGGCTAATTTTCTATACATATTAGTTGGCCAATTAATTTCTTTCTATTTATAGTAGAGACGGGGTCTTGCTCTTGCTCAGGCTGGTTGAACTCCTGACCTCGAGCAATCCGCCCGCCTCAGCCTCCCAGAGTGCTAGGATTACAGGCGTGAGCCACCGCGCCCGGCTAGGGAATAGTTTTTTATAACTTCTACTTTTTGAAAATCACAACAGACTCATGGCTCCTTTGACAAATTCAATATCTTCCAATTATTGGGATCATTTGTCACCTTTTACACAGTACTTCTCTCTCTGGGCTGCACTCTCTCATGCCTAACACTTACTTAGGCATTTCTAAAAACATCTTTGGTTTTGACAACAACAAGATGTATCAGGCTCTTCTTGCTTTGTCCTCCCCTAAGATCTGGTAGCATATACGTTGCAAGAATCCTTAGCTCCTTACTGAAGAATATCTTAAGGAGAAAAATCACAGGGATTATATTTTATTTCATGACTATTAGAAGTAGTTTGAGCTGTCATCTATAGGGCAAGTGGAGGTTAGCAAGGTGAAGTTGAGAGGCGGGTGTGTTTTAGGCAGGGAGGAAACCTAATAAGGCATGAAAACAACTAAACAAGCAGTAAAATCATGTATACTAACATGAAAGAGGATGTAAAGAAAGGTACCATGGAAGCACGTTAAAGCAACATCTTACCTAGTCTGGGAATTGAGGAGTGTTGATCAGGAAAGGCTTTCGGAACAAAAGGACTGTTGACTTAGGTAATAGGTATTTCCTCATGCTCACCAAGATCCAATTCTCCTTTCCGTCCTGAGCATGTAGAAGGCTACACTTCCTGGGTCCCCTGTTGTTAATCTTGGCCACGTAGCCAGCTAGTAAAGTGTACACAGAAGTGATGTGTGTCACTTCCTGGCTGAGGCAGGGAAAGACTGTCTGTGATTCTCCACTCCCTTGCTCTTCCCATGACCATGTGGCCAGCAACATTCCAGATGATGGAACTTCTAACACCCAGGGGGCCCTTGAATGACTAGGTAAAGCAAGCACCTCTCTGTCAACCTACAACAGCCATGGTGTGAGTAAGAAATAATCTTTTATGGGTTGAGCTGCTGGGATTTGGAGATTACTGGTGGCTGTAGTAAACCCTTTCTATTATTAATATTTCTATTATGACTAATGCAACCTCATACATTCCTTACACTTTGGGTAAACTTGAGCCTTCCTGGATTGGCATGGCAGAACAGCCATCAATATAGCAGTCCACGACTCCGGCTGATCATAAAGCCATCAGGAAAGTAATCTTTTCTGTCTTCTAAACTAAGATTCCTTTCGGGAAATGATGCCATGAAGCAAAACAGTAGATTAAAAAATACCTAGTTTGTTTACACTACTTATGGTCAAATAGGTGGGAGATATAGCAGGTCTTCAATCTCCAGAAAAATCCTAGAGATTGTGCCATCTGTTATTATATTTTACTTCATTTGCAAGTGGCCTTCTTACTATGCCATCATTAATAATGGAGGAAGGGGATGTGAGACAATGGGAATGTTGCCAGCACACTGAGTCTTAGCAGGACCTCCTGCTCCATGTTGCCAAATTTCTAAAATCTTAGTTTATCTCAGTTGTGTGGTTGTAAAATGTAAACAATTTATATCTCATTATCTTGTCTGTGTCCTTTTTTTTTGGCCAACACACATTTTCCTAAACCCACTAACTTAATACATTGTATTTCTAGTAATATAACACAGATATACACATAATATGGAAAAGTTCCAAATATACTTAACCACATAATTACAGCTTTTAAAATCCTTTGTTGATTCCTTTTATGGATCATTTTGTTTGCACAATATTTATCTTCTCATTAATATGTAAACTCCATGAGGACAAGGACTCTGTGTTGTGCTCTGCACCTATCTCCAAATCTTAACATAGATCCTGGCACACAATCAGCATGCAATACATATTTGTTGAACACATGGCTCATTTTATAAAGATCACTTGTAGTTGCAATGGAAAGAATTGATTAGGATTCAGTGAAACTAGAAGCAGAGGGTCCAGATGGAGACCACTGCAGTTCTTCAAATGAAAGATGAAGGTGACTCTCAGACCAGTGTAGTCACAGCAGGGATGGGAAGAAACGAACAGATTTGAGACATATTTAGAAGCAGAGTGGATAGAACTTGGTGATTGATTGGATGATAGGAGCTGTGCAAAGGCAAAAGTCAACATTTCGACCTTGGGCAATGAAATAAGAAAAGGAACCCTGAGCTGGAACAGGTATAGGAGGATACAAGGTGGATGATAATGAGTTCAGTTGGTAGGAATTCCCATGAGCTATCCAAGTAGTGATGTCCAGTAGACAGTTATGTATATCAGTTCTGTAACACAGAACACTGGGCAACTGCCTTCGCCTGAAAAACAGGTTTGGGAAAAAGCACAGCCACAGAAATTTGCAACCCTCTAAATAGATGAAAACAGCCTGTGAGATGAGATCCTAGGATAAAATCCTGTGAATTATTTACATTTAAGGTTTTTTTCCTTTTTCCTTTTTTTGTCCTTAAAGAATCAGAACTTGTTTATTGAATTGGTTGGACTTGATAGGATACAATTAGAAAATAGCTTTATTATTCTCTTATCATTGCTTTCAGACATTCCACCTGGGGCAGTATCTTGAGCACATTCCATTAATTTTTGTTAACATCTCATTATTCAAATAGTATTTAGTATTCGAATGGTATATATTTTCATATACTACACCATTCAGACCAATGTAAATGGAAACTTCCATTTTACATCCAGTGCAAGCTTCCTTCCTTCCTCCAGCCTGCCTGAGCCTAACAGGCTTCCCAGTCACGGAGTGGAGAAAGGCTATGGTCTGTTCTTTCACAGACATGGTCCTTATTTTCCCCCATCCCCTCTCTGGCTCTTGGTCCCCTTCAGGTTAAGGAAGGAAGGTCGGACAAGAGAAAATGTGGTAAAAACATTTCTTTTGTGGTTGGCTGTCAAATGTTCTCTGCCATGGCAGAAGAGAAAGTGCTCTTCCTCTTCTGGGGGGTGCTGTAAGGACACTTATCCCTCAACTTCCCTCAGTCTTCTGGGACCTCTACTCTTCCTTGACTCTGAAAATCCACTTTCTGACTGACCTCTTACTATTCACAACCTTCACCTTTTTTTTTCCTGCTGGGGTAACTGGCTCCCACACAGCCCACTTCTTGGGTAGGATGGTTGCAAGGTCACGCTGCCTTCCTGTATTAGTCAGGAGAATCTGGGTTATGCTACGCCCGATCCTGAATTTCAGTACTATTCACTCTCACGCATGCTACATGTCCATGGCAGGTTAGCAGCAGGGCTCTGCTCATCACAGTCTTTCAGGATCCCAGGCTGATAGAGAATCCCTCTTGACTCGTGCTCCTATGCTCACGTGCCAGGTGGAAAAAAATCCAGGGTGAATTCTACACTGACTCTTCAGGTTCCCACCCAGAAATGTTACCTCTCTTTCTGCCCACATTTCATGGGCCAAAGGTGGTCATATACCCAAGTCTAATTTGAAAAAGGATAAGGAAGTACAATCCACAGGCCAAGTTGGAGAGAAGAACTAGAATATTTTTAAAGAACCCTAATAACTACCACATGCCCACATGGTCCAGGTAGCCTCATGGGAGTATTCCAAATCCTGGTAACAAAGGCTACTGCCTCTGTCTCTCCCCATCCTCCCGCTCACTCCGTTGACAGACTTTCCAGCTAGCCTCTGTCTTTATCATCTATCATGTCACTCGCAAGCTCTCTGAGGGCCATGTCAGGCATTCCAAAATCTTGTGTTTGGTTCTGATAAAAGCCTGAAGGTTAACCAAGGAGATTTTGCACTGCAGCAAGCATCCTGCTAAAACTAAGAGACCAGTGTTCACCTGTGACAAGCACCAGCACTACATTTCTCTGAGTATTCAATTTCTGCCTTTCTCTCTTGGCTTGGGGTGGAGTAGCAATGCCCCTTACCTCCTCCTATATGAGGAGAAATCACAGCATGCCCTACTCTGCCGGCAATTCTCTTCCAAGAAATCCTCTAGCGGATGCCTAGGTAAGCAAAGGGGCTCAGGACACGATCTGTCCACTCTTGGCAGGTTATCCTTCTCTTATGAATGTGGGGAAACATGTCATTCGTGTTCAGCTTTGGGCTGTGGCTTAAATTTGAGACATCATGGAAAGTCTCAGTTAGCATTTTATGACATCTCTAAATGGGCCTGGGACAAAGTACCAAAGAGGTAGGAAGAAAATCAGGAGGACGTGTGGTCTTGGAAGCCAAGGAGAAAGTTTCAAAAAGAAATAAGTGTTCTAACAGTTTTAAATCTGTTGAGAGGCCAAGAAAAATAGGAATAGAAAAGTGTCCACTGGATCTGGAGGGAAATGTGATGGCCTTGCCAAGGGTGGCATCCGCAGAAGGATGGGGACGAGTCCCATAGCTGTGGGCTTCGGAGTGCGGGGGAGGCGAGGAGGTGGGGACAGCCGTCACAGCGAGCTCACGTCCTGCAGTGTGGCTCTGGAGGGAAGAGAGGGGTGAAGGGGTACTTGAGGGGAATATGGGAGCAAGAGGAAGGCTTATTTTTTTTTTAAATGGAAGACTCGATCACATTTAAGTGCTAATAAAAAAGAAACTAGTTGAGAATGAGTTTCAATGGATGATGAAATGATTTTCAATCCATAATTTTTTCATCTCCAAAGGAAAAACAAACCCACGTAGCTGATGTTAAAATTCACCACGGAGATGCTAAAAGTCAAGTGGGATGCTGGTATTTGTGTGTGGGAGCTGGAGGAAGAGAAGAATAAGAAGGGTAATACTGTGTGAAGCATAATGGTGCTAGGACAGCTGTGGTTTTTCATTCAACAGAGTACATATGTTCGTAGGGCTCTCAAATTGTACAAACGTCTTTGCATCCTCGAGTGAACACTATTATTCTCTTGGTGGTTAACAAGAGGCTTAACTTGCTCCCCTGGTGCTATTTACGCAGCTAATTAAAGTGAAGGTTATTTATTTCATTGCTTATAATAGGAAAAACCCTAAAGGTACCAGTTAGCATTTATAAAGAACTAATCTGCTAAGTGCTTTTGGTCTCCCAACTCCTACTCAAGTACTTTGCTGCAGCAATAATCATCATTCCCTTTTGGATATGCAAACCTTTTGATTTCTACACATTTTAAATTATTTAATTTTGGATGATTTCCTTTTTTTTTTTAAACAAACCAACTTCCTGTGATATGTATAAATAAAGATGTGTTTCCACACCTCCATTTGCAAACTTGTTTTCAAATTTGGTTATGTGGATTGCTAAGTGTGATCTGGAAACATCTGTAGATCATCATTTAAAAGCAGGTCATTCTTTCCCTGACCTGCCTCCTCGTTCCCTGACTTGCCTCCTCCTTGCACATCCACTCAACCACCTAGTACTGTGCCCATAAATAGTAAGAGCTCATTCAGCATCAGATGAAAGAACAAATGAAAAGATGGATGGAGGAAAACATGAAAGAATAAAGGAATATATTATATGTGACAAATAGTATAGAATGCCTCACTCAACTCGATTCCAATCCCCTTGTATAGTGTCTTACTGAGCAATCCAGGCTGGAAAGCTCAAGGCTACATGTTTCAGACATCATTACAGCTCATTTTCCATATATAATCTCACTTCCACCAAGTAGATTCATCTATGCAAAAATTGGAAGATGGAAGCAAGTGGCTGCTGTGAGGTGGAAAGCATGTGTCTGGGAATTCTTTCTAAGGGCCATTTATTTTTCTGTAGCAGTGGTAGCCAAGGTCTCAGTATCTGGTCCTTATCTCCAAGGGTATTTGGAGGCTAATGGTGTGCCTTGAAAGCCTAAGAAAGAGAGTGTTTCAAAAGCAATGAGGTGGAGACAGCATGGTTGTAGAATCAGCTGTCATGGCTATAGCTTCCCAATCTTTGCAGGGGCAGCAGCAATCTTGATGAGTCAGTTCTGCAGTGCAGATCTGAGAATCGTTGGTGGAAGCTCATCCTAGATCCCTCTCCTCCAGCCTTTCCAATGATTGAGTAAGTAAGGAAGTCATTAGTGCTGTTTATCAACTATACTTCTGGTTTTCTGTTTTCTGGGGCACATAGTAGGATTTCTCTATCCTGACCCTTTGGGGTTGGGTTTGGCTATGTGACTTGCTTGAGCCAATGAAATGAGAATAAAAGTGAGCTTTCTGGGTGCAAGCTTTAAGAGATAGTGCACGATTCATCACCTCTCTCTACCATGGGCAACAGCACTGTTCCAGAAAGTGGTTGTCCCATTAGCTTGGAATGAGAATGGCACAGAATGGAATCCCCAGTCAATCCAAGATGTTTGCATAGCATGTATGAGAAATATACCTTTATTGTTTTATAAAATTAGATTTGGGGCCTATTGGTAACTGCAGGACAGCCCAGGCCATCCTGTTGATCCATTAAGTCACCCCTTCCTTCTTAAACTATCTGGAGTGAAATTCTCTTGTCTGCAGTTGAGTCCTGAGTGATTGTGTCCAGGAATATGATGCTGACATACAGTATAAAACTAAACACTGCTAAACTTGTAAGATCATTATTACTCCTTAAATAAGGGAAACTGTCTTTTGCTTCTTTTATTTTCCCCATAGTGCATGGAGTAGCAGCGGGGCTACTGTACTGCACACCTCCAGGGGGCACCATTCACACTGTAGTGGAGCCCTGAGGAGACTACACTGTGAATGGTATGTCTAGATGTTGCCAATGCCATGGCAGAGCCAACCAGAGTGCTAGAGGCATAGCAGGAAAATTATCTTACTTAGTTTGTCTCATAACAAGGAAGTTAGAAAATAAATAAAACCAATAATTATAACATAGTTTCACTAAAGTATTAACTTAATTAATATAGTTATAATGAAATAAGACCCTGAGATGGAGGGCTAGTTATTTGGAACCACCAAAACTTCTATTAAAATGCTCACTACCAAAAAAATATTTAATATAATTCTGATTTTTTTTTTTTGTTCTGAGGTTTTACACCTCAAATCTATTGTGTAACAAAAGATGGATGGTGTAAGTATAAGGATTAGGTCCAGCTATCTGTGGCAGAAAAGTCCTAAATAACAGTGATGTATATATTTCTTTGTTAGACAAAAGTTCAATAGGAGACAGCACAGGATGGGGCAGCTTCTTGAAGTTGTCAGGAACACAATCTTTAACCGTTGCCTTCTATGTTATAGCCCAAAATGGCTGCTCAAGTCAAGCCACCACATCCTTGTTGTAGGGAGCAAGAAAAAGAAAGAGGAACTAGAGCATTCGCACCACACTTCTGGTTATATCTTATAGGCCAGAACTTAGTCACATGATCATACTCTTAGTTGGCAAGGCTGCAAATGAAATCTTTATTTTAGATAGCCCTGTGTCTGACTAACAATTGAGATTTATATTACAGGGAAGAAAGAAAGAATAGGTTTGGGAGGGATATTTAACAATCTATACCACAGATGGCTAGCATAGTTGGTTGTGTGCACCCCAAACTTCAGAATGTGACCTTATTTGGAAATAGAGTATTAGTTAAGGATCTTGAGATGAAATCATCCCAGATTTAGAATGCACCCTAAATCCAAAGACTGGTGTCCTTATAAGAGGAGAAGGGAATACACAGAGAGAGGGAGCAGAAGGCCATGTGGAGAGGGAAGCAGAAGCTGAGGTTACACTGCCACATGTCAAAGAGCTCCAGGAGCTGCCAGAGCTTGAGAAGTCAATGAAGGTCATTTGCTGGAGCCTTCTGAGGGGGCACAGCCCTGCCCTCATCTTCCTTTCAGATTTCTGGCCCCTGGAACTGTGAGAGGATAAAACCCTATTGTTCCAAGTCACCAAGTTCACGGTAATTTGTTACAGCAGCCCTGGAAACTGATAGAGTCTCTTAAATATTGCTTATAGTTATTATCAAAACTGAGGGCTAACAGCATAGCTATAATAATAATGTCACTGCTTTGTTTTGATTATAAATCCCATAGTAATACAGACGCACACTGGATTTTGCCTCAGTATCTGGTCTCTGCCAATTCTCATCACAGAACCATGATTTTCAGCTCCACAGGAAAAGAAAATAAAGATATAATGTAGGCAATTGACATATATTTAGTACTTTATATGCAGTAAAAATCTAACACACATTTCCTCACTTAATCCTTATAATTATATAATATGTTTGGTTATACCCATTTGAATAGATGAGGAAACAGGATAAAAGAGGTTAGGTATAGATGTAGTAGGTTGTTAAGTATGAAATGTCCGATTTCAAATAAAAAATGTGGTTCATTATATCTCAAACAAGAAGCAGTACAATTAATCAAAATATGTGCCTCGGATATCGACACAGTTTTGCCATCTTAACAGTAGCCTGTTTATGCTGGCAGTGAAGATGCCTGGAGAGTGAGTAGTGATGGAATCACAAAAGGCGTTTTCCACAGCTTGTTGAAAATTAAATAGTTTTCCTTGCAAGAAGTAGTCCAAAGCCTGGATCAAAGAAGTGGTCCAAAGAAGTGGTAGTCAGTTGGTGCAAGGTCTGGTGAATACAGTGGATGACAGAGAGTTTTCCAAGTCCAGCCGCTGTAGTTTGAACAGCATTGTTTATGTGACATGTGGTCCAGTGTTGTCTTACAAGAGGATCAGCCTTTTTCTATTGACCAATCTCAGCCACTTAATGACAAGCATCCTCATCATTTCATACAACTGGTTGCCGTAGACATCTGCTATAATCAACTGACCAGGTTTCATGAAACTGTAGTGGATAATACCAGCGCTGAACCACCAAACAGATACCATTAGCTTTTTCTGATGGATATTCAGTTTTGGACTGCATTTCAGCACTTTATCTTTATCCAACTAATGTGCCAACTGCTTGCAATGGTCAAAAGGAATCCATTTTTCATCACAGGTAACAATATGGTGTAGAAATGGTTCACCTTTATGTCATGACTGCAAAGAAAGGCAAGCTTTGAGATGATTTCTCTTCTGACACTAGTTTAATTCATGCAGTACCCATCTATACAGCTTCTTTACCTTACCCATTTGTTTCAAATGGTCCAATATTGTTGGGATAGTAACGTCAAACCTTGCTGCTAACTCATGCATAGGTTGCAATGGATTCGCTTCCACTACAGCTTTCGGCTCATCATTATCCACCTTGGTCTCATGTTGCCCATGTAGCTCATTATCAAGATTAAAATCACTAGAATGGAACATCTCAAACCATTGAGGTACTATACATCCTTCCCAAACACTTCATTGATATTTCGAGCTGTCTGTGCTGCATTGGTTCCACGATGGAACTCATATTCAAAAATAACATGAATTTTTGACTTATCCATGATTTCACAAATATTGCTCTAAAAAAAATTTGGGGCTGGGTGCGGTGGCGCACGCCTATAATCCTAGCACTCTGGGAGGCTGAGGCGGGCAGATTGCTTGAGGTCAGGAGTTCAAAACCAGCCTGAGCAAGAGTAAGACCCCGTCTCTACTATAAAAAGAAAGAAATTAATTGGTTAACTAATATATATATAGAAAAAATTAGCTGGGCATGGTGGTGCATGCCTGTAGTCCCAGCTACTCAGGAGGCTGAGGCAGGAGGATTGCTTGAGCCCAGGAGTTTGAGGTTGCTGTGAGCTAGGCTGACACCACGGCATTCACTCTAGTCTGGGCAACAAAGTGAGACTCTGTCTCAAAAAAAAAAAAAAATTTGGAAGATAATCACAAGCCAAAATATGTGTTTGAAAGACTGAGGATGCACTTTCACAATAAAAATAAAACAAGAAGTGTCATCATAGTTAAGCACAGAGTCAATGTCTGTTTCCAGGTCTGACTCTCAAGTCCAAACTCTTCCCTATAGGGGTGATGAGGGTGGGAAGTAACTGACTCACTCACCTACCCGACAGATTGCTTTGTGCAGAGGGGATGAAGCTTTCTGGTGACTATGTGTTCACTTCCAGACAGGACTTCCCCGATGTCAAAGCAATTCAATTCAAAATAACTCAACGAATCTTTATGTACTGGGCACTGAAGGGGATTTAATGATAAATCCCCTTCCCAAATCACTTCCAATCTTAGCAGTGGCTAGGGACTATAATAGGACTATGTGAATGTCTTTGAACACTGCCTCTTATACAGGGTTACACATCAGAATCAGTTGGGCATACTTTGATTAATAGAAATCCACATTTCTAAGACCCACTTTAGCAAATGGAATTAAAATATTTGAAAATGGGCCCAGGACTCTACATTAAAAAAAAAACTTTCTAGGTGATTCTTACCTAGCCAGCCCAGCCCCAGATTAAATGCTTTTCTTATATAGTATCTTAAATATTAGTGATAAATGAAAACACTAGCTATATTTCATAATGTTGTAATTTTTCTTAATAGTAATCATATACTACTTACATCTAAGGAGCTCAAGTATAGGACTACTAGTTAGATAATTCCTGTGTGTACTTACAGTACCCCTCTGAAGAAGGAATAGCACTTCTTATTCCTCTGATAAATATGACAACAGGTTACAAAAAGGCCATATAAGCTTTATTTACATGGCATCAAAACTATCAAGCAATAACCTAGTCCTATGACATTTAGATATTTCACATGGACCAAGTATTTAGGTAACGGAGTTCTTCACTTTGAACTTGTCCTTGGCAAATTCAGAATTTAGGAAGGCACAAAGAAAGATATCTCAGATGGATTTAGCTGCAGCTTTAGCTGCAGCTAAAGAAGCTTGAATCACAAAGTTATAATTAGACTTGAGGTTCTTGCTTGTTTTAATGATACTCATTCACAATGAACCCATTGCATCCTAGCTGTCACTTGAATCATGTATAACATCCTCATCCCCCAGGAATTTAGGTTGTTTTTCTTTAAAATTCTTTCTACTTAGCAGTGAATGGAATGCTCCAAAGATACACTCTATTTAATAGGCACAACAGCTGCCAAACAGCTACTGGCAAACTTATTTAAATTTTTAATCATCTTGGAAGATAAACACAGAAGGAAAACTATATAAAATCTCCCAGTAGTGTGGCAATAAAAATATCCAAACAGTACTGGAAAGACCAATTTAGTCAATTTACATTTTGTAGAAATAAGTTTTGCAGGGCACATTGCACCACTTACTTCTCATAGCCAAAAAAATACTTCCACGGTATATATATTCAATTAGTTACCATATGATATATAGTCAATTTAGTATTATTGTGAACAAAAATATTGGGTTTCCCTTAAAAATATGTTTTCATATTAATGCAAACATTATTAAATTAAGGCAAGAATTTGATTTGGAAAATAATGTATTGAAGGAAATATATGGATAATAAGTGAATGCTGGGGAAAATAGCTTTTTCCCTCCTACCAATGAGAAAAAGCAAAGAAATGTTAAAATATTGAAACAAATCTCTACTAACTTGACCTTTTAAAATTCCATGAATGGAAAACAATTCTGAATAATCTTTTAATATATTGGTGATGATGCCAAGAGTAGGCCGTTTGCACCTTCAGCAACTACTGGCCATGCTGTCTGGCAGCTAGAGTCACACAGAGCTTTATTCCCTCAATGCATGTACTTTTGAGAGGTATAGAGAATAGTGGCAAAGACCACAGACTTTGGTTCCAGATTGTCTGGGTTCAAATTCTGACTCTGCCTCTCAGAGGCTGTGTGACACTGGACATGATCCTTAACCTATCTGTGCCTCAGCTTCCACCCTTGTAATGAGGATAATGAAAGCACCCACTTCATTGGGTTATTGTGAGGATTAAATAATCTACTTACACGTGATGCCCTTAGAACAGTGTCTGGCACAGAATGAGCATTCATTAATCTTAGCCATTATTATATGAATTTATTTGAGTTTTTATCTCTTTCCCAGAGTACCAGAAGAACAAGAGTCAGCATCTAATTTATGGGCTGGTAAGAGGCCTGTATAATATGCACCTACAGTAATGGGGTAATTCAACATTAAATATTTGATGACATTGTTCTAGGTATCTGGAATATATCAATGAACAGAAATATAAATCTCTGCCCTCATGGAGCTTATATTCAGGTCAGGGCAAATGGAAAATAAATAATAAACATAATAAGTAAGTCAAGTATATAATATGTTAGAAGATGATACGTGCTTGGTGCAGGATACCAGGAATCATGAATTCAGGTAGAAGGGACAGAGTGCACTAAGGTGACATTTGAACACAGACGCAAAAGAGATAAGAGGAGCTGGCATTGCAGGGTGTCAGAGGGAAAAGTGTTCGGTAGAGGTACACCGGCTCTCTTCTCCATTCCCAGTCACTGTCAACCAATTTCGTGACTTTATACAGCTCTATGCTGACAACTCTCAAACTTATATTACCAACACAGACCTCTCTCTCCTCTCCAGACTTCTAGACCCAATGATGTCTCTTCATCACAGTCTTTTGCATCTTGGTGGATGGTAACAGCATCCTTCCAGTTGTTCGGCCAAAGCTTTAATTATTCTTGACTCGTTCACATTTTGCATCCAATTTATTGGGAAATTCTGTTAACCTTCAAAATGTATCTAAACTCTGACTCTAAACTTCTAGCCCTTGTCACTGCCACCATCCAGTTGGAGTGGCCATCGTCTCTTGCCCTAGTCCCGCAGTTGTCCCAAAGGGTTTCCTTCTTCCACCTTTGCACTCCATTGTATATTCTCAACAAAGGAGTCAGAATTATCCTTTAAAAACATAAAATTGGGTCGCTTCTCTGCTCAGAACTCTCCAGTGGTTCTTCATCTCACTCAGAGTAAAAGCCAAAGTCCTGAAAATGGACCACAAGACCTGACAGAAACTGCCCTGCCCCCAACCCCCTGTTTCACCTATGTGACCTTGTCACTCCTCTAATCCCTCAGGCTTCTTGGCCTCCTCTACCTGTTCCAGCCACACCGTTTAGCTCAGCCACACACCGCTGCATTTGAGGGCGTTTTCATTAGTTGTACTTTCAGCCTAGAAGGCTCTTCCCTGGATACCCATATGGCCTTCGTCTCCTTCAAGTTTTTCATCAAATCTCACCTTCTCAATGAGGCCCGTCCTGACCACCCTGTTTCTGCAAATATTTTTTCCTTATCACTCGCTGTATTTTTATATTTATGTACTTTATGGAATTCTTTTTTCCATTTATTTTCTCTCTTCTTCAAAAGAATATAATCTCTTCAAGGACTGGTGTAACAAAAAAAACCTGTGTTCTTTCCCTATTTTATATCGGCCACATAGAAACGAAGTCCAATTGGTAAGGCATTTAGGTTTTAATTCGGTAGCCACAGAATGGAGAAGGGGAGCTTATGCTCTAAAGGCACCTTCTCTCTGAGCAAAGGAAGCTGTGGGAGTCTGGAGGAGTGAGCTAAGGGAAGGAGGAGGTGTGTAAGCATGTACAGGGTGGAGTCTCAGACGCACAGATGCAGTTCATGTACATGCTTGTCCATATATCACATGTATAGAAAATGGTGGCAATTTCTTCTCAGGGCAGGTTTTTCTTTTTTAGGCAGAGTCTCACTCTGTTGCCTAGGTTAGAGTGCCGTGGCATCAGCCTAGCTCACAGCAACCTCAAACTTCTGGGCTCAAGTGATCCTCCTGCTTCAGCCTCCCGAGTAGCTGGGACTACAGGCATGCGTCACCATGCCCAGCTCCCTTTTTAAATATATTTTTAGTTGGCCAATTAATTTCTTTCTATTTTTTTAGTAGAGATAAGGTCTTGCTCTTGCTCAGGCTGGTTTTGAACTCTTGACCTTGAGCCATCCACCCTCCTCGGCCTCCCAGAGTGCTAGGATTACAGACGTGAGCCACCAAGTCTGGCCAAGGCAGGTTTTTTTTTTTTTTTTCAGTATTGTAATGATATGTTAATAAGCCAAAGGTAACCAGAGGTTGCCTGCTCTGGTCTGCAGGGGTTTGTGCAGGTTTGGACTTCCTCTGGCATCCCGCCGGGGTCATTTGGCTATTTGTGGCCTCCAGGCCATGTGGTATGAGTAGCTGTGCCTCTAGATAAAGAGACTAAAGAAAAACTGTGAAAAGAAAGAAAAGAGTAGGGAAAAAAAACTGTTAAAAAAAACTGAAAAAACACTGTTAAAGTTTTCCATTTGCTTTCTCAGGGCCTTCCTGGTGACACTGGGATCTTTGTCTTGTTCGCTGTCATATCCAAGTACCTAGTGCAGTGCCTGGCGTGCTCAATAAACATATGTTGAATGAATGGGTGCTGTAAGAACAAAATAAAAACCTCAGGACCAAGCCCCACAACTCCATATAGGAAAGGGAAGGTAAACGCCTCAGGCAGCTGTGAAGGACTGGCCCCAGAGATCATTCACTGAGGAAATTCCATGCTGGCTTCCCATACACAAGGACATGCAAATTACAATTTTAGGTCTGCAGGCTATGTCTGGCTCCTAAAACTAAAGTCTGTTTGATTCCACACTAATAATGAATTACAAGTTTACCTTCACAGGTGCGGAACAGAAACAAGACAGGATCAGACATTCTTCCACCTACCCAGAGACACTACATAATTGATGCTTCCTTCACTCCCCCTTTTCTCTTCTAAAATACACCTTATGTAAAATGTAGATTTTCTTAGGTCTCACAAGAATTTTATCTCACTACCCATGTCCCCCCCCTGCTATTTTTTTTCGCTCTTTCTATCTGCCCTACTCCCCCTTAAATACTGAAAATTCCAAATTCCCCTTCAGAAAAGCAGCTGCAGGTTTGCCTGTAGTTTGTGTTTTTCCTGGCCATGTCCTCAACTTTGGCTTAATAAACTTCCATTGATTGAGATCTTTTGTCTCAGTCACTTATTTTAGGTCAACAGTGCCATCCTCTGCATTATACCTGGCATTTCTAGAAGAACTATTTTTTAGTTTTGTATTAGATATCTTTTGGTAGTGTATTTACTAATATTCTTTTGTCAATATTTAACCATTAATCTTTTTTTTTTTCAATTTTGATTATGCTATGATAACATGTGAGTTAGGCACTACTTTAAAATGTATCTGGGATTTTGTTTTTATTCTGTTATGGTGAGGCTAACAGATCAGGAAATGACTACTGGAAAAGAAGGTTTTGTTACTCACAGTTCCCAGGAGGAGGGGGCATGCCATACCACGTACGGGCACACAAGGAAGCACCAGGTTGGTCAGGAGGCTGGAGTGAGGAGAAAACTTGGGCACGGGCCTTTATTATAGTTTTTGCAGGAAAGGCAAGGCAGGGTAAGCAGATTTAGCATTAGCTAGTTTGAATATTTTGGCAGGCTCTGGGCTATGGGTTCAGAGGTTGTCCTTAGTTGTCCTATACCTGGCCATGGGTGATTTTGAGCAGGAGGATAGCGTCTTGGACTAAAACCTGATAAAAGGAAGTGGCTGGGAATGTGGACTCAAGATCGGTTGGCTTGCATACCAAAAGAATGCTCACAGGTAAGGTGTTTGCAATCTCTAGGACTTAGTAAACGCTGAGAGGGGCAGTTCTTCCCTGGGTCTTCAAGGCCCCAAGATGTTAAAGCATCATAAAATACAGAAAATAAAAAATATAATTAATATAGATATATATTTATAACTGTAACTCAAGAAATGTTTTGATTCATTCAGACTTTCAAAGATACTCTTACCTGGCCTGGAACGTCTTCCTTTTTCAACTGGCTAGGACTCATCCTTCATATCCTAACTCGAAAGATATTTATTAGAAAGGCCACATGAGAGCAGAGCTTATCCTTTTGCTCATCCTATCCCCAGTACTCAGCACTCCTCCTGGTATGTGGTAAAGGCTCAATGAATATCTTCAGGATTCTAAAGAGAAATTGAACATAAATGTTAACTCTCAACTTATAAGACTCTGTTTGAGTGAAAATTACAAGTCTATTTCCCAAAGACTTAAAGCTGTGCATTTTAAATATTTGGATGGCAATGACTTGTAGTGTTTCCATTTTCTTGCCATTTGTCCTACCAACTTCTCCCTTCAGGATTATATAATTGTATAAGTCACAGGTGTGGCAGAAGAGTTTTAAATTAGCAATAGAATCCATCAATTAACAGCCTGCACTGCAATTGGAAGGTAATCCATTACACAATTTTCAGAGCCTTTCATTAAATTTAAATATGGTAGGTCAGACAACTTCTTAAAGACTTAACACTGTTACAACATTCAGTAATGCTGTTAATGCAAGTGATTTCTCAACTTTGAAACATATGTTCCCATTTCCAAAGTAAGATTTTGGAATTGTTGGAAACTTGAGAAATTTGACCTAGTTTTATTGTTTTAAAAATGCCCGTAACGTTTACAAGTCACCCTATTTATATACCACACACATTTTGTCCCATTGCCTTGGGAGAAAAGACTCAATTGATGTGACTCTGCACTTTTTCTCTCTAACTCACTATGATGTTTAAAATAGAGAATACCCTGGCAGCAAGTTATGCATTTCGACTGCTCTTGAATGCCTGAACAAAGCAATAATACATTTTAGAAAGTGCCATTGATTACATTTCTGTGTCAATTTGCATTCTTTTCCTTTGATGAGAAACTTTTGGTGTTTTCCAAATGAAGCTTTTGCTCCTAAGCAATTAAGGAGAAGTTTTCAGCTACACCTAACCTTTCATTACAAGTGAATTTGAGTGCCAATGAAATCACAGCAAAATTTAACATTTCCCAGGCCACCTACATTGAGTACTTTCCTGTAAGAGAGGGGTAGAGAGGGGCTCAGAAATGCCCCTTTCACTAACCCTGATATATTCTTACTAATGATTAAATAAGAATGCAGGGCGAGGAGGAGTAAAGGCACTGCGATACATCACTCATTCTTCCAGGCCAACAGCCAGCAAGCTTGTAGTCCAGCACCAGCCATATGCCCGAACCAGGGCTGGGGGGTAGAAAGCTGAATTCAGAAAAGCAGTCCTTGTCCTCACAGATTAGTGTCATTTTGAAGCTCTCTTAATGAGCATAGCTTCTCTCCTTCTGCTCCCCAAGATAACTGTATTAATAGACCTCTTGGTTTCAAGAAACAAAAGCTAAGTTGATTTGGATTAAGTGAAAAAGGAAATTTCTCATAAAGCATATGGATGGGGAGTGGGGTCACACATGCCATGGGGGTCCAGCAGCACCTCGCTGCTCTCCAGCCTCTGTTTCTCTCTGAACAGAGGCAACACTCTTTTCTCTTCTGAAAACTACTTTTCTCTACTGCTTAGTCTACAAGGCAGGAAAAACTATCACCCTTCAGCTCTCAAGTTTATATCTCTTCCATTCAAAAGGACACTTAATTTAGGAATCATTTTGATCTACAAATTTTCAGGAAATGTAATCTGATTGGCTTAGCTTGGGTCAGATGCCCACCTAGAGACCAGCTGGCTGTAGCCAAGCAGACAGGGTCATTTTGTACACTCATGGGTCATGAAGTCACTTCCATGAAGCGGATTAAGGGTGGGAGTTTGGAGACACTTTCCAGACAAACTGGCTGGCTGGCTACCCCAATATGTGTCCAAAATAACATTGAACCTTTTTTTTTTAACTAAGAAAGAAATAATCATTGTTAAAAGTTTGTAAAAGTTTGGAAAATAGGCCAAATAGGTCAGGTGCAGTGGCTCATGCTTGTAATCCTAGCACATTGGGAGGCCAAGGCAGGAGGATTGCTTGAGGGCAGGAGTTCAAGACCAGCCTGAGCAAGAGTAAGACCCCGTCTTTACAAAAAATAGAAAAATTAGATAGGCGTGGTGGCACATACCTGTAGTACCAGCTGCTTGGGAGGCTAAGGCAGGAGAATGGCCTAGGATTTTGAGGTTGCAGTGAGCTACGATGATGCCAATGCACTCTAGCCTATGCAACAGAATGAGAATGCATCTCAAAAACAACCAAACAAATACACAATAACAGAACAATCTGGAAAATAAAAACAGACAAAAATTTAAGTATCTGTAATATTTACAACATCTAAAAAGTCACTGTTAATATTTGCATAGGCATTTCATTCTTTTGCCTGTGTAAACTAGTCTCTATATATCAAATCTGATATTAAGGCCGGGCGCTGTGGCTCACGCCTGTAATCCTAGCTCTTGGGAGGCCGAGGCGGGCGGATTGCTCAAGGTCAGGAGTTCAAAACCAGCCTGAGCAAGAGCGAGACCCCGTCTCTACTATAAATAGAAAGAAATTAATTGGCCAACTGATATATATATAAAAAATTAGCCGGGTATGTTGGCGCATGCCTGTAGTCCCAGCTACCCGGGAGGCTGAGGCAGAAGGATCACTCGAGCCCAGGAGTTTGAGGTTGCTGTGAGCTAGGCTGACGCCACGGCACTCACTCTAGCCTGGGCAACAAAGCGAGACTCTGTCTCAAAAAAAAAAAAAAAAAAAAATCTGATATTAAACATATACTTTATTCTTTTCAAAACTTATATTTCGTACATTTCCTCATATAAGTACATATTTTTAAAAACAATTTTAAGTGACTGCAAGGTATTCCATTGCATAATAATTTCTTTAACCAATTCTCCATGATTTTCTCATTTTTGGTTTTTTACTATTGAAAACAATGAGATAATATGATAGTAAATATCCTTATAAATAAATTTTATTGTAGTTCTAAAGTTATTACTTTTAGTCATTAAAAAGAGGACAAAACTGTAAGGTTTTAGGGATATCTGTAGTCTCAGAGCTTAATTGAACACCTATGCTTACCACCACTCATGAGCAGCATTCCTAATACAGACAAGAGGAACAATCACCATCTACCCAACCACCTCCTCTTTTCATCCTCCATTTGCAGCCTGTCACTGGGAAATTCTTGCTCATTTTTTCTAGCCCTTCCACCTTTCCCCTGAGCCCCTCAAACATACTCCTACCTGTACACTTCCATCACACCTGCACGGGGCACCGTCTTTCCCGTAACAATTACAACACCGTGCTGCAATTGTTCAAGTGAACTTGTGAGTTACTGGAGAGCAAGGGCTAAGTATTTTCATTCTTTATATATCCAATATCTAGCATGGTGTTTGATCAATACATTAGTGAATCACTAAATCAACCACTGAATAGTAAATAACTTGATCAGTCAGTTGTCCAACTTCCCATTAAATTCAAGAATTTTTTTTTTTTAGGTTTTTCTTGAATACTTCCAATGTTCTAGCCTGTGGAGAAAGAGATAGAGTTCATTCATGATATATTCATTCAGTTATCCAATAAACATCCATCCATTGTCTATTCTATGCCAGGCACTTTGATATTTGCTGGGGACCCACATTTCTTCCATGATTCTCATACAGCACACCTAGATTTCTGGGGGTACAGCAGCCTTAATATTGACTCTGGACTCTGAATTAGGGTTCTCCAGAGAAACAGAACTAATAGAATATCTTTCTATGTACATATATGGAAGCTAACAAGTCCCAAAATCTGCCAGGTGATTTGGAAAGCTGGAGACCCAGGAGAGCTAATGGTTTAGTTCCAGTCTGAGTCCAAAGACCTGAGAACTAAGAGAGCTGATGGTATAGTCCCAGTCCAAAGGTCAGAAGGCTCAAGACCCAGGAAAGCAATTCAAGTCTGAAGGCAGGGAAAAAAGCCAACATCCCTGGTTTGAAGGCTATCAGGTGGAAGAATTCTCTCTTACTCAGGGAGGACCAGTCTTTTTGTTCTATTCAGTCTTTCCACCGATTGGGTGAGGCCCACTCACGTTATGGAGGGCAATCTGCTTTACTTAGTCTCCTGATTTAAATGTTAATCTCCTCCTCACGTAGAAACACCCAGAATAACGTTTGACCAAATATCTGGGCATGCGGTGGCCTAGTCAAGTGGACACATAAAATTAGCCACACAGATTCCAAACATGTTTCTCCCCCATACAATATTTACTCTTAAGACATTTCATATATAGATCTAAATTTTTTCTTTAAAAAGTTGGCAATCTATATGATAATAATAAGTTAAAACTGGCTATCTTGTATAGATGGGGAGATTTATTAGCCTAAGTTGTTAGACTTATTCATTCACTTATTCAAAGAAATATCTATGGAATATCTGTCTTGTGCCTATAAGGCCCTGGGCATTTGATGCTATGGCTTCCGTGTTAGACTAATCTATCTGAGTAGCTAGGAAGAGTTGGAGCAGAATGAATAGAATGTATGGTAGAAACAGCTGCCTGGTGACTGAGCTCTTAAATGAAAACCAAGAAATCAGGATTTGCATTCCAGCTCTGCCATTATCTAGCTTTGTGAGTAAGACCTTTATGAATGTCAGTTTCCTTTTTGTACAACTTCAGTGATTGGAGAGAATCCCCAAATTTCTTCTAGCTGTCACATTTAATTATGAAATTATCATTTCACCAGTCAGGGGAGATGAAAAGTACCCACATACTGGGATGATGAAAAAGTTTTAAAACAGTGGTGATAGTTGCACAACATTGCAGATGTACTTAATGCCGTTGAACTGTACACTTAAAATAGCAAATCCGATGCTATATATGTATTTTACCATAATAAAATTAAAAAATAACAAAGACAATTACCCACGTAGATTCAGACCCTGTCCTCCAACATTGAGGATGAGCATTTAATCCATGAATAGATAAGGTCTATAGGATGGTGAGGAACGGAGAGAAAGGTCCAAAGTTCAGCTTAGGCCCCAGGTGAGGATGGCTCTGGTGCAAAGGTACTCTGGCCTGCCCTGCTTCCCTCTCCCTTTCTGCCTGATGCTATTTCATTGTCTATCCCAGATCCCCTCATGTCAGGGACTGTGTCTCCAGGCTGTTCATGCCACCCATCTCTAAGCCAAAGGAGGAGACTACCAATTTCTAACTGCTCTATCAATCTGGATCAGGTTACAAAAATATTCTATTTTCTGTCTTTGCTTTTTTTTTTTTTTTTTTGAGACAGAGTCTCACACTTTGTTGTCCAGGCTAGAGTGAGTGCCGTGGCATCAGCCTAGCTCACAGCAACCTCAAACTCCTGGGCTCAAGTGATCCTTCTGCCTCAGCCTCCCAAGTAGCTGGAACTACAGGCATGTGCCACCATGCCCGGCTAATTTTTTTTCTATATATATTAGTTGGCCAATTAATTTCTATTTATAGTAGAGACAGGGTCTCGCTCTTGCTCAGGCTGGTTTTGAACTCCTGACCTCCAGCAATCCTCCCGCCTCGGCCTCCCAGAGTGCTAGGATTACAAGCGTGAGCCACGTGCCCAGCCTCTGTCTTTGACTTTTCTTCTGAGAAAGATTGGAGTCCTTAAAACTGAAACTAAGAAATGTGTGCAAAATGCAAATGCAGTCTGAATTTCAGTTTGCTTCATATAATTACTACTGTAGCTGCTGGTGCTACTTCTAAGTAACATTTATTGATTGCTATTTGATGCCAGGCAATGTTTTTTTTTTTTTTTTTTTGAGACATAGTCTCGCTTTGTTGCCCAGGCTAGAGTGAGTGCCCTGGTGTCAGCCTAGCTCACAGCAACCTCAAACTCCTGGGCTCAAGCAATCCTCCTGCCTCAGCCTCCCAAGTAGCTGGGACTACAGGCATGTGCCACTATGCCCGGCTAATTTTTTTTCTATATATATTAGTTGGCCAATTAATTTCTTTCTATTTATAGTAGAGACGGGGTCTTACTCTTGCTCAGGCTGGTTTTGAACTCTTGACCTCGAGCTATCCACCCGCCTCAGCCTCCCAGAGTGCTAGGATTACAGACGTGAGCCACCGCCCGGCCCCAGGCAATGTTCTTAACCGATGGATTCATTTAATCCTCAGAGCACCCCCTCCAAGTATTTTACGTTTTAAACTTATGATTAATTTGGTCCAAAGTTCTTGTCCCCTGTTAGGAATTCCAGTCATCAGCATGGGAGGGAGGGTATCCATCCTGCCCCTCTCTCCACCACCAGCATAAGTCCTGTCTTTGCTGAAATTCCACATTTGCATCCCAGTTCCTATAGGATATGAGAAGAGAACTTAATTTGAAAAGGACTTGGCTCTTCAGAGGAGGCCAACAGAGAACAATAGGTCTAAGGTGGCCTCTTTCTCTCT
The DNA here is from genome assembly GCF_040939455.1 of Microcebus murinus. Lineage (NCBI taxonomy): Eukaryota > Metazoa > Chordata > Mammalia > Primates > Cheirogaleidae > Microcebus > Microcebus murinus. Next base: position 50,564,847 of record NC_134105.1, on the reverse strand, counting down.
AAAGCGTACATGCCCATTTGCTTTGTTTCTTTGCCCTTTCCAACTTTTCCATAATTAAAAGGCTGAAGGGTATCCCTTTCCTATTCATCCATTCTGCTTCCCATCTCTGTAAACCGATTCCTGACATATGCTGATAAGTCACACAGTGAATGACTCACAATTCCTCTCCTGTGTCCCCTTGGTGGGGCTGGCCAGGCAGCACTCACAACTCATTCTCCACCAATAAAACTCCTGCCAATTGCTCACATTTAAACTTAACCTGTTCCTCACCTCCTTGAACCATGTTTGCTCATGGCTACAGCTGCCTGGCCACCCTCAGGTGGAGTCTTAGGGGACGGGTGATCAACAGGAGGGTGGCACAGTTGGGAATTATAGGATGAGCATATTTGGTGAAGAACTGATAGTTCAATTTGGGGCAAAATGGATTTTTTAAATGTTGCATCACGATAGACACAACACTAGATACTTAATTTCATTTTTTGAGGTTAAATGTATATACATTGAAATGCATAGATCACAGCTACACCATTTTGGCAAATGGTTTCACTCACATGACTCACATTGTTCTATGACCCCAGGCCCCCTCACCAGTTACTGCGCCCTCGGAAGAAACCACAGCTTGGATTGTTTTTCACTATAGATTAGTTTTGCCTATTCTAGAACTTCATCTCGGGGGACTTATTCGGAAAGCACTCTTCCGTGTTGCCTTCTTTTGCATAGCATAACGTCAGTGAGATTCAGCAATGATGTTCTGTGCATCAGTAGTTCACTCCCTAATGCTGAGTAGTATCTTATTGTTATTCATTTAATTTTAAATTTCAAATTACTTTAATAATAGAAACAATATTATCTTACAAAAATTTGAAAAATGATAGATCAGAAGTCTAATATCCTTTGGCCACTGCTGCCCCACTTTTTATCCTCACCTGGAGATAATTACTGGGGTCTGTTATGCAGATACTTATAATTTTTTCTTTCTATGCACTCACAAGCATGTATATGTTGCTTTAGAAAACATGTAATTTTGTTTATTGTGGTTTTTTTTCGATTATTCTTCAATAGATTTAGGGGGTACAAGTGTTTTTTCATTACATGAATTGTATAATGCTGAAGTCAATTGTGGCTTTTTTAGACAGCAGGCATCACAACGTATGTATTTCTGTTACTGAAAGTTCGGTACTTGTATTGTACCCAAGGCTGAAGCAGTGAGAACAAAGAATGAGGACAAGTGGTTTGAGGAAAAGGAAAGAGAAGGTTATTAATTTGCTGGCAAATGAGGAAAGTGATGGACTAGCATCTCAAAAGACCATTATCCTGTCTTTTAGCAAAAAAACAGGGACTTTTAAAAGGGGAGTTTTGGCAGTTGGGCTCAGGTCTATGTGACTAATGTCACAGGTTATATCTTTGGGATATTGTTTAATTGTTGGTTTTGAGGTCAACCTTATCTCTGGTGATAGTGATCTAGTGACCCTTGTCTGGACAATTCTGTTGAGCCAACTCCTATAGTTTAGAAGTAGATAATAGAAAACAAACAAGGAATGATAAACTGACTCTGTGATATTAAAAAAAAAAGAGAGAGAGATTACTAAAAAACATTACAAAAAAGAAAACAAACAGCAAAGGATGTTTTTCTGCTCCTTTGATTACTGGTCTCTGGTTTTTTTTTTTTTTTTTTTTTTTTTTTTGAGACAGAGTCTCGCTTTGTTGCCCAGGCTAGAGTGAGTGCCGTGGCGTCAGCCTAGCTCACAGCAACCTCAAACTCCTGGGCTCCAGTGATCCTTCTGCCTCAGCCTCCCGGGTAGCTGGGACTACAGGCATGCGCCAACATACCCGGCTAATTTTTTTTTTATATATATATCAGTTGGCCAATTAATTTCTTTCTATTTATAGTAGAGACGGGGTCTCGCTCTTGCTCAGGCTGGTTTTGAACTCCTGACCTTGAGCAATCCGCCCGCCTCGGCCTCCCAAGAGCTAGGATTACAGGCGTGAGCCACAGCGCCCGGCCTGGTCTCTGGTTTTAAATGCAGGTTTAAAACCCAAAAAGGGTGGGGAGTTTTAATGAGACAACTTGTAAAACATTTCATTGCCCTTTTTCAGAACTTTACCTCTGTTACTTCTCTGCAATTTGGTTTTTTAACTCAACAATATGTCTTAAAGATATAACCATGTTTGTACATAGAAATTTAACTTATTTTTTAACTACTGCATTGTATTTCATAAAGTAGATACTCTACATTTTCAGTCATTACTGAGATAGTTTCCAATTTTTTCCATTTCAACAAATGCTGTAGTAAACATTTGTCAAATTTCCTTGTGCACACTTGTTTCTGTAGGGTAGGTATGAAGAAGTGGAATTTCTGAGTCAGAGAGTGTGTCCAGAGTGTAGCTATTTAAATTTCAATGGATTTGCCACAGTAGCCACACGAATTTACATATTCCTATGAATGCTTAGAGTATTATAAAACTTTGAAATTTTGCCCAATCTATGGTTGAAAAAATCTTACCTCATTTTAATTTGTATTTCACTAATTCTAGAAAAGTTGAGTATTTTTCCATATGATTACTAGCTATTTGTGTTTTCTTTTCACTGAAGTGAAACTCTTAGCCCAATTTTCCTATTGGGTAATTTCTCCTTTGTTTAATAGGTTTATAGGAGTTAGTTTTGTTTTGTGTTTTGAGATAGGGTCTGACTCCGTCACCTGGTCTATAGTGCAATGGTGTTAGCTTGGTATAACCTCAAACTCCTGGGCTCACACGATTCTTCTGCCTCAGCCTTCTGAGTAGCTGGGACTACAGGTGCGTACTACCTTGCCCGGCTAAATATATACTTTGTAGAGCAAGGTCTCAATATGTTGCTCAGACTGGTCTCAAACTCCTGGGCTCAAGTGATCCTCCTGCATCAGCCTCCCAAAGTGCTAGGATTACAGGTGTGAGCCACCATGCCTGGCCTGAGTTGGTGTTTTATCTTTTTAACTTTTTGTAGTTTATTTTTTCATTTTTTTCCCCATAAATCCTGGTGTCCAGGGCTGACTTTCAGTAAATAGCAATGAGGGAGCTGCTCTGCTATGCACGGAACCCCTACCTAGAAGCAAGCTGTGTACAAATGGGTTAGCACCAGGTTCCCCACGGACACGCGTTGCCTGATGGGTGAGAGGGCAGCCACCTTTCCGGCCATGTCTCGATTAGGAGTTGGTTTTAATATACATTATTATTCTCAGGGCTAAGCCTTTGTTTTATATTTTGCAACTAACCCCCCCCATTTTTTGGGGGGGCTAGTTTTGTACAGAATTTTTGAATTACCCCAATCTTTGGGTTATGACTTTTGCTTTTTCAGGCCCTATTTGAGAAAGTCTTCCCAATTCCAAGGTCATGAGCACAGGGTTTTATTTCCTTCTAATATTTTTATAGTTGCAGGTTGATTTTGATGTACTTGTGGGACATTTGGATAAATAAAGCAATTCTAATCTTTCCCAGTGTTTCAGCAAGTAAACGTATTCCTATCACTTTAGTTATCTTGAATTTTCTATTGTGTCATTCATTCTATTTCCAGTTTGGGAAGGGGGCAGGCTAAATAAATAATATGAAATTATCCTATTTAGTGTCTTGTGTGCCTTGTGTTTAAAATCCATCTTAAATTCTGTTCAGGAAAAAAATTCATTCCCTCACAAAACATCCTTATGTGCCTGCTCGAGATGGGCACTAGGATGCCACACAGACACTCCCGGCAGCATGGAGCTTAGCGGCTGGCGAGAGGGCAGACGTGGAGCACGTAACTCTAAGTGTGATGTGAGCAAAGCAGCAGACATCTAGTATAGGGTGCTACCATGACCCACATGTCAGCTGAGGTCACACTGTCCTTGGAGACTTAAATAAAATTGGCTTGGACCTTCCCCACCTCCTCTAGGAAGTCCAGTTACCTTCCCCAGATGCCGGTGAATTCCTCAGGGCTTTGCCACCTTTGGCTCTGAGCTTTTGTTTCCCTCAATGGTTTTGTGAGCTATTCTCTCTGCTCTGTCCTGGCCCTTCACAACTTGGTTCATTCTCTTTGATTGCCCCACAAGTCACTCACTCAACATTCATGTGTGTGAACCTCCAGTGAAGCTCTGGGGAGATGAGGGCGTCAGCCAGAGGAATTTACACCCAATACTTCTTCAGCCTTCTGCCATCGGGTGTCTGTCCCATGTTCACTGGCCACCTTTCTCCGTGGGTTCCAGAGCCTTTGTGTTTGCTGTCCTCTTTCTGCCCTAAGACTCTCTACATATCTCTCAGCTTCTTGACTGAGAAGCTCGATTTATCCCAGATTGTTGTGCAGATCGATGTCACATAATAAAAAGTCTCATCCTTTTGCGGCACAGAAAACCCAGCAGAGGAGTCAGAGTTTCAGTCTTTCTTTGTACCCCTCTGTGAGGGGAAGGGGCTAGTATACCGATGACTTTTCTGTTTGATAGGACCTAAGCTACCACCCTCTCTGCCAGCAGGCATAAGCAGCTATATTCAGTTTTGGCTTTAAGTAACACTTTTGGGAAGCTAATGCAGTGTGGGTGGTCACTGAGAACATGGCTGAGATCTGAGGGAGGGCAGCTTGGAGAGGAAGTGCTCCAGGCAGAGGGAGGAGCACAGGCAAAGGCCCTGAGGTGGAGTACAGCAAGGCTTATACAAGAAATTAAGATAAGACAGCTGAAGAAGAAATCAGATGAGTAGAATGGGGGTAGGGAAGAATTTATCCTAAGGGCAGAATGGGGTGGGGTGACTTTATCCTAAGGGAAATGGCAAAACATTAAAAGGTGTTAAGCAAATAAGTAACAGGTTTTAATTTTACATTTTTATAAAAGGTTATTTTGACACAATGAGAGATTGCACCCACCAGGATGGCCTACAATAAAAAAGGAAGGAAAATAAGTGTCGGCAAGGAAACGGGGAAACTGGAACCCTTGTACATTGCCACCAGTAATAAAAAAATGGTGTAGCCACTCTAGAAACAGTCTGGCAGTTCCTCAAAATATTAAACATAGAATTACTATATGACCAAGCAACTCTATTCCTAGGCATTAATATATATGTTCCAAAGAATGAAAAATCAATATTCAAATATTTGTACACGAATGCTCACAGCAGCACTATTCACAATTTCTAAAATGTGGAAATAACCCACATGTCTATAAACTAACGAATGGAAGAATGAAATGTGGTACATCCACACAAAAGAATAGTATTCAGCCACGAAAAGGAATCAAGTGTGGACACATGCTACAATGTGAATGAACCTCAAAAACATTATGCTAAGGGAAAGAAGTCAGATTCAAAAGGTGACACATTTATTTACATAAAATGTCCAGATTAGGAAAATCCCTAGAGACAGAAAGTAGATTGGTGGTTGGCAGGGGCCAAGGGAAGGGGGGAATTGGGGAGTGACTGCTTGAGAGGTCAGAGTTTCTTTCCCCTTGGGGTGGTGAAAATGTCGTGGAAGTAGGTACAGGTGATGGTTAACATTTTGAGTGTACTAAAGCCACTGAATTGTATACTTTAAAATGGTTAGTTTTATGGTATGTAACATGCTATATTTATCAGGACAGAAGCAGATACCTCAATAAAGAAGGCGACTACTCTGACGTCCTCATAGAGAAAGAACTAGAGGGGCCTGAAGGGAGACAGGAGAACCACTGGGAGGCTGCCATGGCCAGGTGAGCAATGGCGCAACTTGGAGCAGAGCAGGACAATGGCATCCCTGGTGCTGGAACTGCCTGGGAAAGACTCACGTGGAGAATCACACGGGCAACTGGAAAGGGGGTCAGGATTTTAGGAAAAAAGAGGGGGCGGGCGTAGGGGTGCAGACTTGGAAGGAGAATCGGATCTGTAGCTTCCAGCTGAAGTCACACAGGACGAGCTCATGCGGGAGGGTGTGCGGCAACAGACCACGTGGGGAGGCCGTTCCTGAGCTCAGAGAGACTGAGAAACATGTCACAGCAAGCTGAGGGGAAAGCAAGGGTAAACGTGGTTTGCATTTTTAGGCTGCGAGGGAACCGCTGGCTGGAAGGGGGGGAGGGAGGCTGTGCACATGGGATGCAGCGAGATCAAGAGTACCCAGGCTGGCTCTGCGAAGGGACAGGGACATTCCCTCCTCCAAGAGAACAAGGAGAAAGGATGACTGAGAGCAATGCTCACCTGAGAGGGATGAAAGTTGTGAGGCTTCTCTACCAAATACAAGAATAGAACCTAAGGGCAGCTGCGGAGAACCTGTGGCCGGACAGGGTACAGGGCGAGAGAACATGGACACGTTTGGAATGGATTTGAAAGAGAATGTGCAAGTGAGTAAACTAGGTCTGGACAAAGAATTGCCAAGGAGCGCTGAAAGTCAAGAACATACCTTTGTAGGGGAGCCAACTTCTTGTTATGTAATTTTTTTTCCAAAAGCGCTGGGCCTAAGAACTAAGACAGTAATCCTGGTGGGTATATTATTACATAAAACACTTTAATCAAGCAGCACTGAAATAGAAGGAGGAATAGTGAGAAAGAAATTCAAGTAGTAGTATAAAGAGCAGGATTGAAAATCTTTCACACGTAAGCTCCTTCTTCAAAAGAAATGTTATTTAAAACCATTTGAATAAGTAACTATACATTTAAATTAGCCTACAGGAATTATCTTTGCACTCACATGTATATACACACATATAGGTATGTTAAAATATAGGCAGCTTGTAAAAGGCCTATATATTGAAAATATGTTTTAGGAAGTTGAGGATTTTTATACCAGAGATAACATAAAAAATTCATAAAATTTCTCAAACCTTTAACGTATTAATTGCTAGTACAATACACTAAAAAGCTGTTGTACTAACTGATGATGCATATGCTTTGGAGAAGTCAATTGGTTTCATTCACTACTTTAAGTACTATGTACGGCTTGTAACTAATTATGACTTCAGTTGACCCTCCAAAAATTTAGTTTTATCAATAAACATTAAGGCCCTGCAAGTACAGGGCGTGAGCACCACAGAGGGATAAGAAATAGTCCCTGCCCACAGGATGCTGAAGTCTAGTTGGGGCTTGTTAGAGGCAAGGACCCTCAAGGACCCTCAACTCCCCTATGACTCATCCTACGCACGGACTTCGCCCTGGAAAATTCCAGCTATAGCTCCGAGAAGAATGCATTCCATGACGTGCTGACCATGGGATGCTCCAGGGAGTGCTGACTGCAATTGTTCCCGACCACCTGCTAGGTTGGAGATGAGTAACCAGTCAAAAACAGGATACCGATAAGACGCTGATTGGGGCTGATTAACCCAGACCCAAGCCTCATCGTCACCCCACTCTATTTTTTTGTTTTTACTTCCTTGTTTCTGTATGCTTATAAAACCTACTAAGAATCTAAGTAAAGCAGACCTTGACAACCATTTGCTTGGTCTCGTTCCTTTCTCTCGCTCATCTCTTTCAGGCAAGGTCCCCCTTGACCCCCGTGAGTAACAGAAGGTCCCGCGGGTCAGGACAGGGGCTATAGAATAGTTCATGTGAAAATGCAGCTAACACCCAAACAAGATGAACCAGAAACTCAAAACTGGTGCAGAAGATTTTTAGAAGATTCAAAGGGCCAGAGCTCACTTTTTAATGGAATAGTAAAGAAACCTGGCCATGCAATAGTGAATGCTGGCGAGGATATGGACACTGCTGGTAGGAATGCAAATTAGTGCAGCCTCTATGGAGAACGGTATGGAGATTCCTCAAAAAACTAAAAATAGAAGAACTACCATACAACTCGGAAATCCCACCGCTGGGTATATAGCCAAAGGAGGGGAAATCAGTAAATCAAAAAGATAGCTTCACTCCCATATTTATTGCAGCACTATTCACAATAGCCAAGATTTGGAAGAAACCTAAGTGTTCATCTATGGACAAATGGATAAAGAAATGGTGATACATGTACACAATGGAATATTATATAGCCGTAAAGAGAATAAAACCCTGCCATTGCAACTACATGGATAGAACTGGAGAATATTATGTTAAGTGAGGTAAGCCGAGCACAAATCTCGCATGTTCTCACTTATATGTGGAAGCTAAATATTAAAAACAGTTGATCTCATGGAGACAGAGAGTAGAATGATAGTTACCAAAGGGTGGGAAGGGGAGCAGGGGGTGGAGGATAAAGTGGAGATCACTAATGGGTGCAAAAATATAGTCAGACAGTTAGCTAGAATTAACGATGTTTGGTGGCACACCAAAGTGACTATAATCAACAATAAATTAGGGTACATTTTAAAATAACTAAAACAGTGGAATTGGAATGTTCCTAACACAAAGAAATGGTAAATGCCTGAGGTGATGGGTATCCCAATTACCCTGATTTGATTAATTCACATTGTATGCCTGTATTGAAACATCACATGTACCCTATAAAGATATGTAACTATTATGTATCCATAATAATTAAAAATAAAACTAAAAAAAAAGAGACATGGCCACCTGGCCATGGAAGAAGTTACATTCAAACTGAGACTTGCTGGGGTGAGGGGAGTGGTTACTTTTCTTAAGAGTAGAAAAGAACACACAAATAGGCCAAAAAGCATAAACAAAGACATATATCACATCAAGAAAGTTAGGCATCTGAGCAGAACAGTTGGCTGGAGCCTAGCAGAGGCATGCAAGAGGTAGCAGGATAAGGGTTTGAATTTAAGCAGGATACGAACTGTGGAGCATGCCCTAAAGGTAAAGAAAGAGGCAAGACTGAAAGCTCTTCTGTGGCATGGGCTGGTCAAACCGAAGCCCTGTTAAATGAGTTAGCACATGGAAAGACCTCACCACAATGCCTGTCACAAAGCAAGTGTTCAACGTGAGTGGCCATGATTACTGTCGTTGGCTGCAGGCGTGCAAGGAAAAATGATGCCTCCAGCCACCTTACACCAAACGTCAAACACGGACTCGTAATTCCTTACCCTCTTTCCCCGGCTGTTCCTGCCCTTGTCTTCCCCAACGCAGAAAGTGATACCACCATTGATGAAATTGCTCAAGACAGGATCCCTTTTCTCACCATTCTCCTAGCACTGTTGTTTCTGCTTCCAAAATCTATTTCCTACCATCCCCCTTCCTCCATCTTCACTGCCACCATCCTGCACTGGCCTTGACTTCTGTAATGGTTTCCTGTCCCCATTTCTATATTTGCTACCCTACAATGCATTTCAACTCAGAATGTTTTTTAAAAAATACAGATAGCCTCACCCTCCCTTCTCTTCCTAAAAGATCCTATCAGCTTCCTATTCACTTCGCCTTTTTTCTTGCCACAGCCTAAGGGCCCTGTTTTCCTACCTCTTCATTCTCATTAAGTCCCACTTCCCCTGTTGCCCCATGCTCTAGATCTGATGCTGTTTCCTAGCTCAGGCCCACTGCACGTTCTATTCCCTCTGCCTGAAATATTAGCTTACCAGCTGTCCCCTTGACTATTTGGGTCTTTCTCATTCTTCAGATGGCAGCTTATACATCACCCTCCTCAGAGGCTTTGCATGAATCTAAAGCAGATTCCTTCCTTGCCCACACTCCCTGTGGGCTCTTTCATCCATCACCCTTCCGTTGGGCTTCACAGCAGATAACCCTATGCAAAATTATACCTATGTTTTTGTGTCTGCTTGTTTGATGAATACATTGGATGCTTTTGAGTGCAGGTATTAAAAAGCCAACTCAAATCTTAAACAATAGGACTTTTAATTATCTCCCATAAGTGGAAATCCAGAGGTAGGGTGGGATTTGGAGCTGGTTGAGTCAGCAGTTTACAATCGATATCCAGCTCTTTCATTCCCTCCACTCCACAGTCCGCAGCATCAGTGTCCTCCTGAGGCTGCTGACATTAGTGGAAGCCAGATGGCAGCCAGTTGGGATGGATGTTACCTGCTGGCTTATTCATACTTACTGGGAGACAGAAAAAGTCCTTCCTTGCAACCTAAGTCCTCCCAATCAGATTGGACCAAATTAGTCACATCTTCCCCCAACTACCACCAGGAACAATGCTTTATGCTGGTTGCAGTGAGTCTTAGCTTGTGACCAAATAAGTAGGATGGGTTTATTATGTGTGTCATAAGACTAATAAGAAATCCAACCCTAGGACTGAAGTCAACTAATGGAATCCATTCACAATTACATTGTGGAAGAAGAGTGGGACTGACACTGGGAAGTCAACCCTGCTATCCCCTTACACCTCTAGATTCAGTACAAAGCAGTTGTGTCTGTTTCATTCATTCCTGTGTACTCAGCCTCAGACCTCCTTGCTTTAATTCAATGCTCTACTGCCCCAAGCAATGAGAAAAAGCATGGCTAGGTTAAAGAGATGGTAGAGCAACAAATGGTTCCAAAAAGGGGGCTAAGGTCAGAACTTTCAAAAAAACACCTTTATTTAAGGCACACTCTCTCAATGTGGGGGTATTGCCCACAATGGGGTGAAAATGGATTCTTGGGGAAGGAAGAGAAAACAGATATTACAATGGTTTATAGCCCTCCAAAGTACAACTCTATCCAACAAATTCTTATCCTCTAGTGTTTAATTTCTCTTATTAGGGAAAATTTAAATTAAATCAAAATTTTGTCCTTAAGGGGAAGGAGCACTAATAAAAAATGAGAAACACTAAATTAAAGGATGAGACAAGGAAAATACCTTTAGGAACACTGTGGGACTGATGAGGGAGGATGAAGGAAAACCAGGAAAATCCCAGAATCTCTGTGTGTGTGTGTGTGTGTGTGTGTGTGTGTATGTTAGCTACTAAAAGGGCTATCTCAGGTAGTTATGATAGACACAGAAATATATCTTTCAGCTGGGCATGGTGGGGCATGCCTGTAGTCCTAGTTATTCAGGAGTTTGAGGCAGGAGGATTGCTTGAGCCCAGGAGTTTGAGGTTGCTGTGAGCTCTGCACAGGCTACTGCACTCTAGCCTGGGTGACACAGTGAGAACTCCTTTTAAAAAAAAACACAAAAAACTTTTTACTTCAGCCAGGAAAATCACCACTCTTCTGTTTTGAAACAGACCAAAAGAAACTGATGAGACTGGGGCTGGTATGTTTTAAGAACATAATTATTGTACCAGGTATACATTTTAAAAATATGCACTCATTAGAGCAGCCCATTGCCACAGGGAAATGCACTTACTTTAGTCTTTCAGGACTTCTTTCCATACACCAGTCCCTCTGATAGATAAAACAGATTTATACTGTCTAAGTTTTTCAAGCAAATATATCATAGATTTAGTTGAGTATTCAAATTAAATCAAGAGGTAGAGGAAAACAAACTACAATTCAGTTTCTAAAATAAATCTATCTGAAAAGCAGATGAACATATACCAGGAGGACTAGCATGAGTCTGAACCCTGTTTTATTTGGGCCACAAACAGGAAATTTTCTTTTCTAGCTATTATAAAGTGACCTGGAACACTTTTAGTTCTTGCTACTTACTAACACTGATAAGCAATGCTGGTTACAGGCAACAGGAGGCTTTGGTGAATGACAAGGGTTTGATAGGATCTCTCTTCAGGATTTCAGGGAAGACCCATGTTTAACAAACAATGGTACCTGAGAAGCAAAAGGAACCAATATTAGGCACCAGGAGAAAAAGTTTCCAAAACCACACTGTTCCTTTTAAACAGCAAGCAGCAACAACAAATGTTTAAACAACATTATATGTAATGCTTGGAGAAGATTATAAAAGATAACTCAGAAGATCAAAACTTCACAAATCTGTATGCCTTATTTTATAAGATCTTTAAAACTCAGGGTTTTTTTGTTCAGGTATAAGCATTCAATTACTTTCCCCTAAAGTTCAGGATACTAGAGAGTCTTATCACAAAAGACACAAAATGCATTTATTACTGTGTTTGACGGTACCCATTTCATTTTCAAGCTCTACATTTTGTGATTCTTTTCTTGAAAACACCCAGTTTCCACTCCACCCCCCTCCTCAATCATGAAGCTAGTTTCTTAGCATCAATTGAGGTTCTCAACTTTAGGAAAAAAACCAGTATCCCACGGAGAAGTTTAATTTTCTGGGAAGACAGGACACTCATTCAATCCTTCCAGTAGTTACAGAATAATCATTTATTTTTAATGATGCAGATTTGGAAGAGGCAGCTACATTCTAGACAGTTTTAAATGTTTGCTTTTTATTTTATTCCATTATATCCTTACGTTCTTTTGCATGTTTGAGATGGCCAAGAAGCCCCTGGAGTTAGCCGTGGCATTGGAAGAAGGCCTACTTCCAGTTCAGCAATTGACTTGCTAGGTTACAGAGTGAACGTCACTTGCCTGGAGACATGAAAAATGGTACCATAATAAATCACTGTGGCCACTAGGATGGTCTGTTGCATACAGTTTATTTCACTAGACTGCAATTTTATACACAGTATGAAGGGGTTTCCTGATAGCACATATATAGTTTACTTTCTGTACTGCTGAAGAACCAATTTTTTTTACATTGTATCATAATACCCTATCATTAAAACATTATTCAGTGAATTTTTTCCAACTACATATAAACGGAGATTTACCACACACGGTGCAAGAATGTCTTTATAACATATTTGAATCACAAAATGTGAATCTAAAATACATCACTGTAATTAGAACACTACTTTAAAATTACGATGCCCCATGTTATAGTAGCCAGATTTGATTATTCTCTGTATAAATCACAAAGCAGTTTGGTGAATAACTCCTTGGATAACTGGCAGCAGCTTTTAACTATGACTTCAAAAGAAATCTTTAATTAAGAACCAAACTTTCACAATTAAAAAAAAAAACAACAACTTCTTCCCTTGTACATTTAATGTTCTGAGAGTCAAAACTGGGACATTTATAAAGTCTCTAAAACAAGGAGAATAAATCCAACCCTCCTTCAGCTGAAAGGCTGGAGTTGTAATATTAGGTTTCGTAGAAACCTAAGAATAGCATTGTATGGGAGTGGAAATGAGTTATAGAGAAACATAACATTTCTTTTAAAATGTCTCGGATTCTTCTGCCCTTCCCCACCTCTGTCAAACACAGAGAAAGAATACTGCATTACAAACAAAGATGTGTTCCCATGAAATGATGTAAACAAGGTAGAGAGAAAGATTTCTTCATTTTCCCATTTTGTGGAGTGGGGCAGTGGGATGACACCAGTTAAATAAGAAATAGAACTCCTAATCAAAGAACCACTTCATCACACACAAAACAGCTAGGGATAATTGCTGAAAACTTCTCATGTGTTTCCTTTTCTTTTCCCCAAAGTCTGAGAATGTTTGAAAGTTCAATAAATAGTAGAAAAATAATCCTTTACTTAGAAATTTTGAGATGCATCATCTAGAGCTTAACATGAGTTCCATACAGCAATCGTGGTATCTAGGTACCGCTAAGAAACAAAGTGAAATATTCAAAGCACACGTTTATATCCGGATGTGCCACGTTCCCAGTCTCTGGTTGAGAAGACTGTTCTCTCTTCCAGTTAAGGAGAGCTGAATGTTTCTGGCTCCTTGGAACATTCCTCTGGCTCAGCTTCATTTATAGGTTTCGTCTCTATGTTTGGAGGTTCGCCTTCCGTTCCGTTCCATTAGTGTTATGGCAGGTTCATTAATCAGGCTTATTTCCCCTCCATTTCAGAACCAGCTTCACGTCTTCACAAACGTGAGTTTTGTTGTTGTTTCCCTCATTTTTAAACATGTTGACAGGCAGGAAATGAGTTAAACCACTCTGGACAAAGCACAAACACAAGGGGGAGAGGGTCTCTTGCTGTGGGACTTAAGCTGGTTCTTTTGCTTTCCAGAACATTCTGTGTCTCCCACATCCCATCTTCTCGTGGAGGTGAGGAGATTGTTAGCACTCCGCGTCGACAGTGTGTACCGTCACGGCTGCCTGTAAGTGGTGGCTGTGATGAAGAGTGGGGTGGTGTGACCGGTAGTGGTGGAACTTGTGACTTAGTAGGGCAGCAGTCTGAGGGGGGGTGTCCAGGTCTAAGTCCTCATCGTGGTTCCCCACATCAACCCCGGCTGACAAAGGGTCATTGTTACACGGAGGATTTTCACTGTCTTCCTGTGGGCTCATGGTGCTGTAACCTAGAAAAGGAACAAAACAAACACATAGCTGACAGCTTCAAGATGCAGAGAGAGTTCATTACAATTTCTAGGGCACTGGGAGATGTTCCTATCTTTGGGATACATGGGCGCAAACATTTGCAGACTGTCAGATGTTAAAACAATTTATTTTTAAAGAGATCTAGAGATAACTGTTTTTTCCTCCCTCAAAACAACTACACAATAAATACATAATCATTTTATACAATTGAGAGAGTATAGAGGAGAAAAAAGTAAATATAAGAACCCTCACCCCAAATCCCCAAACCACAAAAATCACTCCACACCCCATCATCCATAGATAGCCACCACTGATACTTGGTTTGGAGAACTATCCTCCTACACTTCTCCCTAAGATTATTTCTTATATCAAAGAAATCCAAAAATCAAGCAGCTTTAAGAAAAAGATCCAAACAGTACTCCAATCAGTTAAGGGATGGTGGGGAAATTTAGGCTTCAAAAATGCCTCAGTGTCATGCCACAACAAGAACAAAAACTAAACCTCAAAAAACTGTCATCATCACCTGCAAACCTGCTCCACAGCAGACAACTGTATTAGGTAACTCTTGCGTATCAATGACCCATGTATTATAACATCCATTTTATAAGTGAGGGACATGATGATCTGAAAGGTTATGGAACTTGCCCAAAGTTTTAGTGCCTAAGGAAACACTAACTCTACATATACCCACAGCAACTAGAGAAGGAATGAACTATTCCCTGTGTAAGCTGGCTCATTGTATTTAAACATTAATTTCTTTTGGTATTCTAAGTAATACATGTTTCAAAGGAAAATGCCCTTGTTGATCAAAGGATTCCATTCTAAGAACCCTGGCATGTTTTTAAATATTGCAAAAATCTTGTTTAAATGGTTTGAGAAGCGACAGCTCATTAATATTTCCACTGCATCTACAGTTAGCATCAATCAGCACTCACTTGTGGGTTGTGCTAGTCACATTCGCGGTTGCAAAATTGATGTGCTTGCATATAGCCAAGCAGGAGTAGTTTCTGGTTGCAATGGTATGCTTTGTGCAAAAATGAAAAAGGCAGTTCCCTGACCTCAATGAAACATTATTCAAATGATAGAATTATTTAACTGTCCGTCCAATTCACAAATACTTATTGGGCATCTACCATGTACAAGTCACTGTGGTAGGAGGAAACACAAAAATGAAAACCTGGTGCCTGCACAAAGAATACAAAAGCTAGTGTTTGAGAAATGAAAAAAGTACAAACATAGGTCATTCAATTATTCACTTATTGAAGACAGTTACGGTGCTGGAGGGGGAGATGAGGAAACATGAATAAGAGATGTCTTCTTAATAACTTAACAAGTGAGTATGAGACAGATGTTCACAAAGCGAGTCTTCCTTTAATGCAGATAAGGGTAAATGCTATAATTGCGATATAATTGATATCCAGAGGAGGGAATAACTAATTCTGGCTGGGGGAATGAGGAAGCTTCACAGAAGAACTCATATTTTAGTTAGGCTTACCTGGATGAATAGGTACTTGGTAAGTGGACAGGAACAAAGGAACAAGATGAACACAGCCACAGAGATGTGGAAATAAAGGCCATTCCTGGAGCACGTGGCTCAGATAAATGCTAGCAGGTAGCTGAAGAATAGGGCAGGTGGAAGGCAGAAAGGAAAGTTCAAGTCAGATCATAAAGCCCACACCAAAGGTTAAAAAATGGAGACAGACTACATGATTTTGAATAGACCCCAAAATGGCGTGATCAGTTCTTGTTCAGAGAGTTCTGGTGGCAGTTTGGAAGGTGAATGAAAGGGAAGCGGGGCAGGGTGAGGGGCTTGTCATAAGGTTATTACAACAGCCCAGATGAGAGATGAAGAATTTAAACTAACTCAGTGGGATTGGACAGATTTAAAAGCTATCTCGGATGGAAGCAACAGCAGTTGGTAAACCATCAGATGTGGGTGATTATGGGAGGTAAGGGGTGGTTAAAGGTGACAATAACTTCAAGTTAGGATGATGAGAGAGGGAGACACAGAGACCTCGAGCTTCAGGAGAGAAAACAAATTTTGATTTTATGCATCTCGATTTTGAGAGTCTTTGGGGTCACATTGGTGGAGAGGTCTAGCCAGAAACTCAGAAGTGTCATCTGAGAAGTCAGGGCAGAAGAGGGAGAGTTCACTGACATGTGTGTCTAACATGACTGAGTGCCTTCTTGGTGCCAGGTAGAACAGAAAAAGGGAAGGGTGTGCCCTCAGCTCCCTTGTACACAGGCAAGAGTGGGAAACACCCCTACACTCAAACAGGCGCATCAAAAGGAATCCCAAAGCTGGTGAACTTGGTCTAGATCCTGGAGGAGGTGGCCTTCATGGGAGAAAGGGGCTCACCAGACTAATAAAGGAGTGGAGAGGTACTCCCAGCAGGGCAGAAGCACAGGCAATGACACAATAGCTTGGCAGACTCTGAAGGGTTTTGGGAATGGCGAAAGCTTGGTGTTGGGGAGGGGCAGTGGGAGATGGTGCTGTGCAGATAGGCTAAGACCAGATCAAGAAGGCTGGTAGGTTAGCTGGGCGCTGTGGCTCATGCCTATAATCCCAGTGTTTTAGGAGGCTGAGGCAGGAGGATAACTGGAGGCCAGGAGTTTGAAACCAGCCTGAACAACATAGTGAGACCTTGTCTCTAAAAAAATAGGAAAATTAGCCAGGTGTGGTAGTGCATACCTGTAGTCCTAGCAACTCGAGAGGCTGAGACAGGAGGATCGCTTGAGCTCTGGGGTTTGAGGCTGCAGTGAGCTATGACGATGCCACTGCACTCTAGCCCAGGCAACAGAGTGAGACCCTGTCTCAAAAATGAAATAAATGACAAAACCCAAAACAAAACAACACTCCTCACCCCAGAAGCTGGTCAGAGCTCTGAGCTAGGATCTAGAAATGGGCAAAGGTGGCATTGATGAGGGTGGACAGAAGGAAGGTGGGATCAGAAACTTAGAGGACAGGAGGCAGGAGCATGGGCTTCGAGGAGACAGTGGGGACCTGAAAGAGGGACAGTTGCAGTGTTTGGAAATGGAGCAAGTAGCCGGCTTCAAGAGACTGTTCAACAGAGTAGGCTGGATCTGGTGACCAAATGGACCTGCCTGGTGAAGATGCCAGGGAGGCTGACACCCTTGGATAAGGTCGAGTTTTCTCAGTTCAGAGCCTAGGGAAATAGTGAAGCCTTTACCCGAGATTATGACACCAGGAGCCATAGGAAGTTTCTCAGCTGTGGCAGTGCTAGGTCTAGAATGTGAGATTGGGTGCCAGGCTCCCAGACCTCAGTTACAAAGTGCTGTGTACGCTTAAACCACCTTATGCTATTCGTGCAAAGGATGAAAGTAGAAAGCAGGATTTTAGCAAAGTCCCAGCATCTGTGTTGATTATTCAAACACCTCCCGTCTCTGCTCATTTACAAGCACCCACACTAACTGACAATTCATTTTAACACTTGAGGCATTAGATTCACTTCATGGGGGCCCTGCTGCTTGGCTCGTCCCCCACTGTCCCTCATCTTGCTGCTGGGCCTCAAGCCTCGCTTTGAAGGTCTTCTCTGGGAAACCTTCCCAACCTGCTCCCCCCACCGCCTCCAGCCCACAGCCCACACGGGGCTGGTGCCCCTTCTGTGCGCTTACACGGCATTCTGCGCACATCTCGGTCTTAGATGTTAGCCTGTTATAATAAAAACAAGGCCATCTGTCTATTAGCAAATTCTTTCATAAATCACAGGCACGTGTTTATCTTTATACTCCCAGGATGTAACACAGTACTTCACACAAAGCAGGCACTTACAAACAAAAGCAACGCCCCCCCCCATACTGTATTCCCCAAGCAATTGCATCAGTGAATTTTTCTGTTTTTTAAGTTATCTGTGGCTTGGCCTGGTATGACATTCACTAGTCTCATCTAATAATGAAGACGGCTCTAGGATTCACTGGGCCCTGCCCAGAGCTTCTGGGAGTGTTCACTGACGCTCTTAGCTTGGCGGGTCACAGGTCCGGGTGACCCAGGGTGACAGTGAAGGTGCAGTTGTCTCCAAGGCAACTCGGGGGGGGGGGGGCACCCCCAGGTCTTCTGCTACTGCTTTCTGATAAGAACCACAGCAGAGTAAAACCCTCATACTAAGGCCACTCCATTTACCTTTTCTCACTATGATACTATTGCTCAATCCCTCTGTAATTTGCTCTTATTTCCATAACTAAGGAAGGCAAGTTGTGGAGAGGCAGGAGAGATAAACACATTTCCTCATTCAGCACATTAATTGTTTACTCAGTGCCAGGCAGTTCTGTGGAGCACTGGGAGCAGTGATGAATTAAGACAGTGGTGGTCCCTGACTCATGGAGGAAGAAACACTATTTGAAACACAAAAGATACCTGCAAACACATTCAAAGGAAAAGTTTCTTTACTATAAAGGCTGGCATAGCAAATCGTCTGCAAAGACAATCTCAAGCGAGAAATAGGTTTTAGGAAGGAGGCCAGGAGTCCCTAAAGAACAGAAGAGCCAAGATTAGGTTTTTGTTCTTTGACATTCTGCTTAAGTATTTATCTGATGGTTCCTAAGAAACCTCTCTTGATTGTAAGGACATTAGGTCCCCTCTGGGGACTCGCTCACCATCTCGTGGCCATAGACAGTAACTGCAGGAGAATATTTGCACAGCACCAGAAAATGGTCTTACGTTGACCTACACGGTTTTCAATCAGGTTTTCAAGGTTTTGCGTTTGCCTTTTATTTCCGTTTTAAGTCTTTTGGAATTTGCCAAGAACTAGGGGGAAATTCCCCTTTTCAAAGAAGAAAAAAGTTGCTAATATACGTTTGCATAAAGTTTCTAATAAGATAGTGACCAAAATATAAATTCACAAGGAGCAAATATATTTTCTTGCTTTTTAACTTGAAAGTAAGCCAGTATATGATTAGACAGAACGTGAAAATTTTAAGAGAAATAATGAACAAAGCAGATACACAGTTAAAAGTATATGCAGACAGTGATTGTTCCTAACCTCCACTTGTGAGTGTAACACTTGGCTGAATAACAATCATCTAAGCGATCTTAGAATATTGAGCAAAATGATTCTACTTTTCAAAAAACACTCTCAATTTGAGTAGTTTTTCTTTTAAGATACAAAAGTTAAAATCAGATTCCTTTGAAATACAAAACTCTGGCCAGGCTTGGTGGCTCAGGTCTGTTATCCCAGTGCTTTGGGAGGCCGAGGAAAGATGATGGCTTGAGGCCAGGGGTTCGAGACCAGCTTGGGCAGCATAATGAGACCCTGTCGCTAAATTAAAAAATAAATATAAAAAAAAAATTAGCCAGGCATGGTGGTGTGCACCTGTAGTCCTAGCTACTCCAGAGGCTGAGGTGAGAGGATTGTGTGAACCCAGGAGTTTGAGGTTGCAGTGAGCTATAATAGTGCCACTGCATTCAAGCCGTGGTGACAGAGTAAGACCCTGTCTCTAAAGAAACAAACCAAAAAAGAAGAAAAGAATCACAAAACTCTCTTGGTTATATAAGCTATTTCTAAATAGAACCACAGCCTAAAATTTCCAAGATTAGTTTGGTAACATTCAGTTTTAATTCTAGGAACATCACAACTCTGAACCATACCATGAAAGCTAGGCTGTTCAGCAGTTTATACACTTACATTTTTTTATTCTTTTGAGTTTCCTTTGGGGTGTCACACCCAAGGACTCACACAGAAATACGCTCACTGGGTAGCACAGAACCACAGCACGCCCATCCCACCAGTCCACGGGCCAGTCAGTGCCAGGTTCCTCCATGGGCTTTTCCCTGCAGATGAAGGTGAACTATCCTGCCCCCGCCTTCTTTGTTCCACTCCTTAAGGAAGCTATCACATTCTACCGTTTATCATCTTACAGATACATGCATTCATTTATAGTTTCCTCCTACATTGTAAATTCCTGCAGGGCAGGGTGGGCATGGAGGTAGGCAAGTCAACCCTGAGCTCCAAGCCTGCCACAGGTCATTTCATTTAATCCTCACAACAACTTTACCAGGTAGGAATTTTTAATCCTCCTTTAAGTATTAGAAAACTGAGGTCCAAAGTAGCTCACTTCAGGTTGCAATAGATTAAAAAAAAAAAAAAAAAAAAAAAGAGGGAGAATTGGGATTCAAAGTGAGCTTGGCTTGACTCTACCCTCCTTAGCTCTTCCCCTGTGCCACCTGCCTTGTGAACAGACAAGTCTCCCATCTCTAACGCCCTCCACGGTGCTTACTACAGTCATGTGTTGCTTAAGGACAGGGATATGTTGTAAGGAAAGCATCCTTTGCTGCTTTTATCATTGTGCAAACATCATAATGCGCTTATACAGACCTTGACAGTATGGCCTACTGCACACCTGGGCTATATGGTGTAGCCTCTTGCTCCCAGGCTACAAACCTGTGCAGCATGGTACTGAGCTGAGTGCTGTGGGCAGCTGCCACACCATGGCAAGTATTTGTATATCTAAATATATCTCAGTAAAGAAAAGGTACAGTAAAAATATAGTGTAAAAGATTAAAAAAATCATACACCTGTATAGGGCACTTACCATGAACGGACCTTGCAGGGCTTAAGTTGCTCTGGGTATGTCAGTGAGCGAGTGCTGAGTGAACGTGAAGGCCCAGGACACGACTGCTCACTACTGCAGACTGTTTGAACGCTGCACGTTGAGGCTACGCTCGATTTATATAAAAGTCTTTTCTTTCTTCAATAATAAATTTACCTTAGCTAACCAAAAACTTTCCAATTTTTTAAGTTTTGACTCTTTCACAATGGCAAGTAGCTTAAAACACAAACGCATTGTACAGTTGTACAAAAATATTCTCTTTCATTATATCCTTATGTTATAAGCTTTTTCCTATTTTACAAATTTTTCATTTTTAGTTTTTAAACGTTCTGGTTAAAATCGAAGACAAGCGCACACGTTGGCCTAGGACTATATAGATAGGGTCAGAATCATCAAGATGTCACCGGGCAAGAGAAAATTTTTCAGCTCCATTGTAATCCGTGGAACCCCCGTGGTATATGTGAGATGCTGTTAATTTGGTGCATAACAGAACACACCAGAAGCCCAATACATGCACCAAGTAGGAGGATACACAGATAAGCAAGAAACGTGTTGACAGGACAATTAGATTTCCTCCTTCAATATGTACAGCTTCGCCTCCAGGCATCACAGGGACATTAACTTGATGCCACCATTTTTAGTGACCCATGTACAGGTTTTTAAGGGATGAAAACATGCAGTTAAATTCTATTGATTTTATGATCCATTTGAAATACGTGCAATGTCAATGCCTTCCCCTTCTTTTGGTGTTGCATTCTGTCTGCACAAAAAACCCCACCATTTTTCATTCCTTGGGGATAATAGGGATCCAATTATTGTGAAAAATGAAAGGAACCAAGCCCTTAGCTGGATTCCTTGGTTTTCAGATACTGACACTGCACCATTCCTTTCATCTAAGCTGTTGCTTCATCTGCCATTTTACTAAGACAACGGGAAAGGCTAATGGAACATCGTAAATGTCACCCAGAATCCCAATTTGGTACTGATGCAATTTCTATTGGGGGAGAGAGAAAAAGGATTCAGTAGTTCTGCTGAATAAGAAATTATTGCTGTTGAACTTTAGTAGCCTCAAACCTGTTTCATTATTCAAAGGGGAAAGCACAGGACTGCTTGGCAGCAGGAATTTATGCAGGTTCAAAGGTTTTTCAGGGAAAAAAGCCAGAAAGTCAAAGAAACTAAAAAAAAAATTTAAGTTCTGTTTTGGCTCTCCATAGAAACCCAAAGTTTCTATTTAGTTGGTGGGAACACTGTCACTCAAAGCCCAAATTAACAATCTCCAATTTATAAAAGTGAGCTTTAGCTTTTCTTGTTTTCCAGACAGAGTTTGAATACTCAGCTGTAGTGAAAACGGTAACATCAGTTGCTTTGAGGAGTATCTACCCCTGCATTTTTTAGCACAGGTGTGGGAGCACACTATTTGAAGACTTTTTTTTTTTTTTCCAGGAAAGGTATAGAAGAAGCTAAGTCAAAAAAGATTAAATATATTATTTATGCATTAACAAAAAGACCTGATTCTAGGAGGAAAGTAATGATTTCTGGAAAATTAGAGAGCTATCTTAAAAAAAATGAAAAGATTTGATGATGACAGGAAAAGTCCTACCATACCTGTTTATATTTTTGTGGAGCTACGACAACACAGACTATGATGCTTACAGACTAGGTTACATTTGCTCTTTGTAACAGTAGACAACATGAACACCGAGGAGAGAAGCACGCAGACTTCCTGAGACCTTAGCACTTGGCATCTCTTCATAATTCAGCCTGACCCATCCTGAGCATCTCATAGGTACTCTATACAACTCCATGCCTGCATGCACAGCTATCTTTTTGCCTATCACATCCTTTGCCCCTAACTTTTCTTTAATCATTCCTCAAGGCTCAGTGCCAATCTTGTTTCTTTGGTGAAGCCATTTCTGCGCCTCCCAGACAAGGCCAAGGTCGGGGCCGGAGAATTCTAGAGGACAGCACAGATTCTTCTCATGCCCCAAGGGGACGTGCCTGGGAAAGCTCTTACTGATGCTGATGTTTGCCAACCCACACATGATGGCAGGGCGTAAGAGGATGCCGACTCTATTGACAGTCGAGTGGGCGAGTAAGCAGCTTCCGCTCAGACAATACGAATTCTTCTTCAAGGAGAAACACTTGGAAGCCATCTGTGTGCCCACAGGTCATCCGGCTTGTGACCGGGAGTGGTGGACATAAGCAAAACTGCCCTTGGGCTCTTATAGTTTACTTAAACACAGAACAGGAAAGAGAGAGGGAGGGAGGTGTGGGCACCATCCCACGGGGACACACCAGGTCCCTTAGGTCTCCAAACACAGGATGTTGGCTCTCACCGTGATCACTTTCTGTTCCCGATCGGCCCCAGTAGCGCCGCCTCCTTTCTGGACTGTGTGCGTGCCGTTCGATGACCGCAGCTATAAACCGAGTGTTGCTGACTGTGGGAAGTCAAGGACAGTCATTGTCACTCTTATGCCAGCATCTTTATCGTTACAAGCACATTTGCTCTGAGTGGGCTTATTCACATGTTGGGGGAGTTAGTCTTTGGAGTGCTAGAATAAGTAATTTTTAAAAAATTCTGAGTATCAGGGGAGCTGATTTTAGAACCGGTAGAGTGAGAGGTAATTAATTACTTAATAACATGCTATGCTCTAGGAAGGTGAAGGCAAGGGTAACTCAACATTAGTGGAACTCTCTTTTAATAAAGAAAATCCTCTCCTTTCCACCCCCCAGCTGTATATACTATTTAAAGTCTTAAAAAAATGCATACCTGAAACTTCCCTTTCTTAAATACTATGCTGGAAAGTAACGAGGAAGAGAAAGGAAGGAAAGGGTGATCTGTTTTGGGCCAAAATACTTAAGGCACAAAATAACACCCTAGTATCTTTTGAGATTTTCTAAAACAAAGACCTACACTTATTCCTAACGAAAAAGGAAGAGAAAAGAAACGCCCACCGTGTCAAAGCTTCTTAAATTTTAATACAAGCCAAAAGGATATAAGAAGGAATATTTATTTAGGATCAGCCTCCTGCTGACACATTCTGCAGTGAGGCAGCTGAGTACTCACTGATGCCTCTGTCTTCGTGGCTGTCGTCGTCCCTTTCATCTCTGTCATTCTCCAGGTTGGACATACGCACTGACATTTCTACCCATCATTAAAAAGAGAGAAACATGACTATTTAATCAAACAAAATCATCCCCTTTAATACCCTGCTGGGTGCTCGTTTGATGGCTGGGTGACAGCATTCCATCAAGAATGAATCCTATCTTGGAAAGAGTGAACTGATGCCCCCATTTTTTTTTTAAAGCAGGAGGGAGCAGGAATCCAAAGCAAAGCAAGAAGTGAACAATCAAGAAGGCACCTGAGGCCGGGCGCTGTGGCTCACGCCTGTAATCCTAGCTCTTGGGAGGCCGAGGCGGGCGGATTGCTCAAGGTCAGGAGTTCAAAACCAGCCTGAGCAAGAGCGAGACCCCGTCTCTACTATAAATAGAAAGAAATTAATTGGCCAACTGATATATATATAAAAAAATTAGCCGGGCATGGTGGCGCATGCCTGTAGTCCCAGCTACCCGGGAGGCTGAGGCAGAAGGATCACTGGAGCCCAGGAGTTTGAGGTTGCTGTGAGCTAGGCTGACGCCACGGCAATCACTCTAGCCTGGGCAACAAAGCGAGACTCTGTCTCAAAAAAAAAAAAAAAAAAAAAAAAGAAGGCACCTGAAACTCATTTCTGAAGAAAGAGGAGGAAAGAAAGTAACTGAGGACAACAGATCTTTAATCGTCTGCTCAAGTATAGAAACAGAAGGAGAGAGGTCGAAACCGTGACTGACTGTGTTGATAAAACGATGTTACAAAGGCTTCTTTCTAAAAGGCCAGGGGTAAGGTAATGCTGGATGATGGTCATCCTTAGTCTAGCCCGATCTTGCCAAGGGGAAAGCACTTCGAGATTATCCCTGTTACTAAATCGGGCAATATTACCCCACAATCCCTCTTCAGGAGGGTGGCCAGAGTGAAACATTCCAACATCAACCTGTCATTACTGCCTGCAAGGGTGAGAGCTAAGAGTCCAGGAAGAAAGATGTGTTAACCTTATCTCCATAAAGGTCAGGTTAACATATCCCTGGGGGCTGGGGCTACAGGAAGGACTGCGGTGACCATTAAATGGTTTTGTTCTCTGCAAATGAGTACAGATGCCACACTAAAACTCTCGGTATGGAGGCCATGGTTAGAGATTAATCATTTTGTACTTGGCTTTGACTACTTATGCTGTTTTAAGAGATGTGATTATTCCAATGTGTGTTTATTCGCACTATCTAAAGGCGGCTGCATCAGAACAGATGTGTATTCTCACCAATAGTGATCTGGGGTGTCTTTGATGCGTCCATCTTTTTGCAACTGCAAGAGCAGGACATCTGACAAATTCCCCCCTCGGCATCCCAGCGTCCCTGACTGGCTTATGACAGGGGCAGAGGCCACTGCAGGCTAATGCTGGTAAGCAGAGAGAGGATCCAGGGATTTTTCTGGGGAATCAAAATGGAACATGCAGGGTTTTTAGGCACTCAAGAAGACATCAGGCTTTGGGGACCCTGGGGACTGCCGAAACGACTCCACGGAAGCTGAAAGTGCAGTGCTGTTCTTACAACTCCACAATGGCTTACACAACTGGCCCTATTCTTCCAGCCTCAGAACAACCTCAGGGAGGCGGCTACCTCCCGAAGGAGCTGTGGATTCACTCGGAGCTCACCTTGGGCAGCGAGAGGAGACATGTGCTGATGACTCCGGCGGTGGATCTGGTGGCGGTAGGCGTACACGGCGAGGACCAGGACCATGATGCACCCCATGATCCCTCCGGCCACGGGGCCCACGGGGGCGCTCTTAATCATGTTTAACGTGATCACTTCATCACCTTCAGTGAAACAGACAAAAAGAGGCTCCTTGTTATTATGACTTCGCAAGTGTGGTAGGCGGTGTGGAGGGAAGCGGGTGGCGAGGTGGGAAGGCACAGCCTGGGAAGGGGGTTGGGGAAGATAAACAGCCGTCAAGCCTTGCACTTCTCCAAGAAGCCCCACCAGAACGTGGGAGTAGAGGCTTCGTTTAATTCCTGGTCCTCAAGTGTTGGTTGCCAGGCAGAGCAAGAACACAAATGGCAAGGACTGTCAGAACAAGTGAGCACATGAGAAGAGCTACTTAAGTATGCGGCACCCGGTGTTCTCAGAGCTCCGGCTCCCTGAGGAGACAGAAAAAGTTACCTAGTGCAGAGGCAAGAGCAACGTGGGCCTCTTGGGAGGGTCACGGACAGATCCACTGAAATAATGGGCTCTAGGTACAATAAATATGTGCCAAACAGACCGCATTTCAAAGCCTATGAGCTCCCTTTAAAACGCCATTTGCACTTTCCAGATAGGAAACTACAGGTGGCATATAAAATGATTCCTTGGAGCCAGGTCACTTCAACTATGGTCTCACCTGGTTCAGTAGTAATATGTGAGCTCAAAATTTCTTCTAGACAGGCTGATGTAAGAAATGTTAAAAATCAAGGTATTAGCTAAAGGCTTAAATATTTGAGTCAACTGCCAGCTAAGAACTAGGACTTGGTGTTAATTGTAGAAAGATACTAAAAATATAAAAAGCTCAGGAAAGGGATATAGTCTCCTTGGCAGTATTTTCAAGGTATTGGAGACCAATCCCAGGGGTGTTCTTTCCTGTGGTGTCCTTGTCCTCCATCCAAGGCTGCCCTAGCACCATTGGGTGGCTGTGGCTTCTGTTGACCCCAAGGCCCTACAAAGACCGTCTGCCTTGCAAAAGCTGTCAGTGAAGGCTGCAGCAGGAACTGGATGTGCGGTGGTCACCCAGTACGTCACCAGCCCCGCGCTTCTGACAGCTGGCATACACATCTGCACGGAATCCGGAGCGCAGCCGTGCGGAAATAAGCCCTGATATTTCTCAGAGCAAGCTTTATGGGAATGAGGCCCAGGCTTGCAGAATTTGGCAGGACAGATGGCCAGTCTCTCTGCACAGAATATCTAGCCAGCTCCGAAGGTAATTATCTGCCGCAGTTTTGTAACTAAAGACTACTGGCAAAGGAATCAGGAAATTTGGGTAGAGGATTATTTTTAAACCATTCTAGTATATAAGCGGGAAGATATGTATTCAAGAATCAAATTGTTCTGGGTTCCCAACAAACATACCTATTGCTCCCATGTCATCAACATAGGGACTTTTGGCTCCCACAATCCCCCCGAAGCATTCCTTCTGGGGTGCACAGTAGGATTTGTCCAGATGAGTCTTTCCATCACTGTCCACCATGCACCACTCACAATCCAGCACCCCAAAACAGTCCCTGCAAGAAAGACAGTGCTTGGTGTTCCCGAAAGCAGTGTGGGGCAGGAAAGAGCATAGAAGCTTGTTCTTCAGACAGCTTTCAAGATCTCCATTACTTACTAGTGCCATGAAAGTCTTGAGCTTTAGTTTATTTCCTTCTAAAAGGAGAATGGCAACAGTCTGCCAGGGGGTAACTGTTTTATGCCTCTCCCCAACTTGGAAGAGAAAGAGCTAAAACTATTCTCTGTGAATTAAATTATGATACCTACACATGATGAATTAATTGGGGGCTATTCAAAGTCATCTTAAAAGACTAAGTGGAAATGGCTGCAAGGTTTGTTAGACTTTGGCCTACCATCTCCCAAGTGTGTGGTCATTTAAAAAAGAAAAGGAAGGAAATAAGAGTCAAGTTAGTCTGCAGAATACTAGGCCAGTTACACAGATTTTCCTATTGCCTAATTCTTAAAGCCTTTAAAATATTATTAATTAATACATGCATTATGACTCTGTTAAAAGAATGTATGCAATGTCAGTGTTTCACAGACTTAATTGAGTTGGAGTGATGGCATAACATCCCAAATCAATCAATCCGATGCCAGATTTTTCCTTTGCTAAAGTACACACCAAAAGTAGAGCAGGCTGCCCCTTCTACACACCAACTCTGTTTAATCAAATGTCGACCTGCAGCTGCAATAAACTAATCACCCACCTCCTCCACTTAGTCTACCACAGCCACTATTTCCATGATGCCTAGTCCAAAACACCTGTTCCCACCCAAGGCGTGAGGAGGGAGAAGGGTCAAATAGTTTTTATTATAGTTCTTAAAATTACTATGAAACAGATCTGCTTCCAAAGAAAGGAAAATTACTGAACTTAGAAAGTTCACATATAGAGGCTGGGCACAGTGGCTCATGCCTGTAATCCTAGCACTGTGGGAGGCTGAGGCTGGAGGATCCTTTGAACCCAGGAGTTTGAGGTTACTGTGAGTTATGATGATGCCACTTGTACTCTAGCCCTGGTAACAGAGCAAGGCCCTACCGCAACACAAACAAAAGAAGAGAAGTCACACACAGATCCTGCATTGCTGGTCTGTTTCTGGAATCCCCGTTCCCTTGCCTTGCTTCTTTGTGACATGTCCCTTCATGCTTCTTTTATTTCAAGAAAAACTGTCTCATCCACAGATGAGACTACTCACATGTTGTACAAATGCTGTGTAGTGGTAATAAGTGGGAACTAGACAACATTTAATCCTGTGGATAAAAGGCTTATGGAAATCAGTTTCAGATTTGAAAAACTGATGTATCTTTTTAAAACATCAAGAATGGGAATAATAAATATTAGCTAGAAAAGGTCAACGAGGCTACTGATCACTATTCATTACTAGGCTCTGCTTACCCACTTTCCATCCGCTGACTGCACCTGCTGTTGACACACTGGTGAAGAGCATCCTGCAGGCCAGGGTCCATAGCTGTGTACGTCACCGGCTCCTGGTGGACCTCGCAGCTTGGGTTTCTGTGCATGGAGCAAGGCTGGAGGTTAGGACCAGCGCTGCCACATTCCAAACTCATCATGCCCCTGGTCCTTGACAGATCTCAGGGTGAGCCCTGGCTTTGCCACTTAGAGTAACCTTGGGCCAATTACTTAACAACTCTGAGCATCAATGCGTTCTTCTGTATGTACAATAGGAATAATGCAAATACACGTGACCCTCTTAAGTTCTAGAGATGGGATTTTTTTTTTTTTTTTTTTTTTTTTTTTTTTTTGAGACAGAGTCTCGCTTTGTTGCCCAGGCTAGAGTGAGTGCCGTGGCGTCAGCCTAGCTCACAGCAACCTCAAACTCCTGGGCTCGAGTGATCCTTCTGCCTCAGCCTCCCAAGTAGCTGGGACTACAGGCATGCGCCACCATGCCCGGCTAATTTTTTATATATATATCAGTTGGCCAATTAATTTCTTTCTATTTATAGTAGAGACGGGGTCTCGCTCAGGCTGGTTTTGAACTCCTGACCTTGAGCAATCCGCCCGCCTCGGCCTCCCAAGAGCTAGGATTACAGGCGTGAGCCACAGCGCCCGGCCTAGAGATGGGATTTATCACAATTTTATTTAACTGGTGTTAAAATCTGTCACTAATATAAATAAATAATGCTGTATTATGCACGACCAAGCCTGCACATATGTGAAAAGCACCTGTATATTTATCTCAGGGTTAATTAAAAAACTAAATGACTAATGTGCATAAAGTACCTAATAAATGGTAGGCACTTAGTAAATGCTTGTAACATTTTCACATTTTTCTGTATGTAGGATATATACTCTTAATACTTTTACAGCATTTAAAATTTAAACCTCAAAGTGGACATCATTTTATGGTACTATGGAGCTTGAAATCTGGCTCACTGAACAGTTTCATCATTAAAATGAATCATCATTGTATGCCCCACTCCCCCCCCAAATCTATAAGAGACCCCATAGTATTTTTGTGTCTGCATGTATATAAATATATATTTAACATATATTTTTTACCGGTTCTCTGCATTGGTGAGGTTGCCAGTGCACTCATTGACCTCTAGAGGGCACTCACAAGGACATTCACATTCATTTTGTTCCATTCTGAAAAGCAAAAAGAAAAAGTTACCTCATGGAAAGTCAATGACAAACTGTATATTGTACACATACTGGGGAAGGAAAATAAAGAAGCCCAAAGCTGGTTTAAAAGGACAGTAAAAAATAAATTATAACAAACAGTTTAAATATACAATTGGCCTTATTCTATTGCTCTTTGGACCAATGATGTTACGAATAGCACAGCTCTAAATGTCTTTGTAACGGGGACTTCTTTCCTCTTTAGGACACACACCAGCACTTTCTGTTTATTTTGCAGATGCCACTTGAAAATGCCTGGCATCTGTTCAAATATGAAAGAGTGCAGTGAACAGAGAATATGACCCATCGCGTTTTTACCGGTGACAGTTGAGACACAGTCGGTCCACCATGCTGCAAGCACAGAAGGCAAGAGAGTCGCATGTTTCATTGACAATGCCAACGAATGCATTGGTTCCCGGGATCCTTGCCAGTCTGTATTTGGAACAGTGGCTGCCATGCACAAGGTTCGTCAAGTCCCCCTGCAGAACAACCAAGGTGTCAGAAGTGACAGGAGGCAATGCAAAGATTCAACCTTACCTGGGTGAAAATCCTTCAACCACCTGCAGAAAACAGCTTAAAATAAAACTTTGTTTCTGATTACAAAAGTCGCTGTTAAAATATAAACACATGCACACATACACTGTTAAAAATGTGGAAAATAAACATTACTCACAATCCTATCACTCAGCGATAATTTTCATTTAACAATTGTGTATATATGATATGTTCTTTTATGTATGATTATACAAATATAAATTTTTATAGCTGTTTTTATAATCTGTTTTTTCAAAACACATAATAATATATCATAAAGAAAACTTCGAGGAGCAATGAAAGACAATTTTCAGGTAAGGGATAGTCTGTAAAGGAATAGTTTAAAATTTACTCAAAGGCAAACCTAATTAACCACGAAACATGCATTTCCCTCCCTTGAGTAACAAACTTTTCTCATAGAATAATAAAATTATTTAAAATCCAAAGCCCCTTTAAGAGACCAGTTTTCTGCTTCCAGAATAATTAAACAATCCAATTAAAGCAAGTACTCTCTTTATTCATTCTATAACAATAAAATATGATAGCAAGCTTCTTTAATTGCCAAATTTGTTTACCATATTAGAAAACCAAAGATTCAACAGTGGTAATGTAGAGTTGTGTCTAACCATTTTTTCTGCATGTATATCGTATACACTAGGCAAATTATTTCACCCCATGCTTATTTCCATGCCATTCACACTATATTTATGCATGATGAGAATGAGCCTAACTTTGAGAATCATGGTGTTGAATGGGTTCTTCGAGGTCTATGCGAATTTTCCAGTGTCTGGAAGACACCCACCTCTACAATACCAATATAAGCAATAACAAAGGCTTAGTGTCTTGCCAGCTCCAAAAGCTAGAAATGCTTCAATTCCATTTGGGGATAACTTGGGCACTCAATTGTTCTATTATTTCTCAATTATTTCATATTCAATTAAAATTTGTCTTAAAAAGTTTCTGAGTATCCTGGCTTTATCTGCTGAAGATCCCATAAACCATTGTACAAATGATATAGATACATAGAATAAACTGGACTTTCTTATGACAACCTTAACTGGCAACCTTGTTTGTCAGGGTCCCCTTTAAAGAGAGTACTGCTTAAAATGGTATGGGGTCTGGATTGGGTAATAAGGACTTCTCTTGCTTTAAACACTCTATTCTATTAATGTATTTTTTTTTTTTTTTGAGTTTTGCTTTGTTGCTCTTGGCTAGAGTGCAGTAGTGTCATCATAGCTCACTGCAACCCCAAATTCCTGGGCTTAAGCAATCCTCCTGCCTCAGCCTCACAAGTAGCTGGGACCACAGGGTGTGTGCCACTGCACTGGCTAAGTTTTCGTAGAAACATGGTCTCACTCTTGCTCAGTCTGATCTTGAGCTCCCAGCCTCAAGTGATCCTCCCACCTTGGCCTCTCAGAGTGCTAAGATTACAGGTGTGAGCCACCGCGCCTGGCCAATATATTCGTTTTTTAAATTCTTCTCTTTCACCAGACAACTGCTTTTTGCAATCAACTTTTTAAGACTCAGTTTAGGATTTTCAATTTAACCTAGTACATTTTTAAAAGTGATTTTTAATTATACATTTCATGACTGATGTAAATGTCTATTCCAAATAAAAAAACTTCCTGTGAATAACTTTTTTTGAATGTTAGTTGTCATTCCCCATTTTAGTTTTCTCCTAACTAGGATTATTTACAAATTAATAAGAATGTCCTTAAGATCTTTAACTATAACCAGGTAAATTTGCAGCAATTCAAATTATACAAAGTATTCTAAGCTAAAAAAAGAAATTATTTTTGGATGATTTACATGAGAGTTCCCATGTAACAGGGAGGATGATCAAGAACTGACCTAACTTGGCCTTAGGAATTTAAGAGACTAAGTGATCTCTAGAAGACAGGAAGAGAGAAACACATGGTGCCACATATATTTATACAAGAGTGTGGGAACAGACTTCAGCAGATATTTCAAAGGGCTTACACTGGGTGAGTCTTTAAACAAACAAAACCAAAATAAAATACCAACTGTGAGACCTTAAAACATTCATTTTTCTTCTTGGGGCTTTATATCCCACAATTGTCAAATTGGGAACTGGACTAAAAGGTATTGTCTCCTCCTATCATTCTCTAATTCTAAGGCGAAGAAACAGGCAGGAATAATATTCAGACATTAGCCATCATTCCATTTCATCTTCCATGATGGGATGGAAAAATGAAAATGTTAAGGAATCAACTTACCACAAGGCTAGTGTTGAATTTATAAAACCTCTGGACTGTTCTGTCACTGAAGCTGTTGCACAGGTTTTTCTTTACGAAGTTGGGGTGGTTGAGGATATCATTTGCTACCAGGGGCTCCTACCAAGGCCAAATAGAACAGAAGACATATGCCATGTAATGAGCTGTAGGCTGGTGGAGAACTGAGCTTCTTAGCTTTGCAACAAATACCTTGTGGGTGATGTGCTGCTGTTCCACAGGTGCATGTCCTTTGGGGTCAATGAGAGTTGGATGTGCCACCAGATAACCCCTGTCCTCCATTATGAAGCACCTGTACCAAAACAAGTGACATCCCTCATTCATATAAGCTGTTTTTTTTTAAATTAAAATGCTTTCAGAGAGCATTTATCTTGCTTGCCCTGAAACAAACTGCATTTATCTCAGGTTCTCAATAAATATTGAAAAAAATGAAGGAATGCTGGCAGGCAGGTAAGATAGATACATTATTTTTGAGGTGGTGCATCACCTGGAATATAGGTAAAGGTGAGAGTTACACCTGATTCTGTGGCTACTTCCATAGTTCATATAGAATGTGCCGACCCAGTCCAAGTAGATGGACTCAAAGATGTTTGGCAAGGAGATATGAATGGGGAGTTTGATTTTTATTTCCAGGGAGGCAGATCCTAAAGGAAGTAGACTTGAGTATTTAAAGTGACAAACTAAGCAAACCACATACTTTCTCCTTTCAATGATACACATACACAAAATACAGCATTGAGGGGACATATAAAAATATACAGTAGTCTTCCCTTATCCGTGGGGAATACATCCCAAGACCCCCCGTAGATGCCTGAAATTGCAGATAGTACTGAACCCTACATATACTGTGTTTTTTTCTTATATATACATGCCTATGATAAAGTTTAATTTGTAAATTAGATATAAGAGATTAACAACAAAAAGTAATAATAAAATAGAACGATTACAATATACTGTAATAAAAGTAATGTGAATGTGGTCTCTCTCAAAATATCTTATTGTTCTGTACTGTGGAAAAGTGAGACTGAGCATAAGGGGGGGACTACTGTATACTGTATTTGACAGAGACACTAAGTAAGTAAAGCTAGAACCGCTTTAATCGACACTATATTCTGCTTCACCTTACCCTACATTAGTGATATCAGCTTGCCAGGAATCCTGCATTTCCCCATAAGAGCCAGTGACATGAAGTGTGGACCAGGAGATGGAACTAGGAAAGCTATTTTAAAAAGCAGCCTGAATTAAATCAAGGGAATGTCCTTGCTTTGATCAGACATGTTCTTTTGAAATTCAGGAGGCAAAGACTTGGTTCCATGAGCCTCTTCCCAGGGAAATGTAAAATGAGCAGTCTAAGCAGCTGCAAATGTCACAAAGACTTTGGTTTAATGACTAAGTTCGCATCAAAAGTACTACCCAAGAGAGTACACTCTGGTCTTTCTAGTACCAAGGATATGGGAAACTTCTAATTACTGACTTCTAGGGAAACAAAAGCTTGTGGTGCATTCTGTGCCACAGTTACTCTCCTTCTTGTGTGCTGAGTCTGTCTAACTCACAAACAGTATATATCTTAGAAAAAGGAAAGAGAGAAAAAGAACAAAAATCTTCCTAATGGCACATGCAGGCCATGAATTCAACTTCTGGTCCTAACCATAACTATGTGGTTGCCATTCAATAGAGATGTTTTGTATAGTGGCAGCTAGAAAGGAAACAGGGTCTGTAAAGGGCTTACCTTATTTTATTGCCACCGTCTTGATTACACACTGGTAATAAGTCCATGAGAACCTTGTAGAAGTATCTAAGTGTGAAGTCAATGCCCATCACAGCCACAGTGTGCCCAGAAGACAGCTGTGTACTTTATGTGAAAAAGATCAATGAGAACGAGAGGCATGGCATATTCAAAGGTAAAAGCTATGTTCAAATTGTAGGGACATTGTATGGTATCAGAGATACATTCCCACCATTCCTCCCCAATTTTCCCGCCTCCCAAAACAATTAACTAAACGACTGATTTAACATAACATGGAGATTTCATAAGAGAAAATTTTAAGACTTAAAGGAGGACTTTCTAAGTAAGACTGGCCCAAACCATGAATAGCTATGAAATATAACTAGTCTCCTAACATTACAAATGTTCAGAGTGGCTGGACTGTTTGGCAAAAATATGGGTATAGAGGCATCAGATGGAAGGGTAGATGGATGGTTACCGTGGTTACTTCCAGCAGATCTCCAGATAAGGAGCCTGAGCAATCTCCTTGTTATTTCTTTCCTTTTGTAGGTAAGGAGACTGAGATCTGACAATGACTAAGTGACTGGTGTCAGGTTGTACAAAACCTAGTAGGAACAATGTCTAGTCTAGTTTTCTGTCCACAACACTAAAGCTGATTCCATTCAGAGCATGGCTTATATTGTACAATAAGACTCTCCTGGTTCCTTTCTCCATTCTCCAATACTACTCTCAGAAGGAGGAGAGTGAAGGAATAGAAAAGGTGAGCAGTACAACACGATGCAAACTGGAATCAAGCAGATCTGAAATCAAATCTTGGCCCTGTGGCTTCTGGAATGCTATTTAACTTTCTCAAGCTTTAGTTTTCTCATCTGAAAATGGGAATGATAATAATATCTACTTTGTAAAGCTGTTATTGGGATTAAACGAGATAGTGTGCTTACGGTGCTTAGCAAGCTGCTAATGAGCTTACTACTCTTTAGAGAGAAAATATTTCAAGAAATTGCTAGGTGTATCAGAAATATGGACTTCTCAATTAGAACCTTGGTTCTTTTCAATTTATGCTCATGGGTAATTGGAAAGGCATGGGTTACTTGACCAATGAACTCCTGCACTCTTGTGCCTGAGAATTTGCAGAGTTTATCCAACATGGAGCTTTCTAAGAGCCCATCATTTAATATCATCTACCGGCCTGCTTAATCTTTATAAAGAAAATATCAAAAGAAAAATGGCAAAAACCTCAATTATTTCTCATAGCAATCTATGAGGCTTATCATTTCCAGAAAACTAAAGCTTGAAGAAATTACATATTTGGTCAAGATCACACAGTGAATACTTGGTGGAAGTAGGGACTTAAACTCAGTGTCTCCAACTCCAAAGCATATACTCTTAACCACTAAGTTACACTGCCTCCTTAGATCTGCAGGGCATTCAAGAGTTTCCAGGCAACTTTACATTATTATTATTTTTTTTTTGAGACAGAGTCTCACTTTGTTGCCCAGGCTAGAGTGAGTGCCGTGGCATCAGCCTGGCTCACAGCAACCTCAAACTCCTGGGCTCAGCGATCCTACTGCCTCAGCCTCCCGAGTAGCTGGGACTACAGGCATGCGCCACCATGCCTGGCTAATTTTTTGTATATATATTTTTAGTTGGTCAATTAATTTATTTCTATTTTTGGTAGAGATGGGGTCTCGCTCAGGCTGGTTTCGAACTCCTGACCTTGAGCAATCTGCCCGCCTCGGCCTCCCAAAGTGCTAGGATTACAGGCGTGAGCCACCGCGCCCGGCCTACATTATTTAATTACTTGTGAGAAAGCCAGGAAGGAATCATAGTTCCTATCTCATAAATGAAAAAAATTGGGTTTAGCACTGTTAAAAGACTGAAATAAGATAGCTCAGATCACCTTTTATTTATGGTAGAGAGACCAGTATCCAAATCTGGCTTTTGCTACAATACTATGACTGCCTCAGTGAAAAATACGACTCAGGTGTTTTGGGATAAGGTAATTTTATTTCTAAACTTCCCCTGAAGTGAGAGCACGTATACTACCGAAGAAAGTCTAGTATTCATATTTTTACCTGCATTTCACAAAGGTACACTGTTACCATGGCAACTCATAAAGAATGTCATAGAAAAATCACACCAAACCTACATTTCGAAGTACGACAGACCAGGCTCTTTGTAATACTTTTGAGAGATTTTCACTGCCAAAGACACATCTAATTGTCTCTTAATCAATGACTGCCCTTCATCTCTAGCAGCATCATCATTCTCCATAGAATGCAAACCTAGATTCTCAGGGCACTAAAAATGCTTAGGGAAGAATCACAAGACAGCTACATGAGTAACTGAGAAGTGAGTGTTGAATTAGAAAACGCCTCCCCTAACTCTCAGCCAAACCACTTCTGAAAACCAAGGGTGAATGGGAGTGCTTCATGACAGGTTGAATATTAGCTTAAGCTTTCTCTTCTGACCTGTTAGAATGCCAGAAATTTAAAGTAAAAATAGCATGATAATAAAAATAACTACCATTTATTTGGGACTCGACATTGTCAAGTACAGTGCTAAGCATTTTATATGCCTCTTCTTTAATCTTTTTTTTTTATTTTTTTTATTATTATTTTTTTTTGCGCACGCTCCAGCCTCTTCTTTAATCTTTATCATATCAGTTCGACATAGGCCTTATTTCCTCTGTTTGACATATAAGGGTCAGGGAGGTCATAAAACATAATAAAAGTACTTGACATTTATAGAGCCCTTACCACATATCAGGCACTGTTCTAAGAGCTTAACGTATAGCATTTAATTGAATCTTTAAAATAATCATTTGAGATAGGCTCTAATATCTCACTTTCCTAGGTGGGGAAACAAAGGCAAAAATTTGTTTATAGTCATATAAATAGCAAATGGCAAACCTACTTTTTCAGAGTGGAACCATCTTAGGATGGGTTAGGTCCTCCAGCTGGCGTAGGGAGGCCAAAATCACTGGTAACCATTTGGAAAAAGTACCTCTGCAAAGCCCACCTACCAATATAACCCCCAAAGCCACAGCCACTTTGGTTGGGCACTAGAAGAGGTAGTTGACTTGCATTCTAAATTATTTTGAATGAAAAATATATGGCTTTAAACAGTAAAATCACATTCAGCTAAGCAAAATATATAAACAATTAGGTTCATGGGCCTGCATACTGTGCAGGGCAATAGCAGACGATTTTTCTGGGAATACATACTCACTGAGTGACACAGGAGACAGAATCTGGGATTTAAACTGCCATTTCTCGCACCTGATACACTCGCATATCTAAGCTTATGTAGGTTCAACCCACAATGTAAAGGTAACCAAACTAGGGATTTGAACCCAGGTCTTATCTAACTTGAAAATCCACCACATTTCCAACATGTTTCGTTTGGCCTGACATGATAAATACTTGTCAATAAACCAAATCAGAGTTCTTCTACCCATCCTAACCCGAACAAAAACACGTATACACGCATAAATATCTGCCCCTGTCCTTGTGCTCCTGAACAGAAAGAATGCCGTACAGAAGGGCAAGCTAACGGCTCCTGACACTGGGCTGCCACGTGAGGGGAGGCCAGCTATCACCTAACGGCTAAGACACACCTCGGTTTTTATTCCCCACGCTGTGACAGCGTCTTCGCCAGCCCAGCTCGGGCCCATTTCATTGTAATCAAAGACCAAGGTGACTGCTGTCCCCTCAGAGAAACAGCCTGTGTTTACTGCTCCTCCGCTGATGAGAAAACACAGGAGGGATGACGGGTCTCACCATTCAGACGTTAGTAGGCGTGTGCCCAACAGATGGTCTGCTAGCGGGAACATCGAGGGATCTGCTCTAAATGAGTGTTTACTTGTTTACATGTGAAATATCACATTCTGGGGACAGCTGACAGAGTCAGACAGAGACCATGCCCTACAAGGGAATCAACATTTGGCTGGCTGCGGGGCCCCACTCTCCACAGAGACAGAGGCCCTGATATTTGAAATTCCACACCGTGCTGCTTCCCAATTCTTGCTCCCGATGAACTTGCGTTAGAGGAATTCTACTGCATGTCAGTCATTTGACATGTAATGAGCACCAGTGAAAAGCATGAAGTTAAACAAGAAAATCTGTCTCCTATAAATTTTAAGGCATCATTACAGGTTATCAGTCAAAACACGGTCTTTCTTGGTTGTGAGGAAAAAAAACAGCTATTTGAATACTGAAGAAATTAAAACGACGTCTGTGACTTACCTCTGCGCTTAACATTTCACTGACATTTGTAGCTTAAATACTGAAACCTCAAAAGCAGGAAATATAAAGTGCTCTAAATATATTCACAGTGATACTGATATAGCATTCTGGGAAAATAAATTTTCAAAAAGCCTTCACATCTCCCAAGAGACAGTTTCAAGGACAAATTTTGAAAAACAAACAATTTATATAATTCCAAAGAGTTAGCTCCAAATAAAAGAAGGTAATAAATTTGATGTCTTGGTACTTTTTTCTTCATTAAAATTGCCCCTTTGCTTGGGAAAATACCCTTTGGCAATGATAATTGTCAGGCTTCCATTCTACAAACTGCTCTACTGACTCCAAGATCATTTTCTTTTTTGTAAACATCATCGTGGCTGCCAAAAACAGGGCTAAGAGGCTTTCCATGACTCAACTCACACAATGACCTTGTGAGGTAGGCATCATCCCCACTTTACAGATGGCAGGAGGCAGCTAAAAAATCAAAGGTGACGGAGCTGGAGAAGCTGTTTGAATCCCAGCCCGCCTAAGGTCAAAGGTCATGCTTTTACCCCTAAAAGTCTTGGTGTCTACTATTCAATTCAAATTTTCAAAATACTCTTGATATGTTAAAGAAATGACTAAAAAATTAATGGAAATACTACCTGGATGAATGAATTGTATGGCTGATTGTCACGACATAGCCAGCTCCCCCGACATCTAAGTAAGGACCGGTCAAAGAAATCAACCCTGGATTAGCTACTGCATGGAGATACCTAACAGAGACCAAAGAAAATCATGTTATTTTAGAGTGTGAACAATTACTCCAATTACTTCAAAGAAAAGTGAGCTTGTAATGCTAAAAATACTTATTACAAATTGTGCTTATGTTATATTAAAATCTGGAAGGATTCCTATCTTTTATGTCTGACTGTAGCACCAACTATCTGAAATTCTCTTTTAAAAACAGGTACCAGCTGGAGCAAGAACAAGAACCTGTCTCTACAAAAAATAGAAAAATTAGCTACGCATGGTGGTGCATGCCTGTAGTCCCAGCTACTTGGGAGGCTGAGGCAGGAGGATCCCTAGAGCCCATGAGTTTGAAGTTGCAGTGAGCTATGATTGTACCATTGCACTTTAGCCCAGGAGACAGAGCAAGACCTTGTCTCAAAAAGAAAAAAAAAAAAGTACTAAACTCAGCACATATCTGGGCTTTTACAAAATTCTATAGGATGGATGTTTTAGAGACTAAAAAGAGACTAATGAAGTAGAAAGAAAATAAAATTTGCACATAAAAATGCATCCTAGATTGTAAAGGGGGGGCAGGCATTAGGAATAACCGATTCATGAATGACTTAGCAGCTACCCAGAACAAGACTAGAATTCTTGTTCTTTTTTTTTTTATTTCGGCATATTACGGGGGTACAGATTTTAAGGTTTCAATAAATCCCCCCCCACAGGTCTGAGTTTCCAGCATGACCATCCCCCAGATGGTGCACATCTCACTCATTATGTATGTATATACCCGCCCCCCTCCCCCCTGCCCAATACCCTATTACTGTAGGACCTATGTGTCCACTTAGGTGCTGCTCAGTTAATACCAGTTTGCTGGTGAGTATATGTGGTGCTTGTTTTTCCATAGAATTTCTGTTTTTATGCCCAAGTTGTCCCCTCTTCTACAGCACCTGGCTCACTTTTGATTTTGAAAATCAACATAAAATTGAAACTCAGAAGAATGTTTTTGAATTTATATGTGTTCATTTTTCACAGGTCCTACATGAGCTGTTATTTGATGTCATAGCCATGTGCAGTAAAACGGACACATTTTGCACAAAGTAGAAATCCAACAAACCGCTAGGAATCCAAATGGCAAGCATAAAGCATTTCAGTTTCAAAATTTCAATGAAGAGATAAAAACATTGTAGACACAAAAAGCCCACAAAGCTGTTGCTAATGTGACATTGCAAAAACTATTCAGAAACATTTTTCACCACCATGAAAGTATCTTCTTTAGTGTGACTGCCTGAAGTTGCTTTCTTGTATGTATTTATCAGGTCTCTCCAGGAGTTGGGGGGAACCTTTGACAATGGAAGCCCCTAAAACTCACCATTGTCTCCTAGTGGGATCAAATGCTTTGTCCATGAGGGAACCAGGATAAATTCTGAGGACACCATTGGGCGTTGCTATGTAACGGCGGACAATGTAAGTGTTCAGGCTACTCATTTCCATTTGTGTCATCCATTCATCTGTGACGTGGCTAGTAGCCATTACTTCATTTCTGACAGAGAACTGGGAAACAAAGGAAGACATAGCAGGGATCCTTTAAAACTCACATAAAAAGAGAGTGGGCTGCTGGCAGGGCTCTGTCGCAGGGAAGCCAAGCCCAATTACTTAAAAATCTTTCCACAGCAGATGGATGCAGCCAAACTTGGTGAAAACAAAAACTTACAGAAATATAGCCAGTGGATGTGTGATTACTCAATTGTTCATCCTAGCTGGGCTTTCTGAGTTTATAAAGACACATCCTATGGCGAGTCATTAAAGATACAACCCGCCCCCCCATCTTTGCTCCTTAAACTTCATATCTATCTCAACACTGAGGGTACTGTACTTCTTTCCCCGGGGAAGGATGGGGCTGGGAAAGTTCCACTGGCCTCTAAATCACACCCTGCTACCTTGGAAACCCCCAGTACATCTGAGGCCTGAAACCGGCTCTTCGTGTGGCTCACAGGGCTTCTTAATCCATCAGAAGGGTCACTGCTGACCAGCCGCACGCTCTGCCTTCCAGCCCTCCAGCTGAGAGGCACAGATGCAGAGCTGGGCTTCCCACTTCAAAGGTTCACTGCCAGCACCCCCTCCCGGGCCTGGGGAGGGGGACACCAGCAGAGGGGCCCCAGGCCAGCACTCACTTTGAGGCCAGGGTTGGCAATGAGGCGGGTGTTGTCGCTGAGATAGGCGGTGTAGTGCTCCACCATGCGCTTTGTCTCCGGCTGGCTGAGGTGTTCGTAGGGGGAGGAAAAGCTGCCGGCAGACAGCATGACGGTTGGACTCTCTGAAAGAGAAGCAAACAAAGCAGGCCTGAGAATACCGTGACTCCGGCTCAGGCCCTAACAAAAGCCTCCCTCACGCTCTGCCAAGCCGTCAGTCATGGTGGCTTAACATCTTCCACAGGGACACAAAGATTCGGAGAGGAGGAAGGAAGGAAAAAGCCATGTTCTCTCCCTTCAGGGAGCTTGCGGTCCTTACAGTCAATCAGGACCAGAGAGAGGCACAAGTAAACACCAGTGCTGGATGTGGAAAGCCTTCAACTGCCTTAGATCTGCATATCTGTATGTATCCCGTACTTCTTAGGGACTTGGAGGCAGTGTACGACATGCCTGGATTGAATCTGCCTGTGTGGACATGAGGCAAGTTGTATACGTGTCACATTTTTCTCACCTGCAAAATGGGGAAAATAATAGCACCAATTTTACAGAGTTACGGCAAGAATTAAATGAGTTCATATGTGTAAAGCAAACGTGTGTTAACTATTATTATTCACATTTGTAGTATTATTTAGGAAGAGAGAAAGACGGAACAGTGGAATCAATACAAAAAAATAAAAAATTATTCTCACAGATGATGGCAGCCAAACTTGACATAAACCAAAGCTTGTAGAAACAGAGTGTTAATGTGTACGTATTTAATTACTGGTTCTATCTAACAGGAAAGCCATTTCCTATTTAAGACAAAAATCCCCACAATGTATGAAACAAAAACACTAAATCTTTGTCTTTGAGATGTTCTACTGTTCAACCATACCATGTTCTTAAAGGCTCTAGAAAGCACCATCATGGTGCTTAGCTCATTTTTTTTTTCTATTTTCAGTTGGCCAATTAACTTTTTTTTTATTTTTAGTAGAGATGGGGTCTCACTCTTGCCCAGGCTGGTCTCCAACTCCTGAGCTCAAACGATCCACCTGCCTCGGCCTCCCAGAGAGCTAGGGTTACAGGCGTGAGCTACCGTACCCGGCTGGTGCTTAGCTCATTTAAGCCCATTGGTCATTTTCTACTTGTTTTGTTAGTTCTCACACATGGTGTTGTGGTTCCTTGCAGCCTGGTGATCTCTGACTAATCTGAGGAATAGCGTGGGGCCTAAGGGAATGGGAGTATCTTCCCCCAGTGAGCACTGTTGTGTGATTCTGTTGAGTGCCACACTGCAAGGTGATGCCAGTGGGGTGGTGGGAATGGTCCCCAGGAAGGAGCCAGGACACTGGCCTAACCATGGCACTGTGTGACTCTGGTATTCAGCTAGTCTAAGACCATTCCATTTCAGAGGTCAATGCTTGAAGTTCCCTAAATCACTCAGATGGTAAGAATCCCAAATTAAGGCCTGATTTATTTGTGGTTCACTCTTACCCTCAAGATGCAGTCCTTTAGGATCTTTGCTAAAAGCATGTATGTGTGTGTGTAGGGGGTAGGGGGTGGAAAAGAGTGGCTTCATTTATTAGAGTCTTCACCTTTCGTGGACCTTGAATTTGATTTTTTTCTCTCTTCCTAGTCCTAAGTAGCCACCTAAAGCACAGTTTAATTTCACATCTGTTTCTTCTGTATTGGTAAATATGTGCATTGCAAATATTTGGCTATGAGTGCTGGCTTTCTTCTCCCGGTTCTTGTCTTCTCCTAGATTTTGGCCCACTAATTCCTCACTATCATGTTAGCTCTTTGATGCTTTCTAAGGAGATTTTAATCCAGAATTGCATTTTCATCCAGGGATTTCAGAATTCTGAGGATTCAGAATTACCTAGTCTATTATACTCAGAAAATGCTATTTCCAATGATGTTATTTCTCATTTAATTTTTGTGATATCTGCATAGGCTATCCTAGGAGATTAATCAAAGAGAAGAAAACCAGAGGTTTAAAAGGTTAGGTTGTGGATTCACATGCATATGCTCCTGTGGTTCCTCCAAGCAAGGATGTGCCAAGAAGAGGAAAGAGGATAATTCCTGAACTCATAGAACTTAGGGTCCAACAGCAATGTGAGAATAACACAATAATATAAGGTGTCAAAGGCACGCATCCACTTCAGAGACAAGAGCGTTGCAGTGGGGCGAACGTTAGGAGAAAGGGAGACACCTTGGGGTGGCGGCTTTTTGACATTTTAGAAAAAGCTGGTGCAGTAAGATGGACTAAGCACAAAGAGAGACAAAGAAATAATCAAGAAACAGGACCCACAGCTTTGTGTTCCCGAGGTAGACAAACTTCCTTATACACACACATACATGCTAAACTGCCTTAAATGATGTATTCTTTAAAAAATTCTTCTTTTCCTCTTTTGTGTATCAAGAAAGACGATATCCTTCCATCAGCTCTCTTGAAGACAGATCTGATGTATACCTGGCCTCAAAATCCCCATCATTAATGAGATCAGATGGAAACCATTTATTTGCCATGTTTCCCATATTTTCCATTCCCTTTTTATTGTATTTCGATTATCTTGGTTCACTTTCATTACTAACTAATCCCAACTAAGCTACCCTTCATTACCTGTCCACACTGCCCTGGATGAGAAGAGGTAATGTCCAGGTGAGGAGGGGTGGCAAGGTGGAAAGAGATCCCATGCTGTGAAAGTCAGACACTGGCCTAAGGTCTGCCTGTTAATCACATGTAAAGTGTTTACGTTGATAAATTACATTTTCAGAGTCATCTCTGTGAGGCATTGCTGTCCAGCTGAGACACAATGCAATCCACAAATGTAATTTAAAATTTTTGAGTAGCCACATTAAGAAGAAATAGATTAAATTAATTTTAATATTTATGGGATCCAATATATCCAAAGCAGTATCACCATTTTAAAAGGCAATCAAGGCCGGGCGCGGTGGCTCACGCCTGTAATCCTAGCACTTTGGGAGGCCGAGGCGGGCGGATCGCTCAAGGTCAGGAGTTCGAAACCAGCCTGAGCGAGACCCCGTCTCTACCAAAAATAGAAAGAAATTAATTGACCAACTAAAAATATATATACAAAAAATTAGCCGGGCATGGTGGTGCATGCCTGTAGTCCCAGCTACTCGGGAGGCTGAGGCAGCAGGATCGCTTGAGCCCAGGAGTTTGAGGTTGCTGTGAGCTAGGCTGACGCCACGGCACTCACTCTAGCCTGGGCAACAAAGTGAGACTCTGTCTCAAAAAAAAAAAAAAAAAAAAAAAAAAAAAAAAATTAAAAGGCAATCAATATAAAAAAAAATAAAGCATGGATTTCACATTTACATCTTGATTTGGACCAACCAC
This sequence comes from Microcebus murinus, assembly GCF_040939455.1. Lineage (NCBI taxonomy): Eukaryota > Metazoa > Chordata > Mammalia > Primates > Cheirogaleidae > Microcebus > Microcebus murinus. The sequence goes on along the minus strand of NC_134105.1, from coordinate 50,520,246 downwards.
ATTTCAAGTACCCAGCAGCTCTGTGGGGCTAGTGGCCGCCATATTGGAGAACGGAGCTATGAGATTATCCAAAGGAAATAAGAAAATATGGCTTGAGTTTCTTTCTCATTAAGAAAACTGTTGTGCTTTACTGTCTCAAATTTCAAAACAGCAATCTTATTTTCACCAGTAGTGTTTTTTTTTGCTTGTTCACACAGAACTTAAAAGAGCATGCAGACATTAGCTTTTCAGTATAGCATTTCTTAAAAATATCAGTTTTTTCCATATTCTTTTGTATAAAAACAAACACAACCCCCAAGGACCAAATCAAAACAAAGAAATACAAAATCTAGCCTTTTTGGATCAACAACACTGGCTCTCTCCAAATTGTCAACACTGTAGGATGTGCCACTGAAGGGACCCCTGAGTCTAGACTGCTCTCCTGATTTCATGTCCAGGCAGAATTCTCTGGGATGGAATTCAAGGGAGGAACCCAAACACGAAAACTCTAATTTGGAATCTAGAGACTGATCACTTCTATCTTTGATCCTCTTCCCACCTGTGCCCTCTGTGCAGTGTGCCAATTGTGTGATGATTCTTAGTCATTAACTTTTTTGGAACCCTAAGTCTTTTCGACAGTGAAGAGGAGAATATCTGTTTTATTATACTGTGAGCATACTGTGGTACACTGCCAGCGCAGACCACAGAGGCCTCGTACGTGTCTGGCACGTGGCAGACAGAGGGGCCTGAGCCAATCTCAGTTTGGCTACCTTCTGTGTCATCTGGGGAAAATTATTTATCCCTAGTAAATCCAAATGTCTGTCATCTATCACAGGTCAACTCAGGTGATGAATATAAAACATCCAGGACATAAAAATGTAAATTCCTTTTTGCTGCCTTTGAATTATTTGTCTATTCCTAAGCCCTACTGAAGATAAGGACTTGCGGTATATCGCTCATAGCTCACTGCAACCTTAAACTCCCAGGCTCCAGCGATGCTCCTGCCTCAGCCTCTCTAGTAGCTGGTACTACAGGTATGCACCACCAGGCCTAGCTAATGTTTTCTATTTTTAGTAGAGATGGGGTCTTGCTGTTACTTAGGCTGGTCTTGAACGCCTGGCCTCAAGTGATCCTCCTGCTTCGGCTTCCCCCGGAGTGCTACTATTACATGCATGAGCCACTGCACCCAGCCGAATTCTTTTGGATTTTTTTTTTTTTTTACTTTTCTTCTACACACCCACCTTAAAACACCCTATCTGCGTACTTACTTTTAATGGGGTTGTACCTGTGACTCTCTTTATGGACTGTCTTTGGGCTGCTGAGACCTCTTTGCCCAGCACTGGTGGAAAGCTGAAAGTGACTAAAGAACATGAAAGGCGAGTTTCTCTTCCTTTGGTCTGGGCAACCTCAGTGGTGTGATTTACACTCCAGAGCTCCCCTGCAGGATTAGGCTCAGGTTATAACTGCACCTGACATCAAACTGGTTTGTCTTTTCCCTTTCCCTGTTCCTGTTTCCCCTACTTCCTCACTGGTTTCTTCTGAAGGCCCACACTGTCTAAATTGCCGGTACACAAATCCTTGTCTCAGTGCCTGCCAGACAGTCTGATCCACGGCAAGGCTTCAAATGTCTTTTGCATTTGTATCCCCAAACCACCCAATGCTGTAAGCGTTCAACATCTTTTTTGCAGGGGGGGGGGGGGAGAGTGGGTGGGATTCGAACTGGTATTTATGGTGAGCTTCTACAAGCTTCTAAGACCTCGTAGGGAGCACAAGGGCTTTACCTAGAGTCGCCAGCTGTTTGAAGTGCAGGCAAGCAGTGGGCTGGCCCAGGAGATCCAGCCGATGGTACAGCAGCTTACTGCTGGGAACGGTGTTGAGGTTCTTCAGTTGCTTGACAGGTATTTCCGGTTGTATCACCACAATACACAGAATAAAGGAAGTGTCTTGTACCTATAAAAATCAATAAAGAATTCTAACACTGAAAACGAAGGTTCCAGGGGGACAGGGACTTTGCATACATTATTTCCTGCTGCCTCTCTGTCTTCCACCCTTACATGCAAGATGTTTGTTAAATACATGATGAATGAATGACGACATGAAGATAGGGTAATAGAAGGTATCTAATTTTGTACTTTCTGTTTTTTCTTTTTGTTGAGGGAACTTTCTGTAACAGAAAATCATGGAGCTAATGAAAGGATAAGTAAGGAGTCCCTTTGAAACTGTGACCCTAGCCCTTTTTTGCTAATGTGGATTAATGGACACAAGCTTAGAGTAGGGTATAATAATACAACAATTATTTCTATTTGGGTTTGAAATGCACTTAAAATTACATAATTTGTTTTGCAAAAAGTGTTCTGAGAGTTGAATATTTTTCAAGCCAATTGTGAATCCCCACTATTAAAAACAAAAATCAAAAAACTGAGGAGCAGTCAATACTACAGAATCCAGTTTATTCATTCTATTCCCAACACTTTTTCTTTTCTAGGTTGGAGATGATCAACATCACTACTTAAACTCATGAAAAGCACAAATCCTATGGCATCCTTGCAGAGCCTGCCTGATTTGTCATTTCAGACCAAGGTAGGTAAGTGTGCTGTAGTTAAGTCTAATTTATTAAGTTCATGTGTAGAAACAGTAGTACTTTCAGATTCACTTGGTATTTAGGAATGGATATTGGAAAAAATTTAGTGGAGAAAATGTCTTCCAAAGGATTAAAAGCCAATATACTTAGTTCTAGCTCCTTGATCAAGACTTAAAAATACAAAAATGCAAAGCTTCTCTATTATGTCAATTATATTAGAAGATGGACAGAACCTGTTCAAAGATGGTTTGTAAATAAATGAAGAAGGCTAAGTCAGTACTAAAGGATAGTGCCTTATAAAATAGCTCAACTGATTTACTTAGTAATGAGGGAGAACTTCTTTTTTTTATTATTTTATTTTATTTTATTTTTTTTGAGACAGAGTCTCGCTTTGTTGTCCAGGCTAGAGTGAGTGCCATGGTGTCAGCCTAGCTCACAGCAACCTCAAACTCCTGGGCTCAAGCGATCCTTCTGCCTCAGCCTCCCGAGTAGCTGGGACTACAGGCATGTACCACCATGTCCGGCTAATTTTATATATATATATATATCAGTTGGCCAATTGATTTCTTTCTATTTATAGTAGAGACGGGGTCTCGCTCTTTCTCAGGCTGGTTTTGAACTCCTGACCTTGAGCAATCTGCCCGCCTCAGCCTCCCAGAGAGCTAGGATTACAGGCGTGAGCCACCTTGCCTGGCAGAACTTCTTAACGAGTCAGGTTAGAGCTAAGTGAAATTTATGGTTTGTGAGGATGGCTGAAGAATCTTTAAACACAGAAGCAATTTGTATCTTCCCAGAATTGCTTTCAAGTACTGCTGCCAAAGATATTCAATTAGATTAACTAATTTAATCTTCTTCCTCCTTTCCTCAAATTAGAAAGTGACAAGGTGTTCTGAAGTGGCATTTACTATTTTCTCTCTTCTCAATCTCACCTTAGTACCCTTTAAGTTTGTTTCCTATGTTGCATATTCTAAAGAAACAAAAGACAAAACCCTACCAGAATGACAAGAATATAATTTTATAATTGGGTCTCTTTATAAGAGAAAAGTAAAAATTTACCCCAAGCTTCTAAAAGTAGCACTTCATAAATGTCCTTAGGAAAACAGATTTCAATATAGGTCTATTATGTTCTTAGCTGAAAAAATAATCTCTGCTTTAAAAGAAATTATGACATTCCTAAAAAGGGCTCTCCATGACTGGGCAGTGCCTTTTTTCATTGATTGCACATGGGATTCTTGTTCTGGAGTGAACCAGGACTGTGTAACATGCGAACATTTATTCAAACAGGTATTGAATTTCTTCTGTCATAACAAACAGCCTCCTAAAATGCTAAAAAAATGACTTAGATTACATAGTGAGAAAGTAATCTCTTAATGCTGCCAACATATCCCTCAAATTATAGTTAAATTAATTCAGTGAACTAATCCATCAGTATCTGCTATGTCTATGGACGCTAAGCAGTTTAACCAATTACCCTCAGCATAAGCTAACTCAGTTTGAATTATATTATTAATAGAACAATCCATTTTATTCTTTAGGATAAGATGTGTATCTACTCTTTTCCCCACCAAAGTAAAGAGACCTTAAAAAATATTTGTCCTTATTACTGGGTAACCAGGTAAACCATTAAAAAAAAAATCCTTTCCATTTCATTACTTATTACTTCCTTAATTTTTCACTGATAGTGATCTGCTCAACAACTTTAGAACGCTGAGAAAGCTAATGTTTCAACGTGAGATGAGTACATGATTATATCTAATTAGTCTAAGAAGAGTGGCCAGAATTTACCGGTATCACTGAAAAAGACTGAGAAGTTAATACTTCTTTGCAAAATGTTAAAATTGGGGCTATTTACTACTATACAAAGAAGTTCACCCAAATGCCTACATTTCCTTCTTTCTCTTTTTAATGCTAACAATTATTAACATAGATGTTTTTCCAGGATGTAACTGAGTTGCTTTTAATCAGGATATACTAGAGGTAAACAATCTCAAATTTCAAATACAAAAGTCTATTTTCCAATTAAGAATTTTGGTGGCTGGCTCACCCTTTCTGACATAAAAATTAAGCAATTTATCTTTAAAATTATATAAAGATAACGGTAGATGATGTCGTCATTCTCAAAAAAAAAAAAAAAATTCTGAAAATGAGGCGGCTGGCTATAAGAATTTCAAAATAGACTTTGACCTTCCCCAAACCTGTATTTCCAAACAAACAATAAAATAGAGCTGGGCTTGTAAACATAAGTTTCTGAAAGTTCCATTTATTATTTCATTTGTTTCATTTTCATTTTAGTAACTGCTACTGCCACCATGACACCTTATGAACCAAACGACGAGGCTGGAAGAGACTAAAGGCTGTTGGCTACTCCCATCATTTCTAACCCAGACACGGATCCTGTATCAAGTTGTTGCTTAATTATCTGCATCCACCGGTAGGCTGGATGCTCTATAAGGGCAGAGAGTATCAATCTTCTTCATCCTTATTGTACATGTTCAATAAGTAGTTCATAAAGCGATGAATAAATGGATCCATTTGAAGCCAACAGGTTAAATTTTGGGTATGTCCATCCAATAAACTGTCAGGTATGACTATATTTTATATTCAGTGATTAAATTTTGATGGTTAAAATGAAAGTCTGCTATCCTTTTGGTCAGTTACAGTATTTAGAGCCCTACAAAGACACTGTTATGCTATGTTAGGAAGGAAGGATAGAGGAGAAAAACATGGGTGATATGGACAGGGAGTGTTAGATTCTGTTTCTTTATGATTCTGTCAGGCTTCAATGTCTGAATGAGAAAGCTGAAATAGATGCCCCAAATTATGGCTAAACTATCAATCTGCTTGTGTTGAATATGAATAATTCAAGTTCTAAAATAAGGTCTCGACCAAGCCAGGTCGCTCATGCCTATAATAATCCCAGGACTCTGGGAGGCTGAGGCAGGAGGATCACTTGAACCCAGGAGAGGCTGCAGTAAGCTATGATCACAACACTGCACTTCAGCCTGGGTGACAGGGTAAGAATGTGTCTCAAAAAAAAAAGATTAATTTTTTTTCTTAGAGAATGCCAGAGGACATTTATGCTTTCATACCTCTCAGCCTCCACAATGTGAGTTGAACTGATGAAAACTAACTGGATATAACCTGAATGTGTATTGATAGGGGACTGTTCACAGAAAATTGGCCCATTTATACAACACAATACTATATAGCTATTAAAGACATGCACGCATTTGGGCGTGCGTACACAGCCACACACACACACACGTATACTTGTGTGTATACATAAATTTTCTATAAACCCATCCAAGTGACTACTTATGGGAAATGGGAAGGCAAGAGCAGGAAGAAGGAAATGGCATAGTTTACTCTCTACTTTTTTTTTTTTTTTTTTTGAGACAGAGTCTCACTTTGTTGCCCTGGCTAGAGTGAGTGCCGTGGCATCAGCCTAGCTCACAGCAACCTCAAACTCCTGGGCTCAAGTGATCCTCCTGCCTCAGCCTCCCAAGTAGCTGGGACTACAGGCATGCACCACCATGCCCGGCTAATTTTTTGTATATATATTTTTAGTTGGTCAATTACTTTCTTTCTATTTTTAGTAGAGACGGGGTCTCGCTCAGGCTGGTTTCGAACTCCCGACCTCGAGCAATCCGCCCGCCTCGGCCTCCCAGAGTGCTAGGATTACAGGCGTGAGCCACTGCGCCCGGCCTTACTTTCTACTTTATATCCTTCCATATCGTTTGCTTTATTCATCGTGAACAATTATTGTTTTTATTAACAAAAATGGAAAAAGTTATAAAAGCATCCATGGAATGTCTTCTTTTTCCAATCACCTTAAAAACTGATGAGTCACGTCATCAGACTCCAGTCCCCTAGAACTCCCGTGCGAAGAAGAGCACCGTACCCTGGAGCTCTTCAGGCAAAAGCGACTTCCTCGCACTCACCATCTTCCAGGCGTAGCTGACGTTGTAGGCCTCCTTTCTAGTTTCTCTCAGCTTGTTTATGTGCCAAGACAGGGATGAGTTCACAGGGACTGCGATAATCTGGCTGCCCAGAGGGAGGCTGGGTTGGCAAACAGAATTAAACACTTCAGGCGCAAGATAAAATTAAGCACTTAATTAAAGGCAAGGAAGAAGCTGTGAGTCAATGACCACCTCCTGATTCTGAATAGCAATGAAGCTCATCAGTTTTGAAAGAGATCATGTGAGATTTTCAATTTCGTAAAAGCATTATGTCAGGTCTGCATTAAAAACATTCCTTCCTCTCTATCCCTGGCTCCCCGACTCTAATTCTTTCCAGAGACTAGCTTGTCTCGAATCACTCAGTCATTAATTTTCAACCAATGAGCACAAAGACACATTTCTCTACAGGTTACCATCTGCCAAAATAACGTGTCATGGTTGGAAGAAATCCAGCCTGTTTTTATTTTAAGAGAAAACGTATAAGATTGTGCTGTTAACTTGGAATGGACACTACTTTGCCAAGCTATTTTTTTGGCAAATGCAGTAGAGCTGGTGCTCAAGTTAACCTTTTATTTTGCCAACATTTTTCAATTTAGTATCACTGAAGTGTTTCTTTAAAAAACTGAGATAACATATATCTGATTTTGCCATTAACATCAATGTGAACATAGAGTTTGATTTCCAAGACATTACCCTCATTCAAATAATAGTTCTGAGAGAGCTTATCTGTTATACTAAGTAAGCAAAATCTTGGCTGCTATTCTCATGGAAAAATTACTGAGTATACTTTTGATAACATTAAAATAATTTATGCATTGGCTTTTAAACTCTATAGTAAATACTCATATTTGACCTTGATGAGTTCCATTCTCAGAGAAAAAAATAGTCCGACCTCACCTTTTCCTTACCTTAGGATATTTTGCCGAACCAACTCAAATTTTGGAATATTTTCATAATGTATGATGTCAGTATGAAGTGGGGGCTCTGATAATAAATATGGTCTGGTAAGAGATGGATGCATAAGTGTATATCCTGAAATGAAAAAAAAAAAAAAACACAAACAAAACCCAAAATGCATGCTATAACAAACCTGTCATAGTTTGGAAGTAGGAAGTACTGATGCTAATAAAAGTGCCCATCACTGGCTTGAAATGTGGGATCTCTGGGCTGGCTGCCCAGTACTCAGCTTCTCAGGATGTAACTCACCAGTTCAATAAAAACTGAACCTGTTTTATGAGTGCTTACGGAAAACTCTTGAAGTATAGAATGATGTCGTAAATTATTGAACATCTGTCTGATCAAGATTATTTTGGCGGTATTGGTGGTTGTTTATGTTTTATTAATACAAAATGTTCCAATACCACATAAACCTTAATGCCAGTAAATCTAAAGATGACAATATATGCAAAAATTGATCCAACAAATGACTTTCTACGTGTTATTCAATTCTCAAGCCTAATTTTCTGAGGTTACAAATAACTGTTCCCTACCCCTTAGCAAAATATAGAAAAACAAAATACATAATTTGGAGATCTGCTCTGCCATCCTTATGGTTATCTGCTACAGATGAGCAGTCCTAGCCACATTGCTTTTCTTTAAATACTATCATTTTCCTACTTGGTTAGTATCAGAGTATCTATATATTATTTTCTTTAGATGTCTTAAAAACTTCATTCTTTCTATGAGTAACTTTTAGCAGATTACCTTTGTCATCTATGAGAAAAGTGTAGGAAGCCAAAGAGTCTTGGTAATATGTCACATCTTCCAGAATGTAGGCCAGATTCACATCCACGCCTACGATTCCCAGAAGCAGGTTTCCAAAATAACAGGGTTTACTCACAGTCATTATCAAACCTATGGGTTAAAAACAAAAAAATTCAAAGAATGGCAGAGAAGGCACCAGACAAAGATGGGAGCTAGGCTCTAGTTGGTCATGAAGGCTTGTTATCAGCAGTCTCACTTCTGCTTAGAAGAAACACTTCCTGTGTGATGCAGTTATTAAGCACTGCCTCTGTAGACAGCCTAATACGAGAGTCAGAGTGGGAGCGAAAGAGGGTCCTTTGGTGGTTCAGATATCGCCGTTAACTTAAATGGAGGCAATGTGTGTGTTTTCCACTTCTTTTTCACCTAAAAATAAAACCTGTGACATTCCAGATCAGTGCAAAACATCAGCAGCCTTAAATATATCATTCTATTTCCTGAAGTGGAGAGATTCACTGAACTTGAAAGACCAATGGACAAGGAGTCTAACAGTCTGAGTTCTAGTCTAGCTAGCTGTGAGCCTTTTGTTTTGTCCACGTGACATTGGACATAACTTCTCTGAGCCGTGGTTCACATATCTCTTTAAAGGACACAGTGGTAACCATTTTACTAATATCTAGGGAATGTCAGACTGTGAGACACTGTGGATGAAGGAATGTCTAAAAGGTATATTACTGTATCTATGAGACAATTATATAGAGGAAGCCAAAGAAATTGGCATCCTTTCAAAAAATGGGAAGACAGGGGGAAGAAACTTAGAAAGCTATAGTATCTGACCACAGAGAATTTCAAATAGCTGAAGGAGAAATTAAATTTCCAAAAGAATATATTTCAAGTCACTGGGGCTAGGAGTTTCCAGACATTTATGTAAAGGGTCAGACAGCAAATATTTTGGGCTTTGTGGGCCATACATTCTCTCATGCATATTCTTTTCTGTCTCTTTCATTTTTCTCTAAATAAGCATTTCAAAATATAAAGATCATAATTAGCTCACAGGCCATAAAAAAGTAATAGGATATTTAGGGAAAGGACAAAGCACAGGAGGAAAATGTCCAGAAGAAGATAGTGTAAACCGTGGGTCAACACATGGCCCCAAGCGTCAGGCCACCTGGGTTCTCCTGCTGGCCTCTCTGCTGGATTGGGCAAGCTGTGCCACCTCTCTGAACGAGTCTCTTCATCCATTAGATAGGGAGTTGAGACACAATGACCTCCATGATGCCTAACTGTTTTATAATCCTATGACTGTAAATGAAACTTCAACAATGAGGATGAATCATTTCTCTCCATCTTGACCTCACAGCCATTTCCTGTGCTTGCTGGCACATTCATGCCTTGGCAGCCTATTGGAAAGCCATTTTCTAGGAATATCTGGGAAAAGAATTTGAGAATGGGCTTCCACACGGAGAATCATGTATGGTGTCCACTTAAATTATTGTTGAGTTGCTATGGTTGCAAAGGTTAACTAAATACATCACCTGGTAGGAAGAATTGGACACAGCACTGAAAAAGCTTGTGAAATGTCATGCAACAGATATCTATTATAGTTTCAAAAGCATTATCTAAGCAGCTCAGCTTACATTTAGAAGAATGTTGTTTATCCAACCATTCAAAAACATTTAAAAATAACAGGTATTTAAGAAGGTTTAAGATTCCATTTTGGAGAAAGTTTTTGTTTGGGTCTCCCTAGATGACTGGGTCATGGAGTAGGCTGGGAGGACCAGCATAGAGACAGAGGTCACAATCTGCATGCCACAATCCCCTGCTCTTGAGTCTCAGATTAAAGGCATTTTCATGGATCAGTAAAGTATAACAGAAATACCGAGTGACTGAGTTGTATGCTCACTTCAAATTTCTATTCTCCTCTGGATGTGTTAAGAACAAAGTCTTAAAAAAGAAACACAATCTTACTTTTCAATTATCAGCTTGGAGAGAAGATTCTTGATCTCATTATGGCAAAAAAAAGTATGCTAAGCTCTTGCTACACTGACAAAATCCTCAAACACTCTCTTCACTTTAACCTAAAGTATATAGATTTGCTTTTCAAAAAGAAGTATGTTCAGTAACTGATATTTTAATTTGTGTAGATTTTGATTTAGAGCCCCATAAAGATGAGTTTCCCTAGACTTGAGCCTCATGTCACAGGGTCAGAGGACCTGTCACCTAATAATTCTAGGAACTGAAAATACAAAGATGAAAAGGCACTCTCTTATTGGGGAATTCAATAGATCTGTAAACCAGTCACTGAAACCCACTGCACAGGATTAAAAACACAGGCCCTGATGACTGAAATTTGAATGACACCAGCCAACAGGTGAGCAAAATGATTTGGAGTAGCTCTCTGGGTTGTAGAGGTGAATTTTAGGAAGGGTCCTATCCTACCTGATACTACTATTGGTAATATAATTTGGCTATATAACTCTCAGAATTTGCATAGGAATGGGCTTCTACAACTGTCTTTGTTCCTTTCAGAGTATTAACAGGATTTATTGATTTGTCTGTTAACAGACTTAAAAGTTAGCCGGGCGCGGTGGCTCACGCCTGTAATCCTAGCACTCTGGGAGGCTGAGGCGGGCGGATTGCTCAAGGTCGGGAGTTCGAAACCAGCCTGAGCAAGACCCTGTCTCTACTATAAATAGAAAGAAATTAATTGGCCAATTAATATATAGAGAAAATTAGCTGGGCATGGTGGCGCATGCCTGTAGTCCCAGCTACTCGGGAGGCTGAGGCAGAAGGATTGCTTGAGCCCAGGAGTTTGAGGTTGCTGTGAGCGAGGCTGACGCCACGGCACTCACTCTAGGCTGGTCAACAAGCGAGACTGTCTCAAAAAAAAAAAAAAAAAAAAAAAAAAAAGTTTATTGAGGGTAGGATGTGAGCCTTACCAATCACTCCCTGGCACAATGCTTGGCTGACACTCAATAATATTGGGTACATGCATTAAAGGTAATTTGCATTGAAGACTCAATATTTTCACTATAAAGCAAAGGTAGGAGTTGCTATTCTATACATATCTGTGGGCCCTGCCAGAAATAGGAAGGATATGAAAAGTAAGGTATAACAGCAGTTGGCGTATTTATTCCTTAAAAAATAAGTATGTTTACGTAGTTTCTAGAAAATACATTCTCTATACACTTGTTACTTTTTACACATGTGTTTTCTCTGAATATTTATATTTGTGAGAGCTCCTAGTTAACTGAACATAAAAAAAAAAACAGGATCTCAAATGGTGATGGTGTCCATCTGGCTAGTAATTAGCTGCCTCTTCAATCTTCTGTCAAGGAAGGAGAGAAAGAAGGATGTGGAGAAAAGGATGAATAAGAATATCGTGGAGGAAAAGAAAAAGACTGAACTTTTACTGAGAACATACTGTCAGCCAGGCACTGTTCTAGATGCGTTAACATATGTTATGCATTTAATATCACAATTGTCTTGAGGAAAATATTATATTTTATATTTTATAGGTCAGAAAATAGAATCATGCGGAGGTTAAGCATTTACCCAACATCATTTTATGGGTAACTTAGGCATCAGGATGATAATGATGATGATAATAATAATGGTAACAAACAAAGGTCAAATAATTGAAGACATAAAATGCAGTAATTAGAATTGGGTGGAATGCCAGTTACTGATAAGTCATGTATATCATTATCTAATTAATCCTAATAATCTGAACGATTTGTTACCCCATTAACAGATACCAAATGGAGAACTGAACAACAGCTTCAGTGGAGGAGTGGCATTTGAAAGCCCAACTGATGCCAAGCTCATAATTGTTTGACTATGCCATAGTACTTCTGAGCTTTATTTACCACTTGTGATACAAAGCTACCCCTTAGGCCCAAGTCACTGACTTCTGGATATTGACAAATCCTCACAAAGCTTCCCTGGAAGATACATCCCTTATGTCTACACAGGAGAGGGTATGAAGGAAAAAATAAGGCTGGGGATTTCTGCTCTAGAATACAGCTGGCAGGGGGTTACCCAATCCTACGATCCTGAAAAAAGGGGTGTCCACGTGTGTCTGCCCCATTCTTTTCCTCTCCCTTTAATAGGAAGTTTTTTCCCAACTCACCATCTCCCATCTCATCAGAGAAGGGCAGGCTAAACACAGCTTCGTCAATCATCCGGTTGGGAAGGTTTGTGTAGAACCTGCCGACTGTGGTCTCCAGGTTACTCAGCTGGTTCAGCACCATCATGCTGCCCTTGATCACAGGCAAGGCTGTCCGGTCTGGCACACCATACTTCCCAGAGTTCTGCTCAGCCAGATCCCTCAGAAAAGCCAGCTCCTTCAAACCAGTCACCCCATCTAAAATGGAATGCCAAGAGAAGACCACGGAAAGCAAAATAGTTTACATCCGCACAGTAGCTTGCCATTTAGGTCTAACATGCGCAGGGATGAGGTCTTGCAATGCCAAAGGTGCGTCTTTGCAGAGACAATGTGGACTCAGGACACAAATACCAGTTCCTGCTCAGGAAATAAAGCCTGAGGCATAGTCTTGCCTTAAATAGGCAGGAGGGGAAAGGGATTCTTCAAAAGGCAATGATGAAAAACACATAAGTAAATAAAGGAGTCCCATTCAGTAAGAATGTATTCTCCTCCAAAAGTTTAATTATAAAATTTAAATTCTTTTTCTGCATTTAATATTTGAAAGCAAAAGTAATGATTAACAAGTCTGCATTTAATTTAAAGCAGTAGATGACATTGTAAGAGTTTTAAAGAATAGAGGTTTACCATTTCATTCCTTACCTCTTTGTCTGTAAAAGCACTTGCCAAAATCTCATGCAACTAAATGAAAGAATTATGAATTGCATGTAGCGATGCCTCCAAACCCTGTTTCTTTAAGCACATTTTAATTACAAATATTTTCATGCTTGATATTGTTAAGATAATACTGAATTTGATTTATCTGTTGTGTATTTTTTATATTTAGAGGGTTTTGAAAACTTTGTACAAGATTTAGACATACTGGGACGTATTGTTCTACAACATCTGTAATCTATAGCACAAAAATAAATTTAATAAACCATTTTTTTAGTTTGCTATTGTTGGAACACAATCAAAAGGATTAGAAACCGATCACATATGGGTATCACTGTAAACACATTCAAACGATTTCAGTCTCTACTGAGATTCCACCATTGCGTTTTAAAAAGGTTTTGCTTCACGTTCTGTTCAGTCATTAAAAAGAATCTGAAACTTTCATGGTCCACCTATCACGTGTCTTTATCATTTCTACATGGGGAGTGTACATATTTCCAGCATCAGAAGTCCATTTCTAAAGTCATGGGAGAATCTAATGGATATAATTTTTTCCTTAAAATATATTTAAATAAACTTGAATTTTACTCCACTCATGCAATGTGAAAAGAAAGGGGGGAGGAAACTATCTGGGCCAAATTAAGTCAGAATTGGATTATTGTTCCCTTTGCTTGGCATAGAGCTATAAAAGGATGGTGAGTGTTATGTTCCAGGGTAAAAGACAACACAATAGATGTGACTGATTCCAGACCTTATAACCTTGAGAAGCTCAGAGGTGAAATAATAAAGGGAGACAACTCAGGCTATAAATACATTTCCTTTCTTTGTCATATATTGCTTGGCTATCTTAAAATATAAAAGAAAAGTGACAAGAATATCTACTAGGCAAAGAAGCGCAGTGTGGGATGGAAGGCTGTGGAGGATCGGGTATTTTGTGTTACTCCACCAGGAAATGCTGTGCAGGGGTGGCAGGAGGGTCAGTAGGGTGGCCGACTGGCAAGTATGCTGCATTGTGTACTGACGACACTGCTAGAAACTACATTTCCCTGAATCCCCTTTTCCTGTATGCCTCCAGGTTAAAGGTGTCTGTTGAAAGGGAAGGGCTGCACTGGGAGCTTTGAGAGGCAAAGTAGGAGGTGGTGAGAGACACAGAAGGACCAGAATGTTCTAGTTTGTCAGATCTGCATTCAATTCCCTTTCCCAACGGCTGGCTTACTTTCACAACAGCAACCTCAGGCACATTCCAGATGCTTCACTGAGAATGCACAGGGACCAGCAGCTACAAAAGGCCAACACTTCCACACCAGGCCTCCAGAGTGGTCTTCAGTATTCTCATCTTCCAGACTGGGTTACTAAACTTTCTCTGAGTTCTCAACTCTTCTTTTTTGGACCTTTAACTTTTCTACTTTCATTTCGCAATTGTGTGCGTTCTTATTCAGATAAAAATTCTTTATTCTAGAATTCTCATAGTGGTTCTGCTTCCCTACTTGAGCCTTGATTGACAGAGCGAGGGAATGTGTCTACCCTGGCGATCAATACTCGGAAATGGGATTCTGACAGGGAGAGGCAGACGACTGGCCATGAGGATGTTTGTCTGGCTAGGTTATGGGGAGAAAGAGAAGAGACAAGGATGGCTAGACAGAATCTGTTCCTAGAGGTTTTCAAGAGTGGAATTATCTGGGACACAGCAAATGTACAAGAGACTCTACTCTGGTGGAAGGACTTAGGACCAGAGGAGGAACAGGTGACAGCAGGGAAGCCAGGGACTATGTATACTACAGCTCTAGGATTTAGTATACTATGTTGTACACTGTAGATACTCAGTCAATTTCATTTTTCCCCCTTCCACTCTCCTTCTTTCCTTCCTTCCTTCTTCCCCTCTCTTTCTTCCTCTCGCGAGTGAAAGAAGCTGACCCAAAGGAGAAATGAACAACAGGCAACCAGAGATGACACTGAAGGCTGTGTGTCCAGGCAAAAAGAAGCTACCCCTACCCCCTTCAGCTGCGCTAGTATCCAGAATACAAAGAAAATGAAGACCTAGTCCATGGCTGAGAAGCTCACATTCTTGTGGAAAGTGGAGAGAGAAGGAAGAGAGGACAATATGTGAGCGCCTCACTACAGTATGACAGGAGACATGCTTAGCACAGCATGCCAGAGGACACTGAACTGAGACCTGGCCCTGGACAGCAGAGGTGCCCTCCACCTCGGAGCTGTGCTGAGACAGGAAACCACATGATCTCTTATCCACTCCTTTAGCTGGCCTTGAGGACCTGTTACTTACCAGGTACTATATTAAGAACCTTAAATACACATTGTATTTTGTTTATTATCACAGCAATCCTATGTGGTAGATTTTATTATTATTATTTCATAGGTAAAACCGGAGGCCTAAATAGATCAGGTAACCTGCCATTAGCTACACATCTAGTAAATGCAGATTCTAGTAGATGCACAATCTAGTAAATGTAACCGAGGGACTGTTGGCCATCAGAGCCCATGTTCTTTCAGGAGTGGTCCATAAAACATCTGGTAAAGAATCACCCTGGCCAAAACACAGATTCCTGGAACCCTTCTAAGATGGTCTGAATAAGAATCTGAGGGCAGTGCCTGGGAATCTGCATTTTAAAACCATTCTCTAGGTTGTAATCCTTAGCACATTAAAATATGAGAACTACTGTCCCCCAAACCTCAGGATTCTGCATGGAGATCTGGAAGTGGATAAGAGAAACAAAAGACTGCAGGTTGGAAAGGCTGCTTGGTCAAGACAGGGTTTCTTAAGCACAAGGGAAGAAGGCCACCTTGGTACCCAGGGCAAGGGGCCGGAAGAAGCAGCTGTGGGAAAGACACAATGTAGCACAGAGGCTAGAAGGCTGGGTTGCACCCAGACCGGACGACAGGTCGGAGAGCAGAAGGGAAAAAAGTGGGGTATTGGCTCAAATTTGCCAGTTTCCTAACCCTTTCACATACTGTCATTTAACAGCAACACAATCAATTTTAACAAGTACCTAGCAAGTACCAGGTACTGTTGTGTGCGTTTGCTGTACACTAAGGTGAATCCTCACGACAACCCTACAAAGTAGATAGTTCCTATCTCCATTCTACAGCTAAGGAAGCTGAGGTGGAGAAAGTGGCAGAGGAGGTTTCAGGTAGTGATTCTGCGGGGAAATGGGATATTCATAGCCTTGGTTATACAGAAGAATCTAGGTCAGTGCTTTGGCTTCCTGCAGCTTCAACCAATGAGATTAGTTAAAATCATAGATAATCCTAGAATAGGAAGGAGAACTGAAAAAAAGGGAGCTGTACAGAATCCTCTGCAAGACCATATATGTGCAGAAAGTTTAGAAACGAGCAGTTGGCCAGAGAGAGATGAAAAGGACATCTTAACGCGGCCTGAATACCAGCACCAGGTAGAGAAAGAGCTTACGCCTCTCCCCAAGCACACTGTTATGATTCTTTTTTTTTTTTTTTTTTTTTTAAAGCAGCACACATTTACAGGGATCTTTGATCTGAAAGAAAAATCTCGAAACGCTACCTACCGTTCATGAGGGCATAGGTGAGAATCATTACAGAGTTGTTTAGAAAGCTATTTTCTTCATTGATGACTCGGAGAGTTGTCTTTTTATCTTCTTCCGAAGAGTCCTTTGATGTAATGCCAGCTGACAGGTAAATGATGACCATGTCTGTATCTAAACAAAAACATACAAATTGAACGCTCCATTTGGATTCTGGCTGGAGGCAGCAGTTCAGTTTCCTTTTCATTTCCCCTGGACTTCCCCGACTCGAGGACCCACCTGGCCCGCTGTCCCAGTCCTTCCCGCTCGATGCTGCGCTTTCATCTCCCCGCCTCTGCCTCTCCTCCCTCCTGCGCCTTCTGGACAGCGAGGCCTCATTTATCCAGTGTCAGGTAAAGAGATGTGTGTTCCTAATAAATTTCTCAGATAAAAGAAGGCGATTCCCTGTAGGCACCCATGGTTATAGTAATTTAAGCCAGTCCGAGTGGAAATCTCTCCTGCCCTCTGAAACGGAGGATTCAGAACACGATTTATCCTTTCCCCAGTGATGCAGGATCACCGCTGTGAACACACATTTTGGGGGGACTAGGCTTTAAATTGGTTGGTTTCTTCCAGGGGCTCTCTGGGTACGTAAGGTTATCTGCCCCCTGCACTAACTATCTCAGCAGTGAGAACCAGGACTTAGGAGCCAGTCGCCTGTGTTCAAAACCCGGTTCTGCTCCTTACAGGCTGAGTCTGGGAGACTGAGGCAGATTTCTTGACCTCTCTATACCTAAATTTCCTTGCCCATGAGACGGAGCAGTAATAGGACTGATTCACGTCATTTAAGTAAAGACTGTGTGCAAAAGAGTGGCGGCAAAAAGAGGATGAAACCTCAACACAGACACAAACAAAAACGAACCCCTTCTACTGGTCTGCAGCGGCACCTCTGATTTAGGGTCAAAACTACTCTCCAAATATTGCTGATGGGTAGAGTAATTGTGTAATTTTAGCTCAGTGAGAAGAATGTCTGTCAAGTGGACTGACTCAAAAATAAAAAGTGATGAATTTCCTCCTCTAGAGATATAAACAAGCAGAGGCTGAATGCCCACTTTAATAAAAGGAGGGAGGTCAGAGAGCCGGACTTTTACATTTTCTTTCTAATCTGAGATTCTTTGATTCAATATATATATATTTTAGGACATTCTACATAGTTAATTTTTTTATTGAGAAATAAATATTGACATATTAATAATATGTTATATACTTATATGTTCTGGCTCCTATGGTTGTCATTTAACTGAGGTTGCTTTATAGTGACTATGGCAGGCACCGTCCGAGTTGGTCTCCCAATGAGCCCAACTCTTGATATTCATTCACGTTCTAGGGTTGTTGCCTCCTCTTTCATGTGGGTTGGACTTTGTGACTCGCTTATAATTAATAGAATGCAGCAGAGGTGGCGGGACATCAAGACTGAGATTAGGCTACAAAATGACTGTGGCTCTTGCAGTGGGTGCCTTCTCACTCTGAGGGAAGACAGCTGGCAGGCTGTAAACAGTCCCATGGAGAGAGGAGGAATGGAGGCTCTCAGAATTGAAAATCCTGCCAACAACAAAGTGAGTGAGTTTGGAAGCAGATCCTCCCCCAGCCGAACTTTGAGATGACAGCACCTGTGGCCAGCAGTTTGTCTGCAACCTCATGAGATGCTTGACTGAGGCACACAGCTATGCTGAGCCCAGATTCCTGACCTACAGAAACTATGAGATAATAAATCTGCACTGTTTTAAGTCACTGAGTGTTGGGACTATTTGTTACGCAGCACAAGATAATAAATACAGTTATCCTTTAAAAAATTATCCTAGTGATGAAGACACAATGCCTGAATTTCCTTTGGTTTGTAAACTTCCATTTTATATTTTAAAGTATTCTTATTATGCAGAATCGAATAGTTAATTTATATAGTATCAAAGTTGTAGATAACTGAATAAAATTTGACTCAAAGAAGTAAATGCATTCAACATTCCTCTTATTTATTTCTAACATGTAAAATAGAGGCAAGTCTTAAAAGGCAATTTTGATACTTGAACAATTCTCTTATGAACATTAATTGTAAATTTCAACGTCACTCTTTAGTTATCAGAGATTAGGAAGTGAATTCTGATACACACACAAAAAAGTCCGTAAGTTTTAGGAATATTACTGTCTTAAAACTAAATGTCAAATTTTTCCCATGTTCTAAATATAGTCCTGTAAATTATTTTATAAGCACCCTATACACCTGATTTAAGCTTCCAACTGAAAACAAAAACTGCTTGACTCCCTAGTGGGGAAAACAAAGATATGCCATGAGGCTGATACTACAGTAGAAAACAAAACCATCTGCTTATAGCAAATGTACCACGTGTGATAAATCCTGGACAAACCTGGCCTGACCTGAAAGAGAACCCTTTGAGTTTTCTTACTTAAGTCTTATGATTCTGGATAAAATATATTGTCACTGAGATCTGTTTTAGGACACAGGCCCATGTTTGGAAAACTAGAAGGCCTTCAGCCCTCGGGCTTCTTTAGCAGCCAAGCACAATTTCTTTCCATTCTAACAATAAGACATCCCCTCTGGAAGTATCCTAACTGGCTCTTCCCAGCCCCTGACACCATTTCTACCTTGTCATCAATAACAACTGAGTTATTTTTCCACTCTTATCAGATCTGTCAAATTTGGTTGGTATTTTTTTCTTTATGCATTACTTGTGATTAGTAATGTTAGGGAGGAGTAATTACAAGGACTTGGGATAGAGCAAAGATGCATTGGCAGCATATAAATAGAAGAAAATGCAATAGACGTCCCATTTGCCGAGCCTCTCTCTCCAAGCCAGCAGCGTGTCCTGGGGTCGATATCCAAATGGGAAGAACAACTCAAATTTGGGCTATGCCCATGCCATTAAATCCCCACTCCTAACTATCTTATTTTTTTTGCTATAAAATGATCCCCCAACCAGTTACCCCACAAACAAACTCAGAAAAAAACAACCCCCAAAGTGTTAATGCTATCAGTTATAGATCTACTACTATGGGACTGAGGAGTCAGCGTTTGATAAAAGTTTTAGGTTTTCTGATTGGTACAAACCAACAATTAATACAAACCAACAATCATCTATGACACGTAGCTTCTGTTTACAGGCTACTAATATGGAGCAGATACTTTAATTTCTTGCACAGACTAACCCTTATAATAATCCCAAAGGGCAGCTCTTACTCATTTGGATAACCTTGCCCATGGCACCTAGTGCCACATAACACACACAGCAAATGCTAAATAATTGTCTGTGGGGGTGAAGAGAAGTAGTGATGTATAGTGTAAACTCCTGGGAAGAGTAACAGACCCCCCACTGTGCTGTTGTCAAGGCTACTGGCACTGTCCTTTGGCTTAGGGTCAACTTAGGACATCTAGGGTATCTGTTCTAGTTTAGCAGGAACTAGAAGTCTTATAGAAAACTGAGTATCATAATAACCACAGCTAATATTTATTGAATATTTAGGACAGAATCCTGGATCTTGTTATCACCCTCAGTTTGCAGATGAGGAAACCAGGTCCAGAGAGATCAAATAATTTAGATGAATTCACAAGGTTAGAAAAATTTCAGAGTGGAACACTGGTTGAAATCCAAAACCCACATACTTGACTCCTAGGATATATACTGCTTGAGAGCACCCTGAAGCCGCTCCTTAATAAACCAGACAATATTAATTCCTGAAGTATTTCTTTCTACAAACTAATCTGGGCTGTTTTTTTTCTAAGCTGCCAGTGAAACCTGTAGACTGGAGGCTGGTGAGCTAAACCTTAGAAACATCTTACTTGGCCTCAAACAGACTCCTTTGAGCATTTAGAAAACTGTGCCATCAAAATTTGTCCAAGTCTCTCATGGTCATTCTTGCTGTGTTTTTGTTTGCCAACATTAAGAAAAGAAAAACAAACGCAAAAAAACCCAGAGGAGAAATGCCTCCCATCAAACCAGCCTTCTGCTAACATGCAGTGCAGGAATGTCTGTGAGAAGAGGTTTAATGAGGTCTCTATTCACAGTTTTAAAGCTGGAACAAATGTCAACATTCGAAAATCAAGGGATTTCACATAGAAATCCAGATTTCTGGCTTCTCTTGAAACAGAAGATGTGGCAACATTGAGCAGACATTCTTGCATAGCAATAATAGACTGAACAGAAGAGCAGCTGCCCCTGGACGGAGCACACAGCTATCTGTTACTATGTTCTCCAACTAATCCTCATTACCTTACCCCAGCTCGCAGGGCTTACATTCACTGCCTGGCCACTGTAGGCACCTGAGATTTCAACTGCTAATCTAATATTTCTCTCCATTGTTTGAACTCTGTAATAATCAAAATTGGACTTAAACTCTAAAGATGGCTTGATGACTGAAGAACCGAGCAGAAAGAATACTTCTGACAATGGGGAATGCTGACAGGTAGATGGCATTGATAACCGAGCCAATCTGCCTTGAATATCTAAGTTCAGCCTTATCCACTGGCCTTACTGAACCATAAGCAACTTTACACTCAGCCATCCCATAATATTGGCCTGTGAATAACTGGTGCTTGCCAATGCTAGTAGACAAAATTCAAAGATGATCCAAATGACCCATATACATATACCCTTGTATTAAATATAATCTTCAGTGTGGGTGTAACCTGCAACTTGCTTCTAACCAACAGAATATGGCAAAGGTGAGGGGCTATCACTCCGGGGATTGTGCTGCATATTTGACAAAGATGGATGGATATTGCAGAGGTCCCCAAGAAGTTGACTTTGAGTTAATCACAAGGAAGAGTGATTAAATCAAGTAGGTCTGATCTGTTCAGATGAGCCTGTTAAAGGAGGGTCTAAGCCTTCCATGAAGCCAGGGACTTAAAGAAGAAGAGTTGCATGACGTAAAGTTTACAGTGAGTTTTACAGTTGCAAGGAAATGAATTCTGCCAATGAGCTCAGAAGAGGACTCCAAACTTCAGAGAAGAACATAGCCCTGTTGACACCTGATTGCAGCCTCGAGAGACCCTAAAATAGAGGACTCATCTAAGTTGTACTTGGACTCCCCATCCATGGAAACTGTGAGATAATAAATGTACATTGTTTTAAACTGCTAAGTTTGTAGTAATGTGTTATGCAGAAATGAAACTAACAAACCATCTACCCTCATTAGTTGTCATTCCAGTAGCTTCCTTCTTTTGAGTGTCCAGGCACAAAGTGCCAGGCACTATGCTTTGCATTTATTAGAGCTGTCTTAGTTTAAATGCAGACACAATGAAGAGCTTGGAAATTTATTCTTTAAATTTATCTCAACAGGATACATTAATGTTCTTACAAAAATGAAAAAAAAATTACAAATAGATTTTTTTAATATAAAAGGGAAAATGAAACAGATTCCTTTCAGTAGTTTCAAAGCATGAGCCACATTTCAAATATCTTTCCCTTGACTTTGGTATGCATTCCAATTGCAGATTTTCTTTAATACATAAAAATTAAATTAGAGTGCCTTTGTATATTTGAAGGACTGTGCTCGTCTAAATGACAGCTGGCTAGAAGAAGCAGGATCAAGGCAAGAATTCCTGCTGCCCTCTTCATGTGCCCATGTGCACAAGCAGACCCCAAGTCAAAGAGGAGGCAACTCTGACAATTAGCATTAGAAAGGACATGGGTGTTCCCTTGGGAAATAAATGTGGTTATGTTCTTAATAAAGGGGTAGGAAGAGGAGGCTCTCAGAGTCAAAGAATCATGCAGACTGACTGGCTTTGATTGGAAAAGATAAGAAAATCAAGTAACATCCTAAGTATATTAGATGCCTGTAAAGACAACATGTGACAATTTCATCTCAAATCAGTTAAAAAAAAAATCCCTCTAAACATAGCTATGAGATCAATTTACAATATGTTCCTACTGCTATCTTTATTATGCTTATAGATCCTCTGAGAGAATGCACTTACTTGCTTGGAACTTTGTGTTATTGTTTGTGCTTCGAATCAGCTGAAACGCCTTTTGAAATCCCACCGCATGCTGGGTGGGACTGTCGGAAGACTTGACGCTGCCAACGAAGGTGGACATTTTCCTTTTCGTCTCGCTGGTGGCTGGAGACAGGAAGGTTTTGTAGCACTGGTCCAGTGAGCAAGTCCTGACGGTATCTGCCACAGTTAAAACAGAAATCTGGAGGAAAGGAAAAAGAAAAACTTACCTTACCACTTAAAGGTTGTTTTTTGGTTTTTATGTAATGGAAGAGCCCAACTGAGGGAGAAGGCCTACAGAACCATTTCTGAGAGTTTATTTAATACAAATAAATACCTGGAGGCAATAATCTATCAAATTTGAAAAGGATTAGTAAGAATTGATTAAGGGGCGGCCCTAGAGTTTGTTCTTTGTTCCCAGAAGTAGCAGTATTGTGTGCACATATAATGTTTAAAAAACAAGAAAGGTTTATTTCATGCAGAGAAATATCTTAGCAAGAGCTAACCATCTTGGTTTTCAAATGAGAAGTGGGGTGAGGGTAGGGGAATGGGGTGTGTGTTTTAAGCAAGGAGGTTAGTGAGCGAAACCTCTGGAGCTAGCAAAGGCAAAACAATAAAGCAGCAAATGCCCACGGGCAACAGGTTATCGTTAGCTGTACACGTACCTCCCGCTCTCAGAGGTGTCCTGGAGATTAGTAAAGCACTGGCAGCCTCCCCTCCTCCCCAGCGTCCCATCAATCTTGGGATAAAGTTCAGCCACCCAGCAGCACCCAAATCCCCTACGCTTCTCCTCCTCAGCGTAACTTCCAGAGTGAAAGTCATGGCTAATTAGAAACCTTAACAGGAGCCTTACACAACTCAGTTTGGTGGTAGTGGTGGTTACAAAAGAGATTTTTTTGGATTGGCAGCAGCTTCCTCAAATATTAGAATAAAAACTAAACCACTCTCTTTTTCCAAAGCCATTTTAAACAGATTAAAATAGATTAAAAACATTTTAAACAGATTTAAATAGATTAAAAACAAAACACACAGATGGTCCCCGACTTACGAAGGTTCAATTGATAACTTTTTGACTTTATGATGGTGCAAGAACAATATGCAGTCAGTAGAAACTGTACTTCAAATTCTGAATTTTGGTCTTTTTCCAGGCTAGTGACACACAGGACCATACTCTGGAGATACTGGACAGTGGCATCGAGCCACAAAACCTCATTAGCCACACGATTGCAAGGGTAGAAACCCTTACTTTACAGGGGACTGTATGAAATGAATTACGTGGGACAATCAAGACTTTCTTATAAAATAGGCTTTGTATTAGATGATTTTGCCCAACTGTGGGCTAACGTAAGTCTTCTGAGCACGCACAAGGTAGACCAGGCTAAGCTATGCTGTTCTGTAGGTTAGGTGCATTAAATGCATTTTTTATTTTTTGAGACAGAGTCTCATTCTGTTGCTTGGGCTAGAGTGCCGGGGCATCAGCCTAGCTCACAGCAACCTCAAACTCCTGGGCTCAAACAATCCTTCTGCCTCAGCCTCCCGAGTAGCTGGGACTATAGGGATACGCCACCATGCTCGGCTAATCTTTTCTAAATATTTTTAGTTAGCCAATTAATTTCTTTCTATTTTTTAGTAGAAACGGGGTCTTCGCTCTTGTTCAGGCTGGTTTCAAACTCCTGACCTTGAGTGATCCGTCCGCCTGGGCCCCCCCAGAGTGCTAGGATTGCAGGTGTGAGCCACCGCACCCGGCCTTAAATGCATTTTTTGACTTACAATATTTTCAACTTAGGATGGACTTAACCCCACCATAAATCGAGGAGCATCTGTATATCACAAAACAATAAAGTAATTTAAAGAAGGCATTTAGGGAGGACCCCATGCCATAGGGATCGCCGGGATAACTGTCACCTTATCGTGTTCGTCGATGGCGCTGAGGATGACCTGAGCAGCGTCCTTGGCAATCTGGAGCTGGGTGTCGGTGACGGAAGCCCCGTGGTCCAGGATCACTACTATGTGCTTTGACTGCGGCCGGACTGTAGAGACGTAGACGGGTCTAGAGGGAGGAGAAGCTCTCTAAGGTCAGTCTTGGTTTAGGTAAAAGCCCTTAACACAGTTGTGGACACTACAGACGTGTGGGCATGCTGGTCTCTATGTGTTCTTCCAGGGATGGCACAAGGACAGAGAGATCAGCATAGAAGAAGAAACCATACTGGCGGAATGCAAACACCACCTCAGGACAACAATGTGTGCCTGCGGAACAGGGACTGGGGACTCACACCTTCTAAAGATTGAAGCAACCAAGAGAAGTTTTTCAGAAGCAAAGCCTTTGGGAGGCTGGCTTTTTCAGCACACTTGAAAGTCAACTCTCTCAATTCTGCATAGTGACACTGCCCACTGTTACCCATTCCGCTACTGGAAGTGGAATGGGTGGCCCCTTGGACTGAGAGATAGGCCAAGGAGGAGGGAAAAAAGGTCCCCTTTGCCAGGGCTGGATTCTCCTTTGCAGACTTAGAATGGGGCTCTGCTAGGAGTGAGGCAGCTTACAACCTTTGAGCATGCTGAGCAGCTCTGAATAGCAGGTTTGGTTTCTCTCTTCTCGTACAAAGGCCTCTGCTAAGAGGCCCCTTTCCTTTCTGCACTGAAACAATTCACACAGGTCAGCCACCAAAAGGCCCCTTATCAGAGCATTTAAAATTGTGCCATCAAAATTTGTCCAAGCCTGTGATAGCCAATCTTCTTGCCAAGTTTTTGTTTGCCAACATTAAGAAAAAGAAGGATGAGGGGAGCCACAAAGGAGAAATGCCTCCTATCAAAGCAGCCCTCTGCTAATGGGCAATGCGGGAAAGTTTGTGAGAAGAGGTTTAATGAGGTCTCTATTCACAGTTTTAAAGCTGGAACAAATTAGGGGGAGTTTAAGAAAGCAAATCAGCCTCAAGAGAATTCTCTCCTTTATTGACACCCCTTAAACACTAGATTTTCCCGTGAAATGTTAGATGCCAGTTGAATCACAAAAGCCTGGGCACAAATTAATAAATGTAGGCAAAGTACCAAAAAACCCTCAAACTCTGGCCAGATTTACACTAAGTGTTCTCAGGCCCAATGTCCTGCCTTGATACTAAAGTACCACTATATTTTCACTAGTCAATACCAGGGAGCTGGTAGGGAAATGGGATAAAAAGAAGCCAGGAGAGACGGCTACAGAAATAAATTAGGGAACAGAAAAGAAGGAAAATCTGACCATTTCAACCCTGACAACTAGGTCAAATATTTAACATTTTAGATCCTCCTGGCTAGGCGAGAGGATTTTCTTTAAAAATGACACACTTCCTTTGTTCCACCTCAACTCACATAAATGAAAACCAGGATAGGTGTTGGCATTGTCGCGCTAAGTTGTTAAAAACTACCTTTAGGGAGATATATAAATAGTAACGTTAAATGTATGAACTGGTAGCCACCAGTTCCTTCCTTGCGTCGCTGTGTTCTGAAATCCACTCTACACTTCCAAGGGATGCAGAGAACTTGCAAAGGCATCGGAGGAAAGTAAACGGATGGGAATAGCAATCTAGGAGGAGAGAAAGGTGAATTATTTAGCCAAGATGGGAGAGAGGTTCGAGGGTGGAATTAATGCAGATTTAAGGGTGGAGACACATGAAAACCTAAGTTGCCTGGTGTAGGTTAATGCTGATTTTGACAAGGTTCTGTCTTTCCCTTTTAAACTATCCTTCACTGGTGCTTCATTAAAAGTGGAATGCCATCTAAACTGTGTTCTTAGAAGCAAAATTTGATGGCTCATGGTGGCCCTTTGCTTTCCTAGCTGAGCCAGACTTAGAAGCCGACGCCATGATTTCTGATCCAGTGTCCAAGATACCCAGGTTTTCACCAGAACGTTTGGGGAGAGAACAGAAGAAACCTGTTTCTTAGGAAAGGCACAGAAGAAGTATTTGCCCTGGAGGAAAATCCTAGATATCATTTAAAGTAAAGATGAAGGGAAGCTAAAGTGATTATTCATTTTGACTCCAGAAAGTGGCATGAAAAGTGGGCACCTTGCACTAGGTTCCATATGTTTTGGCATCAGGCATCTGACACTGCAAACGGGGAACTGTCAAAAGGAGGGTGCCTTTGCCTCAGGGGTTCTGTAAATTAATGAGTCAAGTCATACAAATCATCTCACCATTACTGCCCTTCTGGCTACGTGGTACAATCTCAAGTCATTTCTGCGAGAAAAGCAGGATGTTAGTGATCTTTAATCCAGTGCTTTCTGGACAAGCTTGAAACTTCTAGCAGTTGACATTTTCATGTAAATTTCAAAAGTATGGCCAAGCACATTATCACAGAAAGGGAGGTTGAGAGCCATAAACTCAACTGCGATATGTCACAAAGTTATGTTCTAGGGCCGCACTATAGAGAAAGTACCATGGTTTATGTTTCAACAAAGATGACTGAAGCTCAAAACAGTCCAGGTGCTCAGGCGATTTCACTTCCTTAGTAGACATAGTGTTTTATTTGGCTTGTTAGGTAGTTACAGAAAAGCTCCAGGCTTTATCATTTGCCCCTCCCCAGCATTACCAAGCCCGCACGTATTAGATGGTGAAATCACTTCAGAACAAGTACAAATTTGAAGCCACAGCTTAAAGGGAGAGCTGTGTGTAGAAATGAAAAGTTTGTATTTCATATAGATCCATCAATCAACAATTGAAAACTTTAGCAAGCAAGTCAACCTACCTACTACGATGCTCATAGCTGCCCTTACACCGGAACTTGTGTGCTGGGAAAACAGTGAAAATTCCTTCTTCTGAACTGAAATACTGCCACTTAATTCCAGGGTTGGATTTCAGGTTGTCTGCAAGAACTGGAGGAGTGAGGAAGATGAAATATAACCACCAGATCCACAGGTGCACGCAGGCACTGCTCCTCAGGCATCTGTTTTGCATAAACTGCTTGTAGTATGAAGAAACCCCACTTAGATATAAGGTTGTAAATTTTCTATGAATCATTTTCTTTCTGTCTCTTAAAAAATGCCCCATGAATAGAAAATGTAATGTATAGAAAATGTGATGTTTCAGTTAAGTGAGGCTATTATTCTTAACATCGTATAGTGACATTACATGTCCTGGATTAGTTTTCCAGCACAAATGATTCATTTGCATGAACCTCACCTCTCCCCGCACGGGTCCCTGTTGGGCCAGCATATGCTTGCTGGCTTAGGGGACATTCTCTAGCAGTAGAAAACAGTGATGTTAATAGGCTTAGTCTCCAGAGGGACTAGACCTGAGACCTCGCCCTTACCTTCGCTTGTCTCCCTTCACAATCAGGAAAGTGGCATACGTGGTACTTGAAAGGCCAGAAGCACAATCATTTAATAAAGCTGTTATTTACGGAATAATTCCTGTGCCAGGTGCTGGGATAGAGGCTTTCCTTATGTTATCTCATTTCACTCATAAGACAACCCTAGGATGTAGGTGGTATTATTATCCCTACTTTGGAGTTGAGAAAATATGCTTAGAGTGTGCGATTTGTTAAAGACCTCATCAATAAATGACTGAGTTGGGAGTCAAACCTGGGTGTCCCGGCTCCTGTGTCCCCCCCCCCCCCCATCCTGCCATCTGCCTCTCTTCCTGTGAATACTGCACCACTGCCAATCATCTGTGGCTGCCATTCGCTCAGCCCCAAGAGCCAGCCACCTTGTTGTGTGCAATCCTGACCCACAGCTCCACAAAGTCTTTCTGACTGTCTCTCACAATCAGAATCCCCTCCCTTCTCTGAGCTCTTGTGCACTTTTCGCTCTGCTCCAAACCAACTCAGTTGTTCATTACACTTACTATGAGTAGGTCACTGCTTCATATGTTGCAATATACACACAGAGGAGCAAAAACCAAGCCCTACTGCAATAACCAATATACAACAGAATTATTTAGATGGAAATGAAACAGAAATTCAGTGGAGGGAGGAGTCTGAGCAAAGGCAAAAAGAAGGAATGCATGAGGTGTATTTGATTAAAAACTACATTATGCTCTTAACATCCAGGTGACAAAATAAGGATCTTTTTACAAAGGCTGACTCCAATGAGGAGGATGGACCTTTATCTCACTATAGACAAAGAGCTTTCACACAGGGTATTTCATCAATTTTTATAAATTTACACATGACATGTGGTCTTATCTCCATGTTGTAAACAAGGAAACTAAAGCTAAAAGAAGTTAAGTGGCACTTTATCACATTATCATGTTTTATCTTCTCTATAGCACTTACCACCATCTGAAATGATCTTATTTGTTTTATACCAGCGCACTCTTCTCCTCTCTTCCCATCCCCAGTTAATTTTAAGGTCCATGCCATCAGGAACATGATCTTGTCTCGTTAGAGTCCAGGACAATACTTGCACAGTGAGAGTATGGTAAGTATTTCTTGAACAAATGAATATCCATAGCTAGTAGGTTGTAGGATTACATCTCAAACATAGCTCTTCCGATTCTAATGTATTTCTCACCAAATCCTTCTGCCCTAAATATTAAGGGGTGACTAATTTTATGTTTTTATACCATACTTAGCATCAAGGATTAACATTCTGAAATGGGACCTGTCAAGGTCTGCAGGGTACAGCGGGGTGATGGTTCCCCGGTAAGTCAGATGGTTGGTGCCACAGTCACACGCCTGCCTCCATCCTCTACAGCATCGTGAACTCCAAGAAGGCAAGACACTGGCCCACTCTTTCTCCTTAGTGTTCAGGATAGTGGCTAGCCTGCCATGGTAGCTCATATTAGCTGGACTGAATTCCTATTGAGACAGGCAGGTGTAAGGCCCAGCTGCCTCTAGTTCACTGTATTTATTGATATATCCACTATTATCCTTGTGGCCACTTGGCTTTGATCAACTCTTCTTCATTTGTTCTTGGGCCTACCATGGGCACAGAACTGCTTTGTGGGATGGAGGCAAAGAGATCAAAAAGATTAAATTCTTACCCACAGTCTAATTGAAAGCCTGAGAATGGAACCACCTCCCAAGATGCAACCCATGTGCGAGGGCAGGGAAGTGAGCACTTTATAGTAGGGTCACTACAGGAGATGCCGGCTTAGCAAGACAGGAGGCCAGAGGCCAAGTTCTTCTTTATAATTCATCAAAGGACAGTGTACATAGGTGCATATCATTTGCTGTCGCCCTGTATGAAGTGGAACACAGAGTGACAATCTATTCAGCTCCTGTCCCTTTCTCCATCTGAATGAGGCTCACCATTTTTAAAGTTTCATTTACTTTGCAGAGGTCTTCCTGCCATTAGTAATTTGTTTTCTGAGGTCTATCTTTTTGAGCCATCGTGATTATTTTAATTGCTTTCCAAATACTAACAAACATGACAGCAATTAAAGCATGCAGTCAGTGTTAAAATGCCAGTGTCATCTTTATTTCCTGCAGGTACAGACTCAGGTCTGGCTTTCGTGCTGGCTCCAACTGTTACTGGAACAATTCCAAAGTATAAAGCAAAGATAAAAATATCGGTCAATAAACCTCATTTTATGTTGATCATTAACAATAACTTCTAAAGGAAAAAAACTGCTGGGACAGTATGCAACTGTGTCATACAAGTGACACACAGTGCTGCCTCTATCGTCCTGCCCACCTCTAGGAACACGTGCCCAGGGCCGGACAGGGTTATGCCCAGGCACAGCCTGATGGAACAAAATCGAGAATCTACTCTGGCAAACATCTGGCACAAGCACATGCCAAGCCTTGTGCCAATGCTCGCACACATGCCATTTAATTCTCTCCTTAACAAACCAATCTTTTAATATGCACTAAGGCTTCAGGCATTTACATTAAATCAGAATGCAGTGAACTTCATAGACATGCGGGAACACTTTAGAATTCCCATTCATCCCCTGTTCCTCACTGCTTTAAATGATCAGATCTCTGCATGGAAACGTTCCTTAGGCCTGGCACAGTGGTCAGCCAATTTCTGTAAAGGGTCAATGTAGGAAATACTTCTGGCTCTGCACTCCATAGGGTTTCTGTTACAACGACTCAACTTTGCCCTTGTAGTAAGAAGGCAGCCATCCACACTTGTAAATGAATGAGTGTGGCTGTGTGCCAATAAAACTTTATTTACAAAAAGCAGTGGCAAGCTAGATTTGGTCAGTGGTCCTTCAACAAAGCCTTGCAAAATATACTATTAATACATATAGGCCTTAAAGCATTTCCAAAGCATGGTGCTTTTAGCAATTATTCCTCTTACCGTCCCCAGATCCTGCCAACATACATACCAAGCAGTTCACACTTTATCCTCACAAAAATCGTGGGAGTATAAATTATCATCTGCAAGTTACAGATGAGGAAACAGGCTCAGAGAGCTTTTTTGACATGCCTGTGGTTTCACAGTGGGCAAGGAGGGGCCACGAGAGTCAAGCCGGCCTGTGACCACAATACCCGTCTCCTCACCGCTCTGCCAGGAAACTTGCCCCCCGGAGACGTCTGGCTGATTTGAGGACGTGTAAACATGGAAGAGGCTTTTGCTCCACCTAGTCTCCTGGGGTCTGAAGCCCTAACCTTAATCTCACATTAGCACTGTTCTGCAGGCAGCCCTGCCAACCCCGCAATAAAAAGGCAAACATTGCCTTTGGAAGTAAAGGAAAGCTCAATGACCTCATTTAAAAGTAACATCTGTAACAATAAACAGGCTACAGTGAAACTATTAAAAGGGGGGCCAATGGGAGCAAGAATGTTTTAAAAATAAATCAGAACTCGCAGAGTGCATGATATATTTGGTCTCACCACAGAAGATCATTCTGGTTGCTTTATAATCCTCCCCGAGCTATAGCACAGCATCAGGGAGGGTTTCTCAAATTCTCCTGTTGAGGACTTCTTTGGCATCTGATTAAATTTCACCTATTATTTGGTACTAGCAGAAGATGATGGATCTGATGGTAATGAGGCCCCCAGGGCCCAGCAGTAATCTATCAATGTGGTGCGTGCATCCCAGGCGGGCCGCTCTCTGACCTAGCTGCGGAGGTGAATGAGAGCCTTATTATCCACACAGGCAACCCAGAGGGGGCTTCCCCTGCTCACACGAGTCAGTTAGGTGTCTGGCCACTGGACAGCTTGGGCTGGTGTCCAAGCGCAGGGTCCTGCACACTCACTCTTTCCTCAAAGATGCTGGAAGCTGTCCAGGAAAAAAGCTGGGCACACACCCAACCCGCCAGCCGTGATGCACAGCATTCAGCTTTAAGCTATTAATGGGCAGGGTCTGTATCTGTTTAAATTGCTCTCCACACCTACGTCTGACAGACACAAGTGAAGGAGGCAATAAATGTATTTTCCCCTCATGGAAGTTTATCCCCACACTGGAAGTTACTGCATCTCTGAAAATCCTCCCCATCATTTTACCTCTTCCCACCTTCTACTCAGTACTGTTGCTGTTATGGGTAAGTTTTAGCTCTTCCAGCACTAGATTCTAAGATCCCTGAGGGTGAGATCTATATCTGACTCATCTCTGTGTCCCGAAAGCAGAATTTCCCAGTTCTTTTTTCCCCAGACACGCATTCTCTGAGAACTGTGGGATTGGAATCTGCAGTACACAAGCTGAAATGATCTTTACTGTTGTTTGATAATTTCTAAAATCTTATTTTTCTAATGCTAAATCCAATTAAAAATAAATTTAATATTGTGACCACATCAACACAGAAGCAATGATGATTTTATATCTGTCTTAAAATGCTAAACATTCCCTTCTCCAAAGACCACTGTCTTGGTTAAGAAAGTTTGTCAATGCAACTGGCACAGAAATAGACAGTTAAACAGAGAGATTAAAAAGCTTGCTCGTGTGATGATTTCACGGGTCTTTACATGTCAAAATGTGTTAACTGTATGTATAAAACATGTGAAGTTTATTGGATATCAATTATACCTCAAGAAAGCTGTTTTGATAATAAAACAGTGAAAACATTGAGTACCATATGAAACAGTTTCATATATAGTGTGCTACTTTTCATAATTACCCTATGGATCTGTTATTTTATCCCTGTTTCATAGATGCAGAACTTACTTGATTAAGGCCACAAGGGCAGAGCCATGATTTGACTGATCTAGGTATGTCTGCTTCTAAACCTCTTTCCAGAACACTACGGTACTTCCGTGTGTCAAGAAATACATGGTGAAATGAATTAGCAATCAGCAGATAAAAGCTCACTGAGCATTCTTGAGAGGCAGAATAAATATATAAACACGCAGGTGTTTCTTAATCAAAACAACAGGTTATATTAGTTTGTAAATATACAATGTAAATAAATACAACTAAACAGACACTTAATAAAAAGAAATGATTTCATAATTGAAATAAGACATAAGGCTAGACTGAGCACTTAATCTTATGAGAAAAAACAACTAAACTGCTAAAGCTGGCACACACCAGCTTAGTAAGTTTAATGTTGTGGGTTTGGCCATTGCCCCACTGGCTGGCTTACCTGGAAAATGGTGCAGATACAAGCTACCACTTAGAAGGCGGAGTCAGCAGTAATTACAGAAAGCGTGACTCTGAGTGACCTTAAGCACTAAGCAGAATATTTTAGATAAGAGATGGAATATGACTGAGAAACTAGAGAGTTGAGACCTCTTAATTATTTTGTTAGTGCTCAGTAGGGTAGAGATGTGAGCCATAGGTGTCAACTACAGCAGGCATTAGAATGTCATTCGGAAATGGGCTGGTGCTATTTTTCTACTTAATTCAGGTAGGTACTTATCAACTAGAAAAAAGACCCTGATAAATCAGAAGGGACTTGGAATGGGAAGCCACAGGTTCAAGTCTCATCTCTTAAGTCTGGCAAAGCTGTCTGACCTTGAGTTCACTCTGTTCTCTATAGCACCCAAAGGCTTCTTTCTAAAATGTAAACCAAACCTCATTGTTGCCTTGCCTAAAACCTTCCAGGTTTCCCACTGTACTACACCTAGCATTAAATCCAAACTCGAGCATTAAATCCAAACTCGACAAGGCCCTGCCTGACCTGGCCCCTTGCTCTCCTCCTACTTTACCTTTCGCCTCTTCAACTCACCACCCTGCACATCCTGAGCTAATTCCTGCAGGTCCACAAACGTGCCCTTTGCACATGGTATTCCTTACATCTGGGATAATTCTTTTCTCCACTTTTCATTTAGTTCTTTATTTCATCCTTCAGGTTTTTGCCTTAAATTTATCTTTCTCAGAGATCCTTCCCTGACCACTCTCAATTATTATTCTCTCTTATAATACCCAGTATTTTCCTTCACAGCAAAAATTGGTAACCTTTTTGTATATTTCTCGATGTAGTGACTTGTTTAGTATCTCTCACATAGAGGAGCTGTAAGTCCCATGGAGGCAGGAACCAAGTCAATTTTATCACGTTCCTAGTGCCCACCACAGGCCTGGGCTTTCGTAAGCTCTCAATCGGTACTGGCAGAATGAACAATGTCCTTGGCCAAGGCTTTTCAGCTCTGTCCCACACGAGACATTACAATGTCCTCATCTGTGAAGTAGTGGATTTTGTCAAGGTATTCCCAAAGACCCTTCAGAAACCAAAGGGAACAGTGATAAGACGACAAAGAATAAAGGATGACAGGAAGGATGTATGAGGCTATACAACTAGAGAGGAAGAAAAAACTTCCAACTGGCTTTAATCAAGTTTATACAAAAAGAAAGGAAAAAAGGGGGACATGCTCACTTCCCACTGACTTAGAGGGGATAAGCCAGCACTGAGACTGTTAATAGTGACCCAAGACTATATACACATAATGTCCAAACAGTACCAGGAAAGGTTATTTAGATGAACATGATAGAGAAAACTTAATGTCAGTCTTTTAAAAGCAGGAATGATGCCTAATAGCTTACTTGGATACAGCCCTGCAGACCAGGTAGCCAGCAGAAGTTGGGTTTGGTCCTAAAAATTTTGCTTTTGAATTTTGCTGCAGACTATGTAATGGAAACCTTTGTATTTGGTTGTAAGTTCAGGACAATCTTACTGTGCCATGAATGCTTTGGTGGGCTAGAGAAGCCAGAATCTTATTAATGCATAAAAACAAAAACCTCTAATAATAAAATAATTTTCAAAATATCAAAAATTTAAGTTTATAGCAATATATGTACTTCCTTATTAATATATTAAGAAAGATTTAGCGATAGATCTAATACCTTCTATAATGTGGAAACCGTGATGAGCATACATGGTATTTCAAGATACATTCAACAACTGTTATGTGAGATGGAAATAGCCATGATTTCTTTGGTGACAAACGTTACTGGTGTAACAAGTACACTGTGGATTATTGCCTTAATTTATAATTGAATTAGAGGTTAATTAAAATAAAGATCTAATATATTTAACAACCAACTTCATAAACCTCTCAATTCTACCTAAGAGCCCCTTAGGAAGGGGTAGGCTGTCTGTACACTAAGGGACAATATATTCTTGTTAGTTTTAATAGTCCATATGAATTAGAAATCTGCTTATAGTTGGGCACAGTGGCCTGTGCCTATAGTCCCAGCTACTAGAGAGGCTGAGGTGGGAGGATTGCTTGAATTTGGATTGCCAAGAATTTGAGACCAGCCTAGGCAACACTGTGAGATCCCATCAAGGGAAGGAAAAAGGGAAGAGGTGAGAGGGGAGAGGGGATAGGGGAGGAGAGGGGAGAAGAGGCGGGGAGAGGAGGATAGAGGGGAGTAGAGGGGGGAAGAGGGGGGAAGAGGGAAAAAATAACAAAGGAGATTTCACTATAAGGATAGTCCCCTGGTAGTTATGAAGGTGCACTTCATGTAGGGGCAGGAAGATATCAAGATATTCATTGTTTCCAAGGTCAGCACTGCCTCTATTTTGTATCAATTACTTTGTTCACAGCAGCTCATAAAATATCAAACTGCTCCTGAAAATTAAAACATTGAAGAACTATGGTATCTGGATGAAACAACTGATAAGATACAGTGCAGCCAACCCAACTCTCTTTCTTTAAGCCTACTCTACCAACTAAAAATGTCCAGGGTGCCAAGCAGATGACCATCAACAAAGAAAGAGATAAGATTTAGATAAAAATCATAATTATAGGTCAAGCATCAATCTAGACATTTCGCTTATATTTTTGAAATCTCACAATTTGTTGTATAAAGTCAATATAATTGCTGTCATTTTACAGAGGAGAAAACTGAAGCTGAGACAGGTGAAGTGACTTAACCAGGACTGTATTGTTGTTAAGACTATAAGAGGCAGGCAGGCAGGCAGGCAGGAATGGTGGCTCATTCCTGTAATCCCAGAACTTTGAGAGACTGAGGCAGGAGGATCCTTGGAGGCCAGGAGTTCAAGACTAGCCTAGGCAACATAGTGAGACCCCATCTCTACAAAAAAAAATAATTAAAAATTAGCTGGACATGGTGGCAAGTGCCTGCAGTCCCAGCTACTTGGGAGGCTGAGCCAGGAGGATTGCTTGAGCCCAGGAGTTCAAGGTTGCAGTGAGCTGTGATTGCGCCACTGCATTCCAGCCTGGGTAACAGAGTGAGACCCTGTCTCTAAAAAACAAAACAAAAACTATAAGAGACAAACTCTAAACAATAGATTTAGTAAATCATTTTGCTTTTTTTTCTCCTTCCTTCCTTACAAATATTTATTGAGTCCTGATTATGTGTAAGGCACATAAGCAACTATACCTTTTGCTTTGGGGTCCACAACACTTTCTACTAAACCAAGGGAAGATTTTTGGCAGGTAGTAGTAAAAATGCAGGTGAGGATGCGGGGGAGAGAGGTGCTCTTAGATCTGACCTCCAGCACCTGCCACCGTGCCAGGACGGTCTTGCCCAGAGAATCCCAACAGGAAGGCTCTTGAATATAGGAGCTATGTGATTTCTGTACCATAAAATGCTGAGTGAGTAATATCCCTATCCTGACTGTCCTTCAACAAGTTGACTATACCTCTCTAATAGTTTTATGCTAATTCTAAGCAAATACCAACAATTTTGGAATAGCTGTTGGCTTATTTTTCTTCAACCACAGCACACGAACTGTTGCCAGATAAACAGCTGAAAAAATATGCCTTTTCCCCCCCTTCAGGAGTTCCTGATTTCCCACTTGTTGGGTCTCAAGATCCTCCAGCATCCTGCATGCTAAACTCTCTGGATAATTCTAACACGTGGGCCTCAGATTCTCTGGCCTCCAAATATTTTCTTCCATTTTCACCATTCACATCTAACTATTTAATAGTTCTTATGTCATCAGCCTTTCCAGTCAAAACAAACCAACCATGTCCTCTAAACTCCTTGCCTGCCCTCAAACCACCCCATCTCTAGGAAAGAGATGGATTGTAGTTAGCTTGTGACTTGTTTTTCTCAACAATATTACCTACCAGAGGTAGGAAAAGAAAATGAACAGAATGGAAAGCTAGTTTCCTCCCACCTCAAGGAACTCTAGGTTTTCTGACACTCAGCCTAATACCATTCAAGAAATAAACACACACACACACACACACACACACACACACACACACACACACACAGCTGCCTACCTCTCACAGCCTGTCAAATAGAAAACACAAGAGCTGTCCTAAATACACAGAGGCGTGCGCGCACATGCGCGCAAACACACACACACACACACATACACACACACACTTCCTCAACAGACCAGAACTTACTTAGCACCTTTCAGTAATATTCTGTGCAATAGCAAACATTTTAGAGGAGAATAAAATAATGCTCTGGGGATCCCAAACAACATTTCTGGCCTTGTATCTTATCCCAGCTTTCCAATTCCCACTCCTTACTAACACACTAACATCCCAAGCACTGTTCCGCCAGACACTATTCTGGAGGGGCCGTATTCCAGGGACCACCATAAACGGCTCTGCTGCTCCCGGAGTGGCGAGCACAGCGAGTACCAGGCCACGCACCAGCCACTCTGCTAAAGCTTTTACATGCCTTGTCTCAGTTATTACAACCACCTTATGTGGGAGGTTTTATTTATTATTCAGGAAACCAAGGCATAAATATGTTAATTTTCAAAGTGTATAATAGCTAGCAAAAGCCAGAAGGTAGAAGTTAAGCAAAGAGATATAATTATTACCATTCTATAGCTAAGGATATTCTGGTTCAGAAAGGAAGAGTGACTCAAACTCAGCGTCCTAAATGAGACCGGAACCACATTGCTCAGTGCCATACTGATCGTACTAGCTAGGCCCCATTGAAAAAGTTCAATTAATGACGGTGGACCAAAGCTGCTCCCGGGACTAACTAAATGATCCCTTCCTATCTCCCAGTAGTTATGTTAGTTGAATACTAAAGAGAGGGCATCCTCAAATTTCTGATTCACACTCACAGCTCTTCTTCACGTCCATTCTAGGCTAATTATATAATGCAAAAACAACCAGTCCATTCTGCCCTCAATTCAGTTCAGACAGCCTGGTCATGGACTCAGAGAATCTATAATAAGCTTCTGGGATAACCTAAAATTAGTAGGGATCTGCTGCTCTTCTCCCTCTCTAGTAGACACTCCCAGAGGACCCAAAAGTCCAGGTGCTCTTCAAACATTCCTGGAAGGAATAAAAGAAAATTAACAAAAATATAGTTCTCAAGCCCAGATGACCATTACAATCAATTTTTGAAACCTACAGCTTCCCAAACTTTCCCAAGACAACATTCAGATTCACTAGGTCTAGGCAGGGGACCCAAGAATACTTTTGTTTGTTTGCAAAGCACCTCAGGTGACTGATGATGAGCTGTGTTTCAGGTAACTAACCCAAGACATGAAGTTCCATTATCATGGCTGTTTGCTTAGCTTCCTAAACTCTTTCTCTGTCTTTGGCATATAAACACTTTCAAATTTCTCTAACTTAAAAAAATATATATTAGCAACAGGAATAATAATAAAAACCTTCCTATGTCCTAAGTTTTCAGTGAACTTTCCCCTTGCTCAGCCAAGCAACTTGGAAGAGTAGTCTACACTGATTCCTCACTTCTTGCCATCCCATTCAACCCACATCTGGCCATGGCCCCTCTCCACTGCCCAACTCCCACTCTTGGATGACCTAAATAGTCTGCCCCCAGTTGCTTCTTCCTTCAGGCTAACTACACTTTCTTTTACTTTCCTCAAAGCTCTCTTGCCTTCCCCCTCCTTAAAATCTGTTAGTTGGTTGCCTTCAAGGTAAAA
Organism: Microcebus murinus; assembly: GCF_040939455.1. NCBI lineage: Eukaryota > Metazoa > Chordata > Mammalia > Primates > Cheirogaleidae > Microcebus > Microcebus murinus. The sequence goes on along the minus strand of NC_134105.1, from coordinate 50,481,576 downwards.
AAAACAAACAAGTCAAAACAAAAACCAAACTAAAGCCAAAACAAAACTTCTCAGAATGATATAAACGACCCATTAAAATCTGGTGTAGCACTACTCTCATTTTCTGATACTTATTCCCTTTTTTTTGAGACACAGTCTCACGCTGTCACCCAGGCTCAAGTGCCGTGGTGGCAGCCTAACTCACAGCAACTTCAAACTCCTGGGCTCAGGCGATCCTCCTGCCTCAGGCTCCCGAGTAGCTGGGACTACAGGCATGAGCCACCATGCCCGGCTAATTTTTTTCTATTTTTTAGTAGAGACAGGGGTCTCCCTCTTGCTCAGGTTGATCTCGAACTCCTGAGCTCAAACGATCTGCCCACCTTGGCCTCCCCAGAATGCTAGGATTACAAGCGTGAGCCACCACCCCGGCCAGATACTTAATTCCTTTTAAACAATGATCCATTCTAGCTGCACATTTTACAGAGTCCAAGATGTGCACTTGCCACACAAGCACATCACCTGGATAATTCCTATTCATCTTCTAAGACCCAGCGCAGAGCCTGCCACCTGGGTTTAGCGCCCCAGGCTTACAGCACCTGGCACTATATTGTAATCATACTTGTGTGTTGATTTTTCTCCCCTTCACTGCAATGTGCACATATATACACAACTAGGTTGTGAGTTCTCTGAGGGTAGCAGCTCTGTCTTAGTTATCTTGGTGTCTGGCACAGTAACTTCCATACATTTGTTACCTGAGAGAAGCTCTTCATGAGGGAGAGCCATTTACTCTGGGTCTCAAGCTTAGGTAACTAGTAAAATGAAGCTACTGTTAACTGACCTAATGGAACACACAGGCCAAGGAGGAAGTCTGGGTGGGTGGAGAGGTTATTTATAGGTTTGGCTTTAGATACAAAGAGTCTCAAGTGTCAGTAGGTAGAATACAGCTATGGACATAGATCTTAAGCCTCTATCTCAGGGCAGTCAGGACGCATGATGTGTAGTCATGTCAATACCGACAATTTGCACGCTGATTTTAGGTAGATCAGTTACTTCTCTGGATGGTTTCTCATCTATAAAATGAAACTGATACTTGGACTCCATGGTAAGAATAAAATGAAGGTATAAAATGGTTTATTAAGAACTGAGAAGCAATGGATTGATTTTCCTGTGTATGCTGTGTGCTCAGACTCACCCTAGTTTCGTGTGAATGTAGAATACTCTTATTCACCTGCACAGTCTCTGTCACTCCATACACCTGGGTCATTTATGTGTGTTAACTTGCTGCTTAGCTAAGGAAACCAGTGTGCTACCTTACAGCAAAACACAAAAACAATCTTTTCTTCACTGAGGTCCCTCAAAAGTCTTGGTTACTCCCTTATAAAGATGAGGAGATAAAAGCACAAAGAAAATCCTAGCACCTTTCATTCAGTAAGAATGTACTGTATACCTGCTATGGGCAAGGCATTGGCTTGGGCACTTGGCATATGATACATAAATAAGCAGCAGCACAGGGTCAAGTAGATATCTGACATAGGAAATTAAAATTCTGTAATAAGAATGTGCTATAAATAACAAAGAGTTGTCACTGAACCAATACAACGCTAAAGGGCCACCTCAGTGCATATAAAAGTTATTTTTACACTATTCCGTAGTCTATTAATGGTGCAATAGCATTATGTCTAAAAAAAACACTGTATACACCTTAATTTAACAATACATTATTGCTAAAAAATGTGTACCATCATCCAAGCCTTCAGTGAGTCATAATTGTTTTGTGGATAGAGGGTCTTGCCTCGATGTCAATGGCTCGACTGATTGGGTGGTGGTTGTCAAAGGTGGGGGTGACTGTGGTAATTTCTTACAATAAGACAACAGTGAAGTGTGCAACACCAATTGACTCTTCCTTTCACAAAAGATTTCTCCATAGGACACAATGTTATTTGACAGCATTTTATCTACAGCAGAACTTCTTTCAAAATTGGAGTCAATCCTCTCAAACCCTGCTGCTGCCTTATCAACTAAGTTGATGTGATATTCTAAATCCTTTGTTGCCAACAATGTTCCCAGCATCTTCACCAGGAGTAGATTCCACCTCAAGAAGCCACTTTCTCTGCTCATCCACAAGAAACAGTTCAAGTCACATCTTCGGGCTCCACTTCTAATTCTATTTCTCTTGCTATTTCGTCACATCTGCAGTTCCTTCCTCCACTGAAGTTTTGAACTCCTCAAAGTCATACGTGAAGGTTGAAATCAACTTCTTCCACACTCCTTTTAATGTTGACATTTTGACATGTAGAATGGTGAATCCTTTCCAGAAGGTTTTCAATTTACTTTGCCCATCCATCCATCAGAGGAATCACTATCTAGGGCACCTATAGCCTTACGAAACGTATTTATATTAAATAGCAAGACTTGAAAGTCAAAATTATTTCTTGGCCCATGGGCTGCAGAAAGAATGCTGTGACTGCAAGCATGAAAACAACATTCAACTCCTTTTATATCTCCTCCATCAGAGCTCTTGGGTGACAAAGTGCACTGTCAATGGGCAGTAATATTTTGAAAGGAATTCTTTTTCTGAGCAGTAGGTTTCAACAGTGGGCTTTAAGTATTTAGTAAACCATGCTGCACAGATATGCTATCTGTCATCTGAGCCTTGTTCCATTTATAAGGCACAAGCAGAATAGATTTAGCATAATTCTTAAGGGCATAATTCTGAAATTCTAGGATTTTCAGAATGTAAATGAGCATTGATTTCAACTTAAAGTCACCAGCTGCATTAGCCCCTAACAAGAGAGTCAGCCTGTCCTTTGAAGCCAGGCCAATGCTTCTCTCTAACCGTGAAGTCCTAGATGGCATCTTTTCCCAACAGAAGGCTGTTTTGTTTACGTTGAAAACCTGTTGTTTAGTCACCTTCATCAGTGATCTTAGCTAGAACTTCTGGATAACTTGCTGCAGCTTCCACACCAGCACTTGATGCTTCACTTTACACATTTATGTTATGGAGACAGCTTCTTTCCTTAAAACTCATGAACCCAACCTCAGCCAGCTTCTAACTTTTCTTCTGCATCTTCCTCACCTCCCTCAGCCTTTATAAAATGGAAGAGAGTTAGGACTTGCTCTGGATTAGGCTTTAGTTTAAGGGAACATTGTGGCTCCTTTGATCTATCCAGTCCACACAAACTTTTTCCATATCAGCAATAAGGCTGTTTCACTTTCTTATCATTCCTGTGTTCACAGGAGTGGCACTTTTAGCTTCCTTCAAGAACTTTTCTCCTTTGCATTCACGACTTGGCTATTGGGCATAAGAGACCTAGCTTTCAGCCTATCTCAGCTTTTGACATGCCTTCCTCACTAAGCTTAATCATTTCTAAAAGTAAGAGTTATACAACTCTTCCTTTTACTTGAATACTTAGAGGCCATTGTAGGGTTACTAATTGGCCTAACTGCAATATTTTTGTGTCTCAGGGAATGGGGGAACACAGTCAGAACACACATACATTTATCAATTAAGTTTGCTGTCTTGTATTAGTGCTGTTCACAGTGCCCCCAAACGATTACAACAGTAACATCAAAGATCACTCATCACAGACCACCCTAACAGATATAATAATAATGAAAAAGGTTTAAATGTTGCAAGAATTACCAAAATGTGACACAGAGATATGAAATGAGCACCTGCTGTTGGAAAAATGACACTGATAGACTTGCTTGATGCAGGGTTGTCACAAACCTTCAATTTGTATAAAAAGCAACATCTGCAAAGTGCAACAAAGCAAAGAGCAACAAAATAAGGTATGCCCAAAGTGATAAACTGGGACAGTTCAGTGGACTGGTTAATTTAACAGAAATATACTTACTTACATATATGCATAAGAATATTCAGGATACATCTGTTAAGTTAAAAAAACTGTATCCGTTATGATCACGTGTAGTATAAGAGCATGTGTGTATGCACATATACATATGTATGCCAATATATGGCTAAGAAAATCTTCTGCAATCAGTGTGATCGGGTTGTTATGAGAAACTGTAAGACCAAACTTTGAAGTAGTTTGCAGTAGTAGGAATAGAGGTTGGAGGGGAATTCAGGGTAAAGAAAAAGACCCTCTGTCTGTTTAACTTAACTTTGTGTGTGAGTATGTACATATAAATATGCAATACATATGAATATAAACTGAATCATGTAGGCTCAAGAATCTCGATTTCTAAGTGACTAAATAGTTTTTAGATGTTATATAAAAAACAACCACATCCTTTATGACACTAATGTAATCATGAAGCTGGGGTAATTGGGCATAAAAATAAATGAGAAATATATAGTTTAGCTGATTTTTCTTATTTTATTTTAGGTAGAATGTAGCTTCCTCACTGCATTGTTATTAGGAGGATTTTGCTAATGTGTATTGCACAGATAATTTTCATGATATTTTAAAGAAAAGAGAAAGGCCTACAGCACACAGCCAATCACTGTCACTCATAGAAGAAGGTGATGGAGCTGCTGAAATTAGCAGAACGGTCTGTGGCCTCCAAGGCCCACTTGTACATCCTGCAGCTTTTACCTCTGTAATGTGACTTATAAATGCTCTCTACACCCCATGAATCCTGTTTCTCAATGAAGACTGCAACGTTACCAAGATCGAAGTTTGCAACTTCAAATGCTCTTTCAATCAAATACAATAAAGAAAGTCCAGACACTTTTTCTTTCAGCAAGAGAGACTAACTCCTACTTCCACTCTCACCTCAATTGCATAACTCAAGAGAGCAAGAGGCAACTTTCCTTGGACTCTTCAAATAAACTCTCTTTAGGGATCAGGCCATGCACAAGAAAATAGCTCAGCAGGAATTTAAAAGAAAAAAATGAGAGAGAGAAAGAGAGAGAGAAACTAGGGATAAAAGCAGAAAAGAACCTGAGCAAAACATTACCAGCACCGTAATATAACACACGTACTGTCAAACTTTAGTTATTTGAATAGAATCAGGAACAAGGAGTCAATTTAGAAAGTATGGGTCTGGCAGGAGTGGTGTAAGAAAAAGAATACACATGTGTGTTGGATGAATGGACACGTGACCTAGTTTTGGATAAATGAAGCTAAGAATGGTTTATAATTTATGTGAGTCTGTTCCTGGCTAGTCTGAAAGGCAATCTGAAACTGTGCTATCAATTAGGGGCCCAGTGATGGATTATATACAGTCTGAAGGAGCCTAAGGCTGGACATCTTACAGATGTAAATATCATGTGATAACTACAGAGTACATTAATTCTGCTCTGAAAAGGGGGTATGAGCTGTACAGGAGGAAAAGGGGGGACTCTGAGGTCACCCTTCACCATATCCCACTCCTCTCATATTACAAATGACTGCTCAAGTATGTGGACTTTGGGATGTAGCCACCGCCTAGCAGAATATCGCAAAACTTCAAATACAAGCAAGTCAGTTCTTAAATACCTGAATATTGCCAAAATCTGCTTGTAAATCTAGCTGTGTCAACCTTGCTGAGAACAACTCTTATTAGGTAGGTAGGTTATACTTGAGACATGCTCTCAGAAATATTGAAATTCAAGATCTGGTCTTTAGCTACATTCTATTTACCTCTGCCCTTCCCACCCCGTGACTTTTCAAACTGTCATTAACTATCTCTCCCTTAACAAATAAACACTGAAATAAATCAGCATTTTGGGGGGATTCCTGATTATTTGTGCAGCTGAGTTTAACTCTAAAACCTCACTAACAAAAGGTAAACTTACAACTAATGGGTCTTTAATGCTTCTTCCCTGGTCCTCACTCTTAGCTGATGAGCTTGCTTTCCAGTCCTCTGAGAAAACAGAATCACTAAGAAGGGAGTATCCCCAAGTTCACAGCTATCATCTCAGGGGGATCTGTCTCCACTTAGTCTTCCCTTCTTTCCTCTTACTATGAACATGCTCTCTTTGCTTCTAGATTCTCTCCTTGTAATGCCATCACCTCTTACCTAATCAAGGAAAGACCTTGGGCAATCTTTCCCCCTTAACTCTTGCATCACTAGTCTTTCTCTATTGGATCATTCCCTTTGGCACATAAACTTGATGTAATTTTTCTCAATTTAGAAATATCTTCTTGATGCCATATGGCCTGCCAGCTTTCCTTTAAGCAAACCTCAAGAGTTCATGTGCTTATTTATTGCCTCCAACTCCTCTCCTCCAGTCTTGGACCCTGTAGGACCAGCCTTTCCTGCTATTATTCCCAACAATATCTGTCAAGCTCACCAATAACCTCTATGCTGCTAAATCCTATGGTAGCCTTTCTAAACCTTCATTATACCAGGACTACTTCACAGAGTTGATCTCTACACCTTTCTGTTGAAATATTTTCTTGATTTGGCTTCAGAGAGACGACCCTCTTAGTTCTCTCTCTACCACCAGCCTGACGGTTCCTTCTCAGCTTCCTCTTCATCTCAGTGTCCTCTAAGTGAAGTACCCAGGACTCAGCCTCTGAGCTCTTCTCTTGTCTACCCACAGTCACTTGCTCTGTGATCTTAATGAGTCTCATGATTTAAGTACTATTTATATATAATGAATCTCCAATTTATATCTCTATCCCTTCTCTGGACTCCAGACTTGTATATCCAACTGTCTATGAGGCCTTTCTACTCAGGTACCAAAAAAGCAGCTCAAACCTAACTTTTACAAACTCCAACTGTTGACTCCCTGTCTCCCATGCAAACTGCCCTTGTCTCATCACAGTGAACAGCAATTCTGTCTTTCCCCGTGTGCAGCCAAGTATCCTGCAAGTCTTTCTGGAATCTCCTCTTATTCCCACACCCCCTACCCTCCACCTTCCACCATGTAATTAATCATCAAATCCCATTGGTTCTACCTTCAAAACATATTCAGCATTCAACCACTTCTCACCACCTCCACTGCCACTGCACTATTAATGCCGTCATCATTTGCCACCTGCATTTGGCAATGACTTCCCAAATAGTCTCCCTCGCTTCCACCTTTGCCTGGTCCAGACTACTCATGCCACAGTGGCCAGCAAGCCTTTTAACCTAAGTGAAATCATGTCACTTCCCTGTGTAAAACCCCCCAGTGTTCTTCCATCTCATTCAGAGCAAATACGAAGTCCTTGTAATGGCCAGTAAAGTAAGGCACTCTGCCCTCAACTGCTTTTCTGGCCTAACCTCCTCTCCCCTATTGTTCACTCCACCAGAACCACAGTGGCCTTCTTTCTCACAGTTTCTGAGCACACCAAACATCGTCCCAACTCAAGGCCCTGGCCTGGGGTACACTGCTGCCAGTCACGCTCAGTGTTTACAACCACACCCATGCGGACCTCAGCCTGGAGGCCTTAGATAAAATAGTAAGTCTCTCCTCCTCCCCTACACTCCCAGGCGACTTTTCCTTCATAGCACTCATGATCATCACACATGTTATTCGCTGAAAACCTCAGTCTCCCAGATCTAGACCATAAGCTCTTTGTTTTCAGCTCCTGACCTAGTACAAAGGAGAGTATTGACCATGAAGAAGATATCGAAAAAATATATGTTGAATGACTTCTAGTTGTAACTATTCCTTCCACTTAGCAGGTAGGAGGCCATTCTTCCAGGTTATGGCCTGCAAGAGTGGCTTCTGTATTCATTAAGAAAAAGGCATAATACTACCACTTTGAACGAGGAAGCTAGATCCCAACACTACGCTCATTATCAGAAACTATGAAGAGACATAAAACAAGGCAATGGGGTGGGGCCCTGGCTGCAGCAGCTTCCAGATCCTCCCGGGTGGATGATCCCAGCAAGGGGGCGTCTTTCTGGACCCCAAGTGAAAACACACCACCCTCAGTCTGCCCCAGCCTGCCCTTTGTCACTGTCCCCTCCACACAGCCAGGAGGGTGACGGAGCTTCATGCTAGAGATGTGTTAGGAAAGGTGCTCTCTACCAGAAAGGAGTGAAAATGCATTTGAAAGTAGGCTATAACTCTCTTTTAGTTTCCTCTGAGCATAAAAGCATTGAATGCTTAATTTAAAATAAGACAATTAATAAGGAAGTAAAAATATCTGACTCTTCTACCGCTAAAAGATAACTACTAACATTTATGTGTGGATCCTTGCAGATCTTATATAAATAAAGCACTGACTTTTTAAAAAATTAATTCAGATAGATATCCCACAACTTCACATAAATTGTACAAATTTTAACTATATGCAATGTTGGATTACATTATGGTTTTAGAATATGTTTAAATCTGATCCTATTCAATGATTGCTATTTCAATCTCTAGTCTTCAGACCCAGCAACATCTCTTGTGTTACTGAGCATTTTTTAGAGAAAGAACCAAATTTGGGAACCCAGAGACTCTAGTTCTAACTTTGTTCCCTGTGCCAGCTGTGGAATCTTCCACAACTAATTTTCTCGGCCCATTCCATGCCCTTATCTACTTTCTTCTGTTATTTTTTTAATGAAACATATTCTCTTTTAGCCTCCTTTCCAGTAGTAAACCCCACCTACTCCAGAGATTTCCAAATTATCTGACCAATAAAAAAATAACTGAATTCATTATATATTGGCCCAGATAATATATACCTGGCAGATTTAGGTTGGCTCATCTATCTAGCAGCTACAGTTTTATTATCCCTAACATTAAACTTATAGCTTATTCTTTCCAAACTTTGTGTGGTTTTTTTTTTTTGAGACAGAGTCTTGCTTTGTTGTCCAGGCTAGAGTGAGTGCCATGGCGTCAGCCTAGCTCACAGCAACCTCAAATTCCTGGGCTCAAGCAATCCTTCTGCCTCAGCCTCCCCAGTAGCTGGGACTACAGGCATGCACCACCATGCCCGGCTAATTTTTTCTATATATATATTAGTTGGCCTTTTAACGTCTTTCTATTTATAGTAGAGATGGGGTCTCACTCTTGCTCAGGTTGGTTTCGAACTCCTGACCTCAAGCAATCCGCCCGCCTCGGTCTCCCAGAGAGCTAGGATTACAGGCGTGAGCCACCACACCTGGCCCAAACTTTGTGTTTATAATTCCCAAAGACCACAATTTCTTCTCCAGAACTCAGAATGAATGGGACCCTAACAGTAAATATTCTGATCCTCTCACTTTGCTCTTGGGTTTTACATGTCTACAAAGAGGCTCAGAATTTGGGAAATACAGTTCATATTTAAGGATCCTTTGTCTTTCCAGCAATAAGGATGTCTTAGGTGTTTCCTGAACCTTAGATTCTTTCTTGGTAAAATCTGAAGATTGAAGATGGTGTGGTTTCTAAAGTTCCTTCCAGCTCTCCACAGGTGAAGCCTCTAGGGTCGGAGGTTCATCAATCAACAGGTGTACATAAGACAAAAAGGGAAGAAATATGTAGTGGGACTCCAGGGCAGGAAAGCAAAGACACCATGTCACTTTGGAGCTATAAGTAGGTATATAAACACAGGTACCTCATTGTTATTACCATTGCCTATGACTGAGTTCCAATGAGACTAGGAAGAAAATTCAATCTCAATATTATACTAAGTTTATTAATAGAAAAGCCCTCATATTATTATTCCGGAAAACCGCAAAACAGATTAAAAACTATAAATAGGGAATACAAATGAAATTCAACATCTCCTATTGCAAAGATAATGGGGTTTTTAAAATAATAAATGTAAAACTCATAAGAAGTGAGATAATGGATTAAAGAGCCTACTAAGGTACTTGGCATGTGCCATATATATAAATTATACATAGCTACATAGTTAGTAGAAGCTTAATACATGTCAGCTTGATATTTTTTCTTCCTTTCCCTCTTTTGAGTATTAACTTTCCAGCAAGAAATATTGAATTTTAAGTATATAATATTTTCCTTTAAAACTTAACACAGCAATACATTTGAAGCAATACATTTATTCAACTTGCATGTGGTGGAATACAGTTAGTCTTTATAAAACCCACAGATTACTGACCTGAATTTAAGTCTCGTCCTGGATTGAAGGCCCTGCTATTAACAGTGCTAGAAAGCCGATCACAACTAATTGTTCTGGATACATTGGTATTAAAGTTCCCATCAAATCTGAAACCATAAAAGAGAATTAGCAATTACTTAATCAATTCAGAAAAACCAAAAAAAAATATATAATTCATACTATATACAAAACAAGGCAGCCCATACACAGTAAAATTGTGATTTAAATTTAAATATTAAAAAAAAATCATTTCAGAACTGTGTGAGGGGAAAAAAAACACCTGCATCTAGAAGGTTTTAGAAATCAAGTTCAATTCTAAGAAGATTTAAAAAGCAAACTGTTCTTCGAATCAACTTTTCCCACCAATGAACTCGAGTCATTACTACTGGTAAAATCCTGCAGAAATTAGGTGGCAAAATTCAGACTAGGATTACAAAAATTAAGACTTGAGCTCTGATGTTATGTATAAAACAGAATTCTTTACATTATCCTATTTGAAAATCAATGACCAAGGACAAAAATAGACAGTAGTAAAGAAGAAAGAATAGCTGTGGAGTAGAAGTGATCTGGATTTGAAACTCTGCTCTGTCATTATTAAACGGGTGACCTTGGAAAAATTATTCAATTTTTCTGAGCTTCAGTTTTCTTATCTGAAAAAAAGAGATAATAAAACTTATTTTCCAAAGCTATCAAAGATTAGAATTAATGTATGGAAGTTCCTCTCATAGTACATGACACATAGCTTGTACCTGCTAGATTGTAATTTAAATAAGGCCAAAGTCTTTTTCATTTTCAGTGGTAGTGTGATGTTCGTGCTAGAACTAGAACAATGCTAGTAGTCTGGCTAGCAGCTGATCAATAAATATTAAATATGAGTGTAATCCATGAGGCACTTGCTAGAGTGAACAGCAATCTGAAAGAATATAATAGGAAAATGTGTTAACTTACTTATATAGAGTCATTAAGAGTATTTTTAGGTGAATTTGATCCAGAAGTAAGAGAGAAGATCTTGAACTTCTAAGTAACCTATTTAGGATTTTAGATAACTGAGAAGACTCATGAAGGCTCTACAAGATCCCCGAATAAATGCAACCTGAAATTAGGTTTTAAAAAAACTAGTTAAGGCCGGGCGCTGTGGCTCACGCCTGTAATCCTAGCTCTTGGGAGGCCGAGGCGGGCGGATTGCTCAAGGTCAGGAGTTCAAAACCAGCCTGAGCAAGAGCGAGACCCCGTCTCTACTATAAATAGAAAGAAATTAATTGGCCAACTGATATATATATAAAAAAAAAAATTAGCCGGGCATGGTGGCGCATGCCTGTAGTCCCAGCTACCCGGGAGGCTGAGGCAGAAGGATCACTCGAGCCCAGGAGTTTGAGGTTGCTGTGAGCTAGGCTGACGCCACGGCACTCACTCTAGCCTGGGCAACAAAGAGAGACTCTGTCTCAAAAAAAAAAAAAAAAAAAAAAAAACTAGTTAAAATGCATGCCCCAGGTGCCATTAATGCAATTCCATTAACACAGGAAGAGAAGCTTTAAGCTAGGAGAAACATCCCTAGAAATCAAGATCCATTGGATTATTCACATGAACTTTATCTGTTGATCACATCACGTAATATATAAGAGTGATTGTATAAACAAGGGGACTAGACACATGGTGTCTTTGTTTAAACAGCAAAAGTTAAACAGTCTTGTTTTATTCTATGTTATCTCAAAGGAGGAGATAACTGGATTTTAAGAGACCTTTAGTCCAGGCTCTAACCCGATACCGAGTTACATGGACAATATCGACTATGCCTCAAAGGACACAGTTGCTTCCTCAGTGTGGTTGCTGTCCCTTGGACCTGGTTCCAGTTTGTCTAGACGAGAAGACTGCTGCCTCAGAAGCCACAGGTGGAGAGAGAAGAGATTAATATACATTAGCAGCCGCCTGGGTGCACGCTGGCAAAAGCACCATCACTATAATCTCACTTTTCTCCATGCTTTAGCTAGTCACACTAAGTCTGTTCCCTCACCATTTTTTTTTTTTTAATCAAAGGCCAGATAATAATATGTTAGGCTTTGTGGGCTAAAAAGTCTGTTGCAATTACTCTGCCACTGTTGCTTCTCTGTAATTGTAGTACCAAAGGAGTTACCAATATTTAAAAGACTGAGTATGGCTGTATTCTAATAAAAACTTAATTTTCAAAAATAGGTGATGGGCCAGACTTGTTTTACCTCCCCTGGTGGAGACAGGGCAGTCGGAGGGAATTCTCTGAGATGATGAAAATGTATTACTTTTGCACTGTCCAATGCGGTAGCCACATGTGGCTGCCGAGCATGTGAAATGTGGCTAGCATAACCGAGATACTACATTTTCCATTTTATTTAGTCTTCACTTAAGTGTAAAATAGTCATGAAATTGTAGCTACCAGAAGGTTCTCCTAATTGACTACCTAGTCATCCTTCAGGTCTCTGTTCACGTATCACTTCCTCAGAAGACCCTATCCTGATTGTGGATAATTTCCCAAGTCTGTGTCAAATGCCTCTATATTCTCTCCCGGTGTCTGCTATAGTTTTATATTTACGTTTCTATTTGTGTGTGTTTTTATGGATGGGTTTTTATGGAGCAGACTCTGTGAATAACAGACAATGGTCCTATGAGGGCAGGCACATCTTGTTGGCGTTGTTCACCACTGTATATAATAATGCTTAGCACTGTAATTGCCAAGAACAAGTGCTCATATTAACTGTTCTTTCATGAACACCCACAGTACCTAGCCCTGTTCTGGGCTCCCTGAAGGCTCCAGAAGTCTTAGCAAGTGAGGACCATGGCTCAGATGAATGATTCCTAAATACTGAAAGTCTAGCTATATCAGAATCACCTGGGATGCTTGTTGGAATGCAAATTCCTGGGATCCACCCATGGAGAGTTTGATTTAGTGAGTTTGTGGTAAGGCCCAGGAATTTGACTTTGACAGGCTCTGGAGGAATGAGAGGACTTCCAAACCTGCTATGCAGATTCCTGTAGAAATAAAGCAGTAGAATGGCTTTCTGCATGAGCACAGGTACTTCCCAGGATGCTTCAAAGAGACCAAGGACAGAAGAGCCTTCCGATTTGATTTAGATCATTGATTTGGATCAAGAGAACAAGAGTAGTTCTTAGGCCTATCTGTAGCTCACATCTGAACTTCGCTGTACAAATTATGCAGCCTTTTACCTACATGTTTCACAGTTGAGAAAAATGACACGGAGGATCACAGCAGATCAGGGACCTAAGAGAGTCTTGAATCTATCACCCAACTCCTTTCCAGAGCTGAGCCACACACCACTCTGCTTAAGTGACACACAGAGAAGAACTTGCTGAAAGGGGCAACTGAAGAGGGTCACTGACAACTCCTCCCAGGAAACGAGCAAGCCTGGAGAGAGTCCCTGTCCCCCTGACGGAGTCTCTGCAGCCAGCCCGTGCCTTCAGCCCCATCCCTTGAGAAGGCTGAAGGCTGATGGCGAGGATGCACAGACTTTCTGGGCCTTTGTGAAATGAAAGCTGGCTCCTGGGGACCAGGGTGATCGGGGAGCTATTATCATAGGCTATTTTACTTCCTTTATTTGAAGATCAACCCTAAGAGCATTAAAGAAAATGTTTTTATAACAATAAAAATGAAAGTGACTCATTAACAAAAGTAGGTGCTTGGTAAACATTTGTTACCGAAGTTTCACAATGTAGTGCTTGTCATCAATAATTTACTCAACCTTCTCTTCCTACTACCTCCCATCCTGTACTTCTAACCAAGCTTCCTCCCTCAAATTGCTCCTGTCAGTCCCCGCCTTTGTCGAGCTCTTCCTCCCTGAAGCTAATGCTGTTCTGCTTAGTTAGTATTATATGCCTGTGTCTTTTCCCTATTTTTATATTGTTTCATAATTGAACTTAGCACAGTATTATAGCCATTATAGCCATAGCCACTACATATATCTATATCTATATATATATATATTTTTTTTTTTTAAGATTCTGCTTGTATCAACAAAACACTAATCAATTGTTAGTGCTTTTGGGCTTCTAAAACAAATTACCATAAACACTAGGTGGCTCATAAACAACAGAAATTTATTTTTCACAGTTCTGGAAGCTGGGAAGTCTGTGACCAAGGCACTGGCAAGATTCAGTGTCTGATGAGGGCCCACCTTCTGGTTCCTAGGTGGAGCCTTCTCCCTGTGTCCTCAGTAAAAGGGGCAAGGCAGCTCTCCGGGGCCTCTTGGGAGAGGGCATGGGGGCTCTTCTCCCTTATGATCTAATCACTTCCAAAAGCCCCTTCTCCTAATATGATTGCACATGTTTTCAATGTGTAACTTAGGGAGGAAACTCAATTTATATGTTAAAAATAGCATGCTGTATCATCATCAATAAAAACATTTTAAAATAAGATTATAAATAATGAACACATTATCTTACCTAATTTGGCTTCCCCACGTACCAAATGAATTGTGTGTTATGGAGTCCCTATTGACTAAACCCTCCCACGCAGCTCTTAGAGTCTCAAGTGTCTCTATGACCTTTCATCTACTTGAGAAATCTCATCTTCTCCC